>NC_041410.2:87747181-88067181 GCF_900747795.2 Erpetoichthys calabaricus | reverse complement strand
ATATATATATGTATATATATATATATATATATATATATGTATATATATATATATATATATATATATGTATATATATGTATATATATGTATATATATATATATATATATATATATAAATAATCATCACAAAATCTCCCGAAACCATGAGGACTTAGGACTTGAAATTTGGAATGTAGGTTACCCTTGGCCCATTGGTGCTCACTGAGAAACGGTTTTTAAAAATGTCTGTCCGGCTTTATGTCTGTCCGCTTTTCACAAGATAATTACAGACAACCACCAAACCTGCAGCAACTCATTGTCCGAAGCTCCCTAAGTGAACCAACAGAAAATGGCACATCTCCCTGCCTACAGAAAAGATGTCAAACGTGTGCTCACATTTATAATACAGACCGTACAGTTATACCACACTGCCGACTAGAACATCACATAAAGGGATCATTTTCCTGCAGATCATCTAATGTGGTCTACCTAATTCTCTGCATGAAATGTCCTGACATTGCTCTCTATGTGGGAGAAACTGGACAAACACTCCGCCAGAGAATGAATTTACACTGGTTCCACATTAAATGTGGCAACACAGATGTTCCTGTAGCGGCTCACTTCAACAGCCATGGACACTGTGAGAGGGACTTTAAAGTCCCAGTGCTTATGGGCAACTTCAGAACGCAGCAAGAGAGAAAAGAATGGGAAGTCAAACTGAAGCTAAAATGTAATACATTACAACATGGTTTGAATAGAGACATGGGTCTTATGGCCAGATATGAGAATTGTTTGCATCTCTCAGACAGACACAGTCAACCTGACTACAGATCCACATTGTATGGAAAAACTCATTAGAAACTTCAAAAGACTATGTTGGGCAGTTACCTAATCCAAAGATCTTGACCATACATTATTCTTCTCTCTTGTTAAATGAACCTTAGCCTGAAGGGGTCTATTAATTTTTTACATTTAAGATTTCTCACTTAAAGATTTACCAATGTTGTTACTTGTCCTAGTGTGTATATAAACACAGGGAACTCCAGTGTACATTGCCTCCGCTTAGCTAGCGATACCTGTTTGATCAACAGACATTATCAGCTACAGATTGTTAAGGAGTAACGTTTGACGTTTTTCAGAGAGAGATCAGAGCTCCATGCGTTTTAGAGGGTAGCTGCTGATTGCCAGAGATATCACGGCCACGTGCTTTTGTCCCCACGGAGGGAACGCTTTCCCGTCAGAACTGAACACGATCAGATATAGTGCCAACATCTACTGATTTTTAAAGTTTGTCCTGTTACATTACTATGTGGGCGAAGCCACGGGGTCCAGCTAGTATAATATATATACATACTGTTACTTTTTTGGGATTGTGCAGAGCTCCTGGATGACTACATCCTAGCAAAATATCAGAAATTTAAAACTTTGGTTTCCAAGATATCCACCCTGAACACAGAGACCTACTGTATGTACAATGATGACCCCCCGACATAAATTACCTATCATTTTCAAACAAGTTGCATTGTGTTTGTCTTGTTACAGGCACCATGTTTATTGTTTTTGGTCCAACACTTGTTTTCATATACTTGAAAAGCCAAATGACATTTGTCCAATACAACAACAACATTTATTTATATAGCACATTTTTATACAAAAAATGTAGCTCAAAGTGCTTTACATGATGAAGAAAAATAAATAATAAATAAATAAATAAGACAGATTGAGGAGATCGTTCCTCCCCCAAACTATGCGACTCTTTAATTCCACCAGGGGGGGTAAACGTTAATATTTAACATTATACATAGTTATTGTCTGTTTTTTTCACCTGTATTATTATCATTCTTTAATTTAATATTATTTATTGTATCAGTATGCTGCTGCTGAAGAATGTGAATTTCCCATTGGGATTAATAAAGTATCTATCTATCTATCTATCTATCTATCTATCTATCTATCTATCTATCTATCTATCTATCTATCTAAGACAAAGTAAGAATTAAAATAAGACAACATTAAATTAACATAGAGTAAGAGTAAGATCCGATGGCCGGGGGGGTCAGAAAAAACAAAAAAACTCCAGACGGTGGGAGAGAAAAAAATAAACTCTGTAGGGGTTCCAGACCATGAGACCGTCCAGCCCCCTCTGGGCTATCAATGATAACTGTTACTGAAATTGTTTAATTTAACTAGGATTTTTGCAGTCTACTTCATTTATTTGTGGGAGCAGGCCTGCTGATTTGTAATATTTCTGCATGAGCAGCTTATCAGATACATCATTTATTTCAATATGTGCATACACATGCATACACATGCATGCAGACACCTAACACAAATACTTTTATAGGTGAAGATAACTGACAGCTTGCATGCCCTACCAGAACACATACTAGATGAAGAAAAAAAAGTTAACACAGGAACACCACAACAGAGCAGTAAAGGCTGACCTGCACAGAGGCATTAAACCACCCGTACAACTGTATCTGTACAGCTTGTTTACTTTATGTGATCCAGTGTGTTTAGTTTCAAATGAAATATTATTGAAGTTGTTCATTGCATTAAATTGCCTGTTTAGTTTACACTACACGTATGTGTTCATAATATTATATACTGTAAGTTAGTGTACTTGATTTTATGTTATTGTACGGTAAGATAGGTTGTGTTTTATTAGAACATTTCCTTTGGTTGATTTCCCTGCGGTGTCACTAATTTACATGGAGGTACCGGACGGACCATTTATTCCATACTGATTTTTTGTCTTTGCGCACCGTTACCCCGAACGTGCAAACCCCGCCCGGTATCCAAACCACGCCCATCACCGCATAGTGCGGAGTTGCATAGTTTGGCTTTAAAATGGATGTCCTTGTTCCAAAAAGCAGCTTTTAGCGAGGGATGGCTAAAAAATTAGGGCGAGGCGATGGGTATTTGGTCCGCACCATCCGTTATTCCCTTACTCACGGCATGGCGACATTGCACCTCAGACACTTAACTAAAGTGAATTGAACGGAATAACAAGCGGCATGGATCGGCTGTTTGTTCACCCGTGTTAGGAAATAAGTAACTTTAATGCGCAGACCTCACGATCTGATTGCTGCCAGTTTGTGCCAGGATAAAACTGGAGGGCAGCGCTGTTTGTCTGCAATTTTGGTTCTTGTCATGCTTAGTTCTATTTTTGAAACAATTACTGATAGGATACTTTGCATTCTCCGAGTGTAATAATACGAAGAGCGCTATATAAAACAACTACAGTTTTGGGGTGAAAGCAGCCACTGCACGTGTACCCGCTCGGCTTTTTCTCAGTAGCAGCTTTTTTCCCCGTTGTTTCCCCGTTTCTTTAACTCACTTTGCAGCTTGAGCCGCGAACCCTTCCTTAATTTTCAGACCCGCGAATGTCGCGCTCTTTCAGCTCGGCGATCCATCCTGTGGCGCAGAGCCGCAGGCTGCATTGCAACAGGGAGACCGAGCGGACCTTCCAACTTCCTCGTTACCAGACGTCTGCCAACATTCTCAGTTTTAGTTTGCAAAAGAAAAATGACGGGACAGAGAAAACTCACTCACCTGTTAGCGTGGAACAGTAAGTTAAACAAATAGGTAAGCGGGACTGACAGGAGGGAGAGCACAAAAACCCCCGTGCCTGCTGAAGCTGTCATTGTGGACCTTTCGGTTCTTCTGTACGGCGACAGTGCTACTTCTTTTGTTACACATCCATTATTGCAGCCTGGCAGCCGCGAAGTGGCGGTGGTCTCCTTATGGTATGTGTGTGTGCGCGCGCGCGCTTTGGGGAGCCAACGACGGGGCGGGAGGGCACGTGCAAACTGACACTTGACTCAAGATAATAACAGGCGGCTTTACATTACAATGTGCCCACGTGCCCCGGAGCGTTTCTCCCTTGTGACACGAGCAAGAAGAAACGGAGAGTGAGGTAAGGAAGTGTGTGGGTGGGGTTAATGGGCGTGTTTGGGCAACCGGACTCGC
The DNA here is from genome assembly GCF_900747795.2 of Erpetoichthys calabaricus. Taxonomy (NCBI): domain Eukaryota; kingdom Metazoa; phylum Chordata; class Cladistia; order Polypteriformes; family Polypteridae; genus Erpetoichthys; species Erpetoichthys calabaricus. The sequence goes on along the minus strand of NC_041410.2, from coordinate 88,063,230 downwards.
CGGCACAAGCTGACCTTCCACAACGACTTGGAGACAACGGCAGAAGAATTTCGATTTCAGGTAAAGTAATGGATTCTGAAACAGTGACTTTAACCAAGTTTGGGAAAGACGTGAATAAGTTAGGGCGGCGCAGTGAGAGCGGAAAACATGACTGCGTTACAGCGGCGCAGTGATTAACGCTGCTGCGAGACACCAACTTGCACGTCTCCCCGTGTCTGGCTGGGTCTTGGGGTGCTCCTCTTTTCTCTAGTACCCCCCCCCCCCAAAAAAAAACACTTGTTAGCTTATGGGTTAATCTAAATTGGCACCCAGGGCGACATTTGTGATTGTGCCTGGCAATGGACTGGCACTCCCCAGGTAGCAAGCCCAAATTGGCCCCCAATGTGTTTTATATGGGGAAAAGTATGGGTCCCATATTGGTGGCCTTTATAAACCTCATCATATTGGACAACCAAGCATCATTTGGGGCCTGTACAGGTTGGTACACTTTTATCGACTGACTGGTATAGATGTGCTGGGAGCGAGCAAAAACCTGGAGGATCCCCTGCTCCAGATGACATGCACCTAGGCTTGAAGCAATATTTTAAAATAATGAAAAACTCACTACTTATTTAGTTGATGCCTTCTTCCAATTAAGAATTACGGCGGTCACTTTGTTCTTGGGAATCTTCAATGATGCAGACATTTTTTTTGTAGCCTCCTCCGGGTCTGTGCCACACAATCAGTCTCTAAGCTGTACAGGCAATCAATTAATTCCTTCGACTTCATGGCTTGCTTTTCTGTTCAACTGCGGGACCCTCTATAGACAGGCGGTGCCTTTCCTAATCAGTCCAATCAATGGAATTTATAACAAGAGGATTTAAAGAAAGTGTAGAAACATCCCAACAAGGATGACTAGAATGGGATGCACCTGAACCCGATTTCAAGTGTCATAGCAAAGGGTTCTGAACCCTTGTGTCAATTAGATGGTTCAGATTTTATTTTTAATAAATTTACAAAAACATTTAAAAAAATCCTGTTTTCGCTTTGTCCTTCTGGGGTATTGACTATTGTTGGATGAGGGGAAAATGAATTTTAGTGATTTTAGCACAAAAAAAAGTGAAAAAGTTCAGAGGTCCGAATGCTTTCTGAAGGCTCTGTGGAGTTTTTGAGGTGAATCCACCACTGGTAACTTTGTTTGTATAGCATCTTGATTTTCTAAAAAAAAAAGAGGCTTTAATAAGAATTGAATATGAAAACATATAGAATACATTAAATACCAAGTTATAAACCCATAAGCAATCATTTTTAAAATTTTAAAGTGCCTATTGTGAATTTCAAACTGTGGATGGAGTTTAAGTGAGGCAACAGATGTTAACTAAGATCAGTTTCTAGTAAAGGGCACACTTTCCCTTAAACGTTTTTTTAGGTAACAGCTAATAACTATTAACTAATTATTAATAAATAATAGCTAATAACCAACGACTACGATAATAAAATCCTGCACTAAGTAACTTTATCATGCATGTCTCCCGCTCTTACAACAAACAGAGAAATATTCTGTGCAACTTGAATTATGGATTACTTTACTATTTCAAATTTAGCTTGAGAGACATCAGTTCATGTTTTATATTTTGTATTCATTTTTTCCGCTTATAAAAATCAGATACAGTACTTGCTCCTGTTAGCAATCAGATACTCAGTAGTCAGTCCAAGTTACTGAAATGGCCGCAGAGTCGCAGGCATATACTTGAATATGCCACCCGTACAAACATTTCAGATATCATTTTCAATAAAGCGGTGTCATTTTGCGTCTATCTCGCTTTTTAAAATTTTCTTTTTTCTGCGTCACTGGGCTGGGCTCTCATTTTGACTTTCTTTTTTGTGACCTATTAGATGCCTGCTCTGATCAAGCCCCACCCTTATCAACCAATCATATTCTTCTTTTAAAAGATTATTTATTTAGGTTTGATGGGATAGGTTTAAAACCATGAGGATCAAAATGGGGTCCAAAACGTGCACCTAAGTCACCCTAATAGATAGATAGATAGATAGATAGATAGATAGATAGATAGATAGATAGATAGATAGATAGATACTTTATTAATCCCTTTATTAATTCACCTACTCCAGCAGCAGCATACTGATAAAAACAATATTAAATTAAAGAGTGATAAAAAATTCAGGTATAACAGACTATATCTTTTTATAATGTTAACGTTTACCCCCCGGTGGAATTGAAGAGTCACATAGTGTGGTGGAGGAATGATCTCCTCAGTCTGTCAGTGGAGCAGGACGGTGACAGCAGTCTGTCGCTGAAGCTGCTCCTCTGTCTGGAGATGATCCTGTCCAGTGGATGCAGTGGATTCTCCATGATTGACAGGAGTCTGCTCAGCGCCCGTCGCTTTGCCACAGATGTCACACTGTCCACCTCCGTGCCTACAATAGAGCCTGCCTTCTTCACCAGTTTGTCCAGGCGTGAGGTGTCCCTCTTCTTTATGCTGCCTCCCCAGCACACCACCACATAGAAGAGGGCGCTCGCCACAACCGTCTGATAGAACATCTGCAGCATCTTATTGCAGATGTTGAAGGACACCAGCCTTCTAAGGAAGTATAGTCGGCTCTGTCCTCTCTTGCACAGAGCATCAGTATTGGCAGTCCAGTCCAATTTATCATCCAGCTGCACTCCCAGGTATTTATAGGTATGCACCCTCTGCACACAGTCACCTCTGATGATCACGGGGTCAATGATGGGCCTGGTCCTCCTAAAATCCACCACCAGCTCCTTGGTTTTGCCGGTGTTCCGTTGTAGGTGGTTTGAATCGCACCATTTAACAAAGTCCTTGATTAGGTTCCTAATCCATCCATAGATTCCACCATGTTTCCCAAAACACACTGAAGTGGGTGGGTGCAGTGGTAGCGCTGCTGTGTTGCAACATGAAGACGGGAGTTCAAGTCTTCAGTGCTCCCTTCGTGGAGTTTTCATGTTCTCCATGTGTCCACATAGGTTACCTCCCACAGTCGAAAGATGTATAAGTTAGGTGGATTCTTCTTCTGTAGCCTGTCCCATTTTTATATTTCTTTTGACTAGTAAAAACCCCTGGAGATGTCATGATTTTTACAGCTGAACGGATCACCAAGGCTAAATTTGTCCCTTAAATGTGTGTGTGTTCGGCTGGCAGTAAATTGGTGCCTTGTCCATTGATTATTCCTGCTTTGCTCCCGATGCCTGCTGGGATACGCTAACGCAACCCTGGTCTGGGTAAGCGAGTTTAGAAAATGGATGGGTGGATCGACTGCTTTATCTTTTTGGGATTACATCAACAGTATTTGGCTTGAGTAGACTGCCATCTAGTGGACATACTGTAAAATAAGGCCCGGCAAGAGCATGGTTTACGCCTTGCGCCCTGTGTTGGCTGGGATTGGCTCCAGCAGACCCCGTGACCCTGTAGTTAGGATATAGCGGGTTGGAAAATGGATGGATTGATGGTTTATGTTACCACTGAGGTACAGTACTTAATCTTTTATAATGTGTATGAGATTTTCATAGAAAAGAAGAGAGTTTAGTTTTGGATCTTATCACAATCTCATTCAGATATAATTCTGATTATCAGCTCACTTTCATAAAATTTGTTCCTATTAACTACAGCTGTGTGATTATATGCAGTTCATAAGCTAATATATGCAGCATTCAAGATAAATTGCATAATACGAGTTCAGAAAATGCAAAGAGATGTAAAACTTTTATTTTAGAACAAGTCACAATTTTTGCTGATGATACCAAACTAGGTGGATTGGCAGATCATTGAGAATCCATTGAATCAGTGCAGAGGAACTTGGACTGCAAGCAGGCTTGGGCAGATTTGTGGCAGATTGAATGTAAGTAAATGTAAAGTGTTACATGGGGTAAACGTTAACATTATACAATGTTATTGACTGCCATACCTGTCTCACACTCTCCACCTTGCATTTTTTAATTTGCACTGCGTTTTTATCACCTTTTAATATTGTTTTTATCAGTATGCTGCTGCTGGAGTATATGAATTTCCCCTTGGGGATAAATAAAGTATCTATCTATCTATCTATCTATCTATCTATCTATCTATCTATCTATCTATCTATCTATCTATCTATCTATCTATGTAGGGAGTAAAAATGTGAGGTTTGAATACACCATGGGCGGTCAGAAAATCGAGAGTACACCTTATGAGAAGGATTTAGGAGTCGTAGTGGACTCGTCACACCCCTCCAGGCCGTGTTCAGAAGCCATTAAGAATGCTAATAAGGTTATATTGGTTTTAGGTAGGGCAGCACTGTGGTGCAGTGGTAGTGCTGCTGCCTCACAGTTAGGAGACCTGGGTTCGCTTCCCGGGTCCTCCCTGCGTGGAGTTTGCATGTTCTCCCTGTGTCTGCATGGGTTTCCTCCCACAGTCCAAAGACATGCAGGTTAGGTGGTTTGGCGATTCTAAATTGTCCCTAGTGTGTGCTCGGTGTGTTTGTGTGTGTCCTGTGATGGGTTGGCACCCTGCCCGGGATTGGTTCCTGCCTTGTGCCCTGTGTTGGCTGGGATTGGCTCCAGCAGACCCCTGTGACCCTGTGTTCGGATTCAGCGGGTTGGTAAATGGATGGATGGATGGTTTTAGGTATATAGCGCCCAAATGCGTAGAGTACAAGTCCAAGGAGCTTATTATAGGTTTACGGTTTCTTCATTTAGTCACGTTTACACAAGAAAACATGAAATTTGCCTTCTTAGTTGCATCTAATAACAGACAGAATGAAATAAAACAGACAAATAGAAACAAGAAAGGTTAAGGTAAGGCAGTTAGATAATATAATACATATTTACACCAAAAAAAAAAGGTTACAGGATATATATCAACAACCTTAATCGTTATCTCCGATATTTCTTATTGAAAAGTCGTATGGCACTAGGAAGAAAGGAGTTCTGGAGCGATTTGTGTGGGTTTTCAAAGCGACTCTCCTTCCTGATTTACTGAACTTTAGTTCTACATGTAATGGATGTCTGTCATCAGTTGAGATGATTTCCAGTTTCTTTAACATTGCCCTCTGACACACACTAGTCAAATCATCTCCATCAGCCCCAATAACTTTAGCTGCATACTTCGTAATCTGCTGGAGCTTTTTTGAGTTTTGGTTTGTCAGACTATTAAAACAGGCAATGAAACTGAAAGTGATCACAGACTGGATCAGACTGTGATAGAAGGACAACATGAGGTCCTTGTCTACTTTAAATAGTTTGAGTTTATGGAGGAGAAATATTCTGCTCAAGCTTTCACTGGTTAGACCTCATCTGGAGTGCTGTGTGCAGCTTTGGTCTCCAGGGTACAAAAGAGACTTAAAAGCACCAGAAAAAGTCCAGTGAAGAGCCACTAGGCTGATTCCAGGACTGCAGGGGATAAATTATGAGAGAAGATTAATAGAGCTGAGCTTTTTCAATTTAAGCAGAAGAAGATTAAGAAGAGACATGACTGAAGTCCAGTGAGTCGAGATGGGGACTTTAAAATGAGTTCATCAAGAACACGGGGACATGGTTTGAAACTTTAAGGGTAGATTTTACACAAACATTATGAAATTTGTCTTCACACAGATGACCACAGACACATGGAAATAAGGGACCATGTAGTGTGGTAGACAGTAAAACTTTAGGGACCTGCAAAACTTGACCTGATGTTATTTTGGAAGAATTAGGACTGGTGAGCTCTGTGGGTTGAATGGCCTATTCTTGTACGGATTGTTCCAATGTTCTGATTTGTTTAGCTATGTGTGCACAGAGCTTACTGAATAACTGATATGGCAACCTGGTCAATGGATACATCAGGCAAGTTGATCTGTGCCTTCTATTCAATTAAGTACGGCATTTTAAGACATTTTTATTTATCATAGCACCAAAGAATGCTGCATGTCAGTTGGATATGCACATGTGAATTTCACTGTCTCCTTTGTACAACACTATGACGACTACATTTTCAATTAGGAGAGCTGTAGCCTGATGGCGGACTGTTCCTGACTTGTGTCCCATGTTGCCAGGACAGGCTCTGACTCCCCTTTTTCTTCATCTTTTCCCAGGTCTGTGTAGTGTTGATGTGTTTGAATGACCGTCTCCATACAGCTTGGTCCTATACCTCCTCCTCAATTAGATCCTTTTACCTCAAGTCTCCCTTTAATCTATCCATCCACCTCCACCTTTGGCCAGTTCATAATTCCTATGAAAACAAAATCTGAAAACTAAAAAAGTGAAGCTGTGAGAAATACCTAACTGCTGTGGTATAGAATGATTTGTAGGAATCTGAAACAAACTACTCAATCATGTTAGTTGAACGGGAAGTCTTGACAAACTTTAAGAGGTATCTGGATGAGATATGGAGACATGGCTGGTGCTGTGGTAGCACTGCTGCCTCACAGTATGGAGACCTGGATTTGCGTGGAGTTTGCATATTCACTCGGGGACCTGCGGTCAGGGGAGGCAGAGCATCGCCTGCCATCTTGAAAAGTAAAAAACTAATAATGACAAAATAAATATGTCCACTGGTCTGTGCTATAAATTTGTTTTCTGTATGATTCCAATAATTGTGATCATTTTTATAGCCATAATAGCTGAATTTGCACATTTCCTGTTCAAATACTGTGGAGAAACGCGAGGTGCAGCAACGAAGAGCCTCACCTCACCTCAGACTGTGCTCTCCCTCACACACAGGGCTTGATGCCAGCGATTGGCATGTGCCTGATGCTGTCTCTCGATATGTCGCCAATATGAGGGTTGCAGACACGTTTATTAAACACCCTGACTTTCTCATATCTTTAATGAATGTGTGTGACATATTTAGTCTGATCGGACACAAAACTGTGTTGAAAAGGCACAAAGTGAGGCACACAGTACCGTGCCGTCCTGAAGGGGGTGCATGTGAGCCCAACAGGTGCTCATTGTTGTTATTGTACTACGCAGAGGCTCTGGACGCCTATAAGTTAGCGATATCAGAAAGTCAAGAGCACTGCAGCGGTCTGTTTATTTTTATTTTGTTGTTCCTACTGACTGCCAAAATGGAAGATTAAGACAAACATAAAGGAAAATAAGGAGGACTTTTACAGGAAAGTGACGGAGATTTCATGGAGAAGGATAGACGCATGGACATCATTTACAAATATAGGTAAGACCATAAACAGTTTTCAATTTTATAAAAAATTGGACCAGACTAAGAAAAAAAAATTATGTTAAAAAACTAAATGTTGACTTTAGATAAAATATTCTTTTGTTTTTCTTGTTATACTTTTGTTGAACAGTCTGTATTAGAATTGATTAATACATCAGAATTGAAAGCTTTTTAAAACAACTAAATATTTCAATTAAGGTCAAAATTGAAATCCGTTTTTTTGTACACCTCTCTATACTTTCCTTTGTATTGAATGAGTTTGAATTGTGAAATTGCAACAGCAAGTTTAGAACACATGGAGGGTGAGGAGCAAATGTGCGCTCTCCGCTCTCTCGTCGCTATAAATGTACAGTGCATCCGGAAAGTATTCCCAGCACATCACTTTTTCCACATTTGGTTATGTTACAGCCTTATTCCAAAATGGATTAAATTCATTTTTTTCCTCAGAATTCTGCACACAACACCCCATAATGACAACGTGAAAAAAGTTTACTTGAGGTTTTTGCAAATTTATTAAAAATAAAAAATTGAGAAAGCACATGTCCATAAGTATTCACAGCCTTTGCTGTGAAGCTCAAAATTGAGCTCAGGTGCATCCTGTTTCCCCTGATCATCCTTGAGATGTTTCTGCAGCTTCATTGGAGTCCACCTGTGGAAAATTCAGTTGATTGGACATGATTTGGAAAGGCACACACCTGTCTATATAAGGTCCCACAGTTGACAGTTCATGTCAGAGCACAAACCAAGCATGAAGTCAAAGGAACTGTCTGTAGACCTCCAAGAAAGGATTGTCTCGAGGCACAAATCTTGGGGAGGTTGCAGAAAAATTTCTGCTGCTTTGAAGGTCCCAATGAGCGCAGTGGCCTCCATCATCTGTAAGTGGAAGAAGTTCGAAACCACCAGGACTCTTCCTAGAGCTGGCCGGCCATCTAAACTGAGCGATCGGGGGAGAAGGGCCTTAATCAGGGAGGTGACCAAGAACCCGATGGTCACTCTGTCAGAGCTCCAGAGGTCCTCTGTGGAGAGAGGAGAACCTTCCAGAAGGACAACCATCTCTGCAGCAATCCACCAATCAGGCCTGTATGGTAGAATGGCCAGACGGAAGCCACTCCTTAGTAAAAGGCACATGACAGCCCGCCTGGAGTTTGCCAAAAGGCACCTGAAGGACTCTCAGACTATGAGAAGGAAAATTCTCTGGTCTGATGAGACAAAAATTGAACTCTTTGGTGTGAATGCCAGGCGTCACTTTTGGAGGAAACCTGGCACCATCCCTACAGTGAAGCATGGTGGTGGCAGCATCATGCTGTGGGGATGTTTTTCAGCGGCAGGGACTGGGAGACTAGTCAGGATAAAGGGAAAGATGACTGCAGCAATGTACAGAGACATCCTGGATGAAAACCTGCTCCAGAGCGCTCTTGACCTCAGACTGGGGCGATGGTTCATCTTTCAGCAGGACAACAACCCTAAGCACACAGCCAAGATATCAAAGGAGTGGCTTCAGGACAACTCTGTGAATGTCCTTGAGTGGCCCAGCCAGAGCCCAGACTTGAATCTGATTGAACAACTCTGGAGAGATCTTAAAATGGCTGAGAACTGACGCTTCCCAGATCTATTTGTAGATCTCACTCTGAAGGAGTCACCAGCCATGAACCTCACCTCACCCCTTTTCTGCATTGGCTTTCTCCAGCTGCTACGGTTTTCTTCCACTGTAAAATGGTGTGTGTGTGTTCGCACTGTCCAGGGTTTGTTCCTGCTTTGTGCCCTATAGCCGCCCCCCCCCCGTGACCCTAGTCTGGATTAAGAAGGGTTAACAAAGGACATGACATGATCTGGAGACATCTGAACTATTAAAGAAACGAGTAACATGTGGATTTAAACATTTGTTTGTCAGACTTATGTTCTTTTTTTGGAAGGTGATGTCAGAAAAAAGAAAATCAGTTTTGGAAATAACTGGTGTGGCAGAATGAAACACTAAGAAGGCATAGAATTAAATAACGGGTTTAATTAATAGCTAAATAGGAGATTAGTTGGATTAAAAATGGAACTGTTTGAGATCTCTGAATTAACTGGTCCTTTGTTGGCTTGCACAGTTAGGCAAGCTCATAATACTGATAATTGCTCCAATACTGATGCACTGTGCAAGAAAGGACAGAGCCGGTTATACTACCTTAGAAGACTGGCGTCCTTCAACATCTGCAATAAGATGCTGCAGATGTTCTATCAGACAGTTGTGGCGAGTGCCCTCTTCTACGCAGTGGTGTGCTGGGGAGGCAGCATTAAGAGGAAAGACGCCTCACGCCTGGACAAACTGGTGAGGAAGGCAGGCTCTATTGTTGGCATGGAGCTGGACAGTTTAACATCTGTGGCAGAGCGAAGGGCGCTCAGCAGGCTCCTATCAATTATGGAGAATCCACTGCATCCACTTAATAGTATCATCTCCAGACAGAAGAGCAGCTTCAGCGACAGACTGCTGTCACTGTCCTGCTCCACTGACAGATTGAGGAGATCGTTCCTCCCCCAAACTATGCGACTCTTTAATTCCACCCGGGGGGGTAAACGTTAATATTTAACATTATACATAGTTATTGTCTGTTTTTCACCTGCATTATTATCATTCTTTAATTTAATATTATTTATTGTATCAGTATGCTGCTGCTGAAGAATGTGAATTTCTCATTGGGATTAATAAAGTATCTATTTATCTAATAATTACAGAAGACGGCTGAGAAATTAGCAGCAGCAACTGGTTACTAATTGAGAAAGTGACTGAAATTAAAATTTGCAGCCACTGCAGCCCTCCAGGATCTCGGTTTGACTCCCCTGCCATAGTCGTTTCATGTCTTCTATTTGCATTTTTCTTTAGGCGCCAGGGCTACTTCTCACCTACCCAAAAGACGTCCAAGGTTAGGTTCATTTTTGACTCCCACACAATATGTATTAGTATGTACACACCCTGTCCAGAGCTAGTTCTTGCTAATCGCACGTGCTATTAGTGTTAACTGTCTCTGACAATGAGTAAATTAGCATACATATATGAGCTTTTATAAATGTGTGTTAATACCACCTAGAACGTCGGTGATCTTCAAGCATGTCCATACAGCTGCCCTCAAGTAATACAAACACAGTATTTACATGCATACGTTCTGGAAGTTTCATCGCCGCGCAGCTCTGCAAGCGGATTGGCGAGTGCGCGAAAACGATCCAATCAGAAGCGAGATACTTCTGCGCAGGTTTGTCGCCGTCTAAGCGGAAGTCAAGGATGTGAACGACAAAACCCCGTCAAGGGGGCAAAAATACCAGACGAAGCCGATTCTGTCGCTCTCAAAAATGATGCGTCCATTCGGTTTGCACAGCCAGTTTATTTAACGCTTATAGACGTGCATCTCCACAGCGCCATGGCTGCCGGGCGTGGGGCAGAACCCAAGGTGCACACAGAAGGGCCGGCCTCGAACTTCGCCTATTCTAGTAGCAGCAGGAACATAGCGGCGGCTCAGGCTGCAGCGGCTGCTGCTGTCCCTGGCGCTCCGGGATCCCCGGCTTCTGTGGGCTTTCACCGGGAGCCGATGTACAATTGGCAGGCTACAAAAAGCTCCGTGAAGGAGCGCTTCTCCTTCCTCTTCAACAACGAACTGCTCAGCGACGTGCGCTTTATTGTCGGGAAGGGCCGTCAAGCGCAGAGAATCCCAGCGCACAAGTTCGTGCTGGCAGCCGGCAGCGCCGTTTTCGACGCCATGTTCAACGGGGGTATGGCGACCACCTCGACCGAAATTGAGCTGCCCGACGTGGAGCCCGCCGCCTTCTTGTCTCTATTGAGGTTAGTGTCTTGGGAGCGCTGTCTGTTTTTTTATCGTGGTAACGGTGAGTAAGACAAAGTCGTCTTGGGAGGGGGAATTGTTGGGGTTAACAGGAGACCCACTTGCTTATTTAAGAGTTATTTATGGAAGTCCAGTGCCGCTATCGCCTTCAAATGTTTCAGAGTTGAAACACAAATATGCTCCAATGCGTCAGCCACATACTTCATGTAAAATTTCGTTGTTCGATTTCGTTATCTTTTTATTTAAATCCGAAATTGTGTGAGCAGCTGGTAACGGGAACGTTCATACTCGAGTAGATTTGAACGCTCATTTCATTATCGAGAACCAACCCCGGACGGGGCGCCGGGCCATCATCAAGCCTGCAAACACGTAGACGATTTCGAATCGCCAGTCAGCATAATGATAACATCTTAGGGATGGTAATGAAAAAGTGGAGGACGGCCTGGTAGGGCCTTGGCTTACCACAGGGTCACTCACACCAACCTTGGGGTGGGGTGGGGTGGGGTGGGGTGGGGGTACCAAAATGGTGGGGTTTTTTTTTTTTTCTGTAAAAGGATTTTGGTAATGTGCTGTTTTAAAGGCATCATCTTATCAAAAACGGTTGATTGCGTTTAAAGGAATACTTAACCCAAAATTGATATTTTTTTAATATATTACTTCGTTAATATGTAGGTTTGTAGTGACGGCCAAGAATATCTTTTAATCAAATATTTTCATACAGCATAGAGAAAAAAATGTTTGATATAAAACAAACCAATGGTGATCATTGCATAGGTGGCAAACAATGTGAAACATGTCCACGAAGGAAAAAAAACAAATCTTATGTTACTCCTACACTAAGATGCACCTCTCCCGCTCCTTCATTTGTCAAGAGTCCTGTCTTCAATTCAAAAGTGCATTATGGGGACATGTTTTCCTGTCTGTGATATGCACTGATAATTTCGAAAGCATCTATTTAACAACATCGTAGCAATACAAAGCATGTGTTTTGCATGGATTTATTACAAGACAGATATGTGGATTATGCCAATGTTTCACAACCTCAGTTGTTTCGGGACCCCATTCAACATTTTTAGGTTCACTGGTGACCCACATACAGCAATTAAAGAGCTCTCCCCGTGATGAAATTAACGAGGTTAGGAATGGGAATGGAAGTGGGGAGGGGATCACACAACCCTGTCGATCGTTTTGCTGGATGGAGGGTTTGTGACCCACTGATGGCAACCTGTGACAACCCAACCCCCCAGACTGTGAGTTATGTGACCGGAGTAACATGAGATTTTTTTTTCTCTCTCCACGTATGTTTTTCACATCATATGTGGTTGTACAGTTTTGGTCACCTTTGGCTTCTTTCATATAATGGATTTTTTTCTCTCTATTCTGTATGAAAATATGAGGTTAAAATTTTTCTCTGCCATCGCTACAAACTATATTGGGTAAGTAACATATATGAAAAAAAAATACATAAAACATTTGGGTCGAGCTTTTCTTTCAGTGTATCCAGCAACCAATTCCACAATTAATAATGGTAAAGTTGCTGCATAAATGTTTAGCAAATCTGATTAATCCAATGTGTTGCTACGTGGGCTCTCCTGGCAGAAGAAACGTGCCATGAGCAGTGTGCCAGTCTATTAACACTCACATGGGCACACAGGGCCAATTTAGAGTTGCCCATCAATGTAACACGCCTGAAACCTTAACGGAAAAGTGAAGAACGTAAAAACTTGATGTGAGCAGTAACTGAGTGTGGGGTTTGACCTCGGGACGCTGGATTCGTGGAGCAGCAGTGCTAACCGCGTTTTTACAGTAATGCCTGTGAACAAGTCGATGAGATCGCTGCCATCCCATTCAAGGATTTTATTTATATATTGTTTTGTGTAGCACTCTTCAGTGAATGCAGGGGCAGAGTGCTGTAACAAGTTCACACTTCATAGGAAAGATGCAAATACAGACTTGACAAATTGCTAGTGAGCACATGTAAAGACAGATTTGTTTAAACAGATAGGAAACAAAGGCCCTGTCCACACTCTTTTTGTTTTAAGTCATTTTTACTTTTTGTCCTCACTACCCCTTTGTTTTTCAACCCTGAAAAACAGACTTTTTGAAAGCGCCGTCCTTAGTCATATACATGTATTTCGAAAAGTGCAGCCTCAGCATTTTGATGTGAACAAGTGAAAACACAGACTGTAATGAGTCTTTGGTTGGTTGGTTCTTATTGTATTCCCTGATCGGATCCTACTTATTACAACGTCTCATTCCCTAATTAGTCACCCATATTCCAACAAAGCCTAGCTGTCTTCCATGGCACTTCATATGTTGCTCACTTGTATGCATCAACGTTGTGTTTTGTATGGTTTGAATGTGCCAGTCATTTACTCAGTGCTACAGTTTTGCGATTAATCCTGTGATTAAGAGCGTTACTACCCCAGTGCATGTGTGCCCGTTATAGATGAACATCAATGTCTTGTGTTTCCAGTGGTTCTTGTGTGCACAGAGATCCTTTTGTAGACAATGTGAAAACACAAGTGTGGACAGAGGTAGATTTCTTTTAAAAACACCTTCTTTAAATGAAAATGTAGTAGTGTGGACTAGCCAAAGTGGTTTGAAACTAACATAAATGGAACCTCACAATATCTGTCCTTTAACAAATCGTTAAAATATGGCCAGTTGACAATGGAGGAGAGGAAAGTAAAAACTGGTCTGCAGCATCAGTGGAGGATAAAGTAAATCTCCGGAGGGGTCCACAGTCGGTTATCATGGGTAAAGTCCAGCACAATCCCTGTCCAACTGGCCGCCCACCCCCTCCTGGTCATTCTACAGTAGTGTATTCTGGGTCATTTAAGCTGACAGCAGAATCTTTTAAATCTGTTGACTCCAAGCCTTCCATTATCTCGGATGACTTTTCTATGGGTACAAAAAAAAAAAGCTTAGCAGTAGAGTAGTAGTACAGAGTGCCACAGCAGGACATGGAGAACTGAAATGGCACACTGGAGTGTTAGTGACCGTTCAGTATTATAGTCTTACATATATTCTTATATATTTCATGTGCCTCAGTTATCTATTTACAGTGCCAGAAGAACATGCTTTGGGAAGGACACTGCATAATATTGGATGCTAGCATTTAAGGTGCCCCCTAAGATCTTCCTTGATTAATAATAAAAATAGTAACATTATGGAATAAGTAAATAAGAGTGTTCATCCACACATTGGCCGATTTTTATGAACTTGCATTAACTGGGACAGTGCCTTGGTGTGATTGGTCAGTTTGGCTTTGGCGTGATTGGTCAGTTTGGTTTTGGTGACGTGAGGAAAGAGGAAGTGTGAGTGAGTGAGACACACAAGGAGGAATAACGGCATCAAAGTCACAATGAGAATGTCCGATTCAAAGACAGGTGGTGAGAAAGGCACCTTGAAAATAATGACAAAGTCTGAGAAGCAGGCTTTACGGGAACACGCTTGACAGACAGAGTGCCAGTTTAGAGACGTTCAGACACACAAATGCAGAGGAAAGTTGCTATCACTGGCCCAATGTGTATTTAATGTGTTTTTTTTTTTTTTTTTTTTTTAATTATTCAATTCGCTGTCTTTAATAGGTTCTGTGACTATTATATAAATGAGTTTTAGACTGTTGTGTTCTGTTATGCTAATGGTGCAAAATAAATGCAGACAATAAACCTCTAATGCAGGGTGTGATTTTTTTTTTTCCCCTAAAAATAAACTGTGTAGGGTGTTTTTTAATATATAAATAAGGGTGCTGTATAAATTACATTTTGATCAGCTTTAAGCAAAAGATTCAAAACCTCGACCTGTGATCCTTTCGGTTGTGTTGTTGTGCTAGTCAGTGAATGAGCAGGTTACGCTTTCTAGGGTCAACTACCTGCAGGCAGATTACAGTATGTGTTGTTCAGCAAAATGAAAAACAAAAACAGAGGAGTTGTTCTTCCCTCAAAAGAAACCAATCCATTTTGGCGTCTAAAGTGACACGTTGCAGGGGCAACATAAATGACTGAATTGAAAGCCTGCATTGTGCGCTGTTCTGAAATGTGAAATTAAGAACTTTTAGGAAATGTCAGGTGTTTTTTTTTTTTTTTTTAACTGAGAGAGTAATTTGAAGCCGTGAGGTGAAGGTTGGCCGTCCAGGAAACACTGGAATGTCCGTGCAGGGCCGTCCTGCGCATTCCTTTTATAGCTCCGTCAAAAGGCTTGTAACATTAACAAGATCAGTAGATAGAGAGAAAAAAAACTGACTGTATAATGTATACAACCTTTTCAAGTTATGATTGTGCATTAGACAATTTTGTGGCACAGTTTTAGTGCTTCGGCCTCCTACTTTCAGGAGACAGAGTTTGACTCCTGGTTTTGTACCAGCAGGGGGTTTGTGTTTTCTCACCTTTGAGCCCCTATGGCCTGAAAAATCTGCTTAAACAGGTTGAGTAAATAGATATATATATCTGCTCCCAGCCTGCTCACCTGCCTCCAAGCTCCAGGAACGTGACTCTGTTGGAGTGCTCTTCACCTCCTGTTGTCTTCTCACCTTGTCTAGTTGTTGTTGTTGTTGTTGTGTTTTTTTTGTTTTTTTTTTTTTTTCTTCAAACCCCCCCCCCCCACCACCACCACCCAGTGGATGTATATTTTTTTTTCCCCGTGTTCCCCAGAGCATGCTAGTAATGGAGCACAGATTCAGCAGGTTTAAAAATGGATGGCATTTTAATTTGAGGATTCAATTCTCTTCCTCATTAGAAATTCCCACCAATGTGCATTTCAAATTCTTGAGAAAATAAGCAATGTGTTCAGTGGGCCAGAGGGGGTCAGTACCGGTGCTGTCGAAATTATCAAAAAAAATGAGGGTTTGGATAGTTGTATTAAAGTAAGCAAATATTCAGATATATTTGAAGGTTGGTTAAAAGTTCTGAGTGCTACTACATATGTGTATGTACTTAATGTGTATTTGCTTGTATGTATGTATTTTTGTGTGTGTGTATATGTGTGTGTATATATATATATATATACACACACACACATACACACACACTCACACACTAGGGGGCTTTGACCCTGCTCGTTTCACTTGCCAACCTGTGGTCCTGCACTACGCGCTAGCCACTTTGCGATTCTGCCGCTCGCATATAGGGATGCGGTTGTACAATTTAAACAGATTTTTATTTTAATGGGAATTGTTACATATTCATAATAGAACTATTTTACATTACAGCAAGTAATTAACCATATTAAAAAAGAGTAAAACTATGTAAATTAATGTAAGTCTATGTAAGTAAATTATGTTTCATGTTGTGTTAGTTATCCATCTATCCATCTATTTTCCAACCCGCTGAATCCGAACACAGGGTCACAGGGGTCTGTCGGAGCCAATCCCAGCCAACACAGGGCACAAGGCAGGAACCAATCCCGGGCAGGGTGCCAACCCACCGCAGGACACACACACACACACACACACACAAACAAACACACCCACACACCAAGCACACACTAGGGTCAATTTAGAATTGCCAATCCACCTAACCTGCATGTCTTTGGACTGTGGGAGGAAACCCACGCAGACACGGGGAGAACATGCAAACTCCACGCAGGGAGGACCCGGGAAGCGAACCCAGGTTGTGTGTGTTACTTGTTGTGTAATATGATTTCGTTCTGTTTGGCTTTGAAATTAACACGCAAATACTTTTTAAACTTACACTTTTACTGTAAAACTTCAGTAAAAACGATTTTTTGAATTAAATTTTCATCAGTATTGCATTGAATTGTGATTCTGTGTTTGGACTGTCATTGTGACAACGATAACTGCCCGTGATTTAATTTTGTTTCTTTCAATCTATTAAATAAAATGACTGCTTTGAATGTTTGGCTCTGAGATTTGTAAATTGCCTTTGCAAAAGCTATTCTGACGGGAAACTGTTAACATTTTAATATAAATGGCATATCAAGATCTCCTTTGGTGTCTAATGTTATCCGCTGAAGATGTACTACATTATCTTTCTTGGATACGTCCTTCTTTCAACAGTAATTTGGCCAGTGACATACCAGACAGTGTTAACGGTTGTAGATATTCTTCGTGATATTGTAAGTTGATGTTTTTATCTTCCACACCATCACCACCAACTGTTTCAGCAGAGTCTATTGATACGCATTTGCCGTGTAACCAGTTGTCATTTTTCTTGTTAATGCATTTGACTTCATCGTTTCTCAGTGCTAGGATTGCCCGTGTACTCATTTCTTCTGTTGATAACCCTTCGGAATGAAATTCTTCAATAAGATTTGGACACAAAATTTCTTCTTTGATTGGGAACTTAAAGCGAGGAAAATGTGTAAAATTTATAAGCGCCGAGAGAGCAGGAACTGTGTCTGTCAAAAGCATTCACACGAATGAGAGGTGAGAGTCCCATGGGCGTAGTTGAAAATGGTTAAGAGGAGGTCGGGACTTGAAAAAATCTTCCAAAAGTCTTGTCACGTCGCAGGATTTTTTATACAGTATAATATATACATACATACTGTATATTTTTTTTTTTGTTATTTTGCTTGTGGTGCATCTGGAAAGCGTGTAGCACTACTTAAGCGTTGTTCACTGATGCAGCTTTCATGTGGAAAATACCAAAGACCTGATCAAAGATGAAAGTGGATCTGGGACACTTCAAACGTCTGTAATGCCTTTCAGAAACCCATACACAATCACTTCTGAATACTTTAAAACACATTAAACACACTCTTTACTTTAGTCCTGCCCCTCTCCTCTCACCCCCACTCCACTATGTGTGGGTGCAAAGACGCAAAGTCAGTGCCCATTTAGATTTGTTGTGTATCAGAGCGGCACACGGTGTTGCATGGGTAAGTCGTTTTAAGCTGTGGTTCCTTTGCCTGCCAGTCTGTCTTCAGTCTCTTCTGCACTGAGCCAGCAGGTGGCACTGTCCTTCAGACTGTAGTAGAACCAAAGATACTCCTGGGGTCAGAATTTTGGGCTGGCACATAGTGTCTGGTCTCCTCCTGATCAAATGAGTGAGGTGTGCACATTTTCGATGAGATTGTCCCAGCAGTGTGTTGCGTGTATGCCTCGTATACAAAATACATAATCTGTTGTGATATGAATTTGCACCTCAGAGTGTTTCTTAAGTGAGTTGCACGGTGAATTAGAAGTGGGAATTGAACCAACAACATTGGGATATTAAATCCTTAGCCATGCTCCCTGCCTGTGTGGTAAAGTCGCTAAGTAATGTTTTTTTTTTTTTTTTTGCTATATGTAAATTCAGTTTGCCATATGAGCCAACACCATAAGTAGATGCATCTGCTGTCTTTACCACCCATATGAAGCTGCCAGTACTTGCAGAAATGTCTGTGTATTGGACCCCCTTCTGACATTCCACATTCTGCTGTTCATCCATTTTGTTTTCTAACCCTGCTCAGTCCTAGCGGCCAAGCTGGTGCTGTACTGCCCACCATTGTGAGACTCTGAATGAGTCGCTTACATTGCCAATTGCAGAAAATAAAATAACAGGAGCGCCGTCATGTGACAAGTTTCTCAAGACCATACTGGACATACAGCGTCATTCTCCTCCATGATTTGTTTCTGACCCTGACCTCAATGTTGCTGCCATTTCTGTTCTTATTAATAGAAGACGCCCCGATCAAAATAATCTTCTGTGCATTATGTTGCATCGTTAGGTTACTTTTTCAAACGTTTCACTGTTTTCAAACATGGTACTGTAAAGGTTTGTACTTGTTCGTTTTAAGGTTCCTGTATTCAGATGAAGTTCATATTGGACCAGAAACCGTTATGACGACCCTTTACACGGCTAAAAAATACGCTGTGCCAGCCCTGGAAGTGCACTGTGTGGAGTTTCTGACTAAACATCTGCGGGCTGATAACGCCTTCATGCTGCTTACTCAGGTAGGTGAGTGGGATGGGATATTTGGATTTTTACTTTTATTGGTCTCTTCTAAAATAAATACACATTTTTTGCAGGCTGATTTATACTTCATAGGGGGCATTTTTTGATGGTCAGAGGTATAGATGAGCCCTCCCACCCCCTTTCAAACCTGGTAGTAAGTGTCCTGAGTAGAGCTCTGCACAAACAGCACTGAATCACCCAATAGGCAGTTCAGCCGCATTGTATTTCTTGTTTTAATGAGGAGACAAACAGAAAGCAAAACTGGGGTTGGTCATGTCACAGCTGTAATCACATTAAATAATTATAGAGACAATTATGAAAATAAGGTGGAAAGTATCCAGTTTACTGCTAAGCTTTATATAGCAAACATATTGGTTTCCAGTAAAGCTCATATTGATAACCATGCAGTGTCTTTATTGAATTGGTCGGATGTGTGAATATTTTGCCTTCCATTTGATATCCTTATCTTTCTTTAACACACCCACTGTATTTTATATATAATAGTCTATCCAGGCATCTGGATGTTAGGTAGAATGCCTAGTGGGGGCTGACCAGGTGGTCTCGTGGCCTTGGAACCCCGTAGATTTTATTTTGTTTTGTTTTTTTTCTCCAGCCCTCCCTGGCCATCAGACCTTACTTTATTCTTTGTTAATTAGTATTGCCTAATTTTATTTTTATATTTTTTCTTTTTTCTTTCTTCATCTTCTAAAGCGCTTTGAGCTACATCATTTCTATGAAAACATGCAATAGAAATAAATGCTATTGTTGTTGTCCATTTTCATAACCCAGGGAAGGATAACCGAACAGCTGGAGCCTGTGCAATCAATCATAGGGTGCAAAGAAACCGAAGAGTGAATATACACACGCACACTCACTAGGGTTGTGTAGTACCAAAAAAAACAATATTTGAAACAATAGAGTGAGACCTGGACACTTCTTTTCTGAATTCTGACTTTTTTGTGGAAAGGTGCTCATACATTTTATATATTTGACCCCTGGATAGAGCTTGCAGTTCAGTCACTTGTCCCACCCTTGACTCAGTGATACTGACCCAATCCAGAGATGCCAATTGACACATAGAGAGAGTGAGTTTAGGAACACATGCCCGCACCCACCATATGGCAAACCAATTTAGGACCCAAGTGCAGCAGGTGACACCTCAGCACCACACTGGAACAATGTGAAGGTTTTCTTTTTGTTTTTTTGTTTTTTTCTATTTTTTACTGTGGCTGGTGTGCCAATCCCGCCATCAACCCCCAAGTTTTCCGAGCAAGTTGGAGGACCTGCTTGCAGGGCTGGATGAAGATTAACGTCATACCCAGGACGAAGCAATTGCAGGTTAAGGGCCTTGCTCTAGGGCCAACGGAGTAGAGCCACTTTCAGTGTTTACGGGATTCAAACCGGCAACCTTCTGATTGCCAGTACAAATCCCTAGCCTTAGAGACACCACTCCGCCCCAACAGAGGAGAAGAGGTAGAAAATATGCAAACTGCACACAAACGCTAATCCAGCCAAAGCACTCGGCTCTCATTCCTGGAACTGTTTGAAGCAATTCTCATGAGGTGCTTTTCTTATTATAAATTGAAAGTGTAATCTTAAATCGGTGCTCCAGTTCATCCCAAAGGTGTTAAGGGCTCTGTGCAAGCCACTCAAATTCCTCCATGTCCTGTGGACCTGACTTTCTGCACAGAGGCACAGTCAATGCTGGAACAGAAAAGGGCCTTCCCTAAACTGTTGCTGCAAAGTTGAAAATGCACATCTGTGTGAAGTGTCTTTGTATGCTGTAGCATCAGCTGTTACCCTTCACTGGAACCAAGGGACCAGGCCCAAACCTTAAAAATCAGTCCCAGACCATTATCCCTCCTCCACCAGACTTCGATGTTCAGAAGGTAGCATTCACCGAAAACCCGGATTTGCATCACTCCACAGTACATGTCATACAGCTGCACAGTCCAGTGGTGGCCTGCTTGACATCACTCCAGCCGACATGGCATTGCACATAGTGATGTCAGGTGTGTGCAGCTGCTCGGCCATGGACACCCAATTCATGAACTGATCATACTTGAGTTTTAGTAAGGGTGGCATCCTATGGCAGAGCTCTTCAGTATGACACATTCTACTGCCAGTGTTTGCCAATAAAGACTGCAGGGGCCTTGTGCCTGATTTGATGAAGCCATTGACAATGAGTGTGGCTGAAACACCTGAACTGAATAATGAAATTAATTTAAATTTAATTTTATTCACATCATTTTGGCCATACATCTGTATTGTGTGCACATATTAATAAACTGGGGCAACTAAAGTGAATTCCAGTAATGGTTGGTTGAGAACTGTTCAAAGCCTATTTTTTGTTCCCCTTGCTCTGCCCTGAAGCTTCCCTTTTTGCTATGTCTCATATTTGATTCGCATTGATACCATAGATAAAGCTGACATTTACCTTTATGTTTTCTTTTGTAGGCGAGGTTGTTTGATGAACCTCAACTTGCCAGTCTTTGTTTGGATACAATAGATAAGAGCACGGCAGATGCAATTAGTGCAGAGGGGTTCACGGACATTGACTTAGGTATGCTGCTTGGCTTATAATAAATAACATGTAAACTTCTTTTGTTGTATAATGTTGCAAATAAGTGAAAAGCAGTTGTGTTTTTTTTTTTGTTTTGTTTTTTTTTTTTTATAAGTAAGCATATTTTATTTCTTGCCAAATGGCTTTCAAAACAGAAATCCACGTTGTTCAGCAATCTGTGCCTCTTTCTTCGTCTGCTTCTCTCTAGACACGCTTTGTGCAGTGCTTGAAAGGGACTCGCTGGGCATTCGGGAGAGTCGGCTCTTTGCGGCTGTTGTGCGTTGGGCTGAAGCAGAATGTCACCGGCAGCAACTTCCACTGACGGCAGAAAACAAACAAAAGGTTTTGGGAAAAGCCCTGTCGCTCATTCGGTTTCCACTTATGACTATTGAGGAATTTGCAGCAGGTGAACAGTTCAATAATGCTATTACAGCGTTTTGCTATTAACTTGGATGTAACATTTGGTTTTGTGCTTTATCTATTGTAATCATTGAAAATACTGTGTACAACATGTTCAGACTTTTATTGTGAAGTTTGCTCAGTGCATGTTTGTTTATTTATTTACTTTTTTGTTCTCAAAGCTCTTTTTGTTTTCTATCCAAAGAAACCAGTTTAATATTCTCTCTTGTGCCACAGGGCCTGCCCAGTCCGGAATTTTGTTTGATCGGGAGGTGGTAAATCTCTTTTTACACTTTACAGTAAACCCCAAACCAAGGGTTGACTACATAGACAAGCCACGTTGCTGTCTCAGGGGGAAAGAATGCAGCATTAATAGATTCCAGCAAGTAGAGAGTCGCTGGGGCTACAGTGGAACCAGTGACCGAATAAGGTAAGCTCTTAATAAATAAAATACACATAATATACATTCTGTTTTTGTTTTTGTTTTTTTTTGTTCTTTTTGAATAGCTTTGTTTTTCAAGGTAAACCTTTTTTTTCTTTTCTAAAGCACATGGATTGTTTTCACAATATTCCAGGTTTTTGACCTAACTCTGGGGCCAGTAGGGGTGATTCATGGTCAGAATGAGTGGCATGAAATATTACATACAGTGTGACCTATCACCGATGAAACAGAGCCCCACGAGTTGTGATGGTAGAGGAATGGTCCGCATCCTTGCCTTTCATAGTTTGATTCTCGCCCATTACATTAAATGCTTTCTTCAATCAATCGTTTCTCCTGCTATATCTGTCATAGTCCCAAGCCCCACCTCCGAGGGGTCATATTGTTCCCCAAGTAACAATCTGTCACCATTACACCATCATCACAACCAGTATGGCCCTGTTTCTTAAGCATCTTTTAAACTGTATTCCCAGATCAAGTGCTCATAACCCCACAGCTGGGTCACATCACATAATAAATTGGAATCCCTGATCATATTTAGTCTAAACATAATCATTTTTAGAGTTTACATTTATAAAATATCACTTGGGCAAAGCTGGGCATCCCAGCTCCAAGTCTACTTACATAAAGATGTCTTGGCATTTGTTTTATCAGCACTCAAAAAACAGCGTCACTGATTATCAGTAAAATTGGAGGGCAACTCCGGGATAGTCCAGCTTAGTATATAGGCTATGTAACGTCTAAATGCATTGTGGGAAGGGTTCAATGAATCAGACCTCGTTCTATTTCTGTTGTCCAGCAGTTTTTCCTTTTTTTAAATTTTCTGGGGGTAACTTTTAAAGCTGATCATTTGAAGGTGAATGATACTCCAACAGGGGCAGGTTGGGGGCAGAACAAGTGGTAATGATGTTAGCTAAAAATAATTAAAGAGAATCAATGTTAATACTGCAGACTCCTGCCATCCTGTCAAATGACCATTTCCATTGTAAATGGCTGCAGTTGGCTGTTAGTCTGTGGTATTCTTCCATACATCTCTAGTCGGGCTGCCTGCATGTCTTACTCAGAAAAACGTGAAGTACTTTATAGCTGCGTTTTAAGGGAAAACCCAGGCAATGCCAGGAAATACAGATATATACTGTATAATAAGGCTAAGACAACCATTTTAATGCCACCTCCGTTCAGATCAGATGGACTAGAGATTTAAATGATTTGATCTGTGGTTGAGCTGAAACAAAGTGAAATCTGTTTTGCTTTAACTCCTACACATTCCTTCCCAACGTTTTACACCAGCTGCATTGACATTAGCTAAATATTATTATTTGCAGGTTCAAAAAACTTTTTCAGTGTCCCACAGAAAATACAGCTTAAAATATTATGTCAATTTCAGTTTGGTAAATGTGCTTCTTTTGTGTTTTTGAGTGGTATAAGGTGATGAAAAGACTGAGAGCTAATGTACATAAGTCAGTTTATTACAACATAGCTGTCTTCTCAGGCATAAGGCTAAGAGTGCCTACGCAGAATGACAAAAGCATGTGACATCTACATTCTAGACATTCAAGAACAAATATACAGGGGTGGGCAAATGTAGGGTTATGGTTGTTCATGTGGAGAAAGGACATGCAGGTTAAAATTACTCAAAAGAAGTGCACTTAGCTACAATCTCAAAGTGCTCAAATTGCCAGCCTTGCACACTCGCAACTGTAAACCTACTTTTACCCACGTTTGTATATTAAAATGGACAACAATAAATGAGCAGTAGTTGAGATCTCTACTTTTGTGTCTTAATAATCCTTGTAATTGGAAATTTTGTAAACAGAAGTAAGGTTTGCCTAATAGTAAAGCAAACAGGTACACCAAAGTGGCACTGGTGGTGTGGTAAACAAATCCACCTGATAGTTTTCTAGGTAACCTCTAGGGAATGGACTGTCCTATAACATGAACAAAGTTAGAGAGCAGCTGCTCTCGGTCAACAGGCTGCCGCCACCCCCCCCATCCTGAACATCGTCAAGTCTGGTACGGGACACACTAGTTTGCATAACTGTAGTATGACCTGATCTTACATAAAGGACGATTAGCACAAAAACAGATGTAAATGGTACGTCTCGCAAGAAAAGGCACTCGGCAAAGTCTTACTCTTGCTATATGATCTTAAAGATCATTTCATAAAGAAATTATTTACCTAATGAAAAATATATTAAAAGGTCTGCAATGAAAAGCTGATATCCCTTTTGTAACCAAGCTCCTTTTTTCAAGGGATTCTAAAGGTTACAATATCGAGGCCCCCATTGACACTTCAACCCTAGAACAAAAACGAGGAGCTCTTTCATAGATACTACAAAGTAAATTGTTTTTAAAATATAAGTAGGAGCACAAAGTTTTAATGTAATTTTTTTTTTGTATATTTTAGGTTTACTGTCACTAAGAAAATATTCATAGTTGGCTTTGGGCTGTATGGCTCTATCCACGGGCCAACTGATTATCAAGTGAACATACAGGTACAGTAGATAATGTTTTGTAATGATGACTGCCTAATGCATTAATTGTACACGGTGGCTGAGCTGGATAGGAACAGGGCCCAGTAGGGCAGTAGGAAAGAAATGGATGTCTGCACTGGCTTCGAGAGTGAAAGGCAATGCAGGAAGAAAAACACAACGGGGGAGTGAGGGGGGCTTAGTATAACACATTTTAAATAAATACTCCATAGACACATATTGTGTCATAAATAAAAAAAGATCCTCCATGTCAGTAGGTATCAGCAAGATGATCTGGGCCCCCATCAGCATATTATGGAGTGCAGGCAACCAGAAATGTATAGATGTCAGGACATTTTAGTGTCAAAATATGTCTACAGGAGTGTAGGAGCACTAGAAGGCCAGCTAGAAGGAGCTCTGGCACACTGGCATAGGAATATCAAGAGAGGAGTATAAAGGCAGCTAATAGTCAGGGGCAAGGGGGGCCAAGAGTTGTGGGATAAACAGGGAAGGCAGCTCCTTGATGAGCAGAAGAGCAATCAGGACAGAGAGAAGGGGAGCGACTTAGTTTGGTGTGATGCTTCCACAGACTGGTGTTGGGAAGCAGGGGGCTTGTTTTGCATTTCTTTATTCTGTACTTCATGTGTTTGCCTTTTGCCATTCTAGGCAAGGGCATTGCTATGACAGTGCCCCCTTATAATCTAAGGAGCATCACGTTGAGTGCACGCACACAATCTGTATAAATTAAGAGTCCAATTTTACATTTGCAAAAAAAACAAGAAAACAAAAGTAAAATTTGACTTTTTTTTTTTTTTTATTTGAATAAAGCAGATTAATATCCTAGTATAGTCATTATTGCCCTAGAAGGATTATGCATTTGCCCCAGTTTGGTGCTTTTCAGTATTTTTGTTTATATATATAAAAAAAAAAAAAAAACAAGCCACAAATTAGTTAATATCTAATCCTGTTTCTTTTTTTGGAACATGCAGAGGATTTTTTCAAGGAAAAACTATTTATATATAAAAAAAAAAGTGTAATGGGGGGGGAAAAAAGTCAGAATTTCATTTGAGCCTTTTAAAAGGATCACGAAGTCCAAACCAAACCTCCAGTTTACTGCTTCCTTAAGTTTTAAAGTTAAACTCCTGGGAGACAAGTTCCCTGCATGGACGAATTCAAGTATCTCAGGATCCTGTTCATCAGTGATGGAAGAAGGGCACATTAGATCAACAAGCGGGTTGGAGCGACAGTCCATTGTGGTGAAGTGACAATCAAATCTGTAGACTAAACTCTTGGTTTACCAGTTACTCTACATCCCTGTCCTCTCCTGTGGTCATGAGCTGTGCGTAACTAACTAAAGACATTGTGAGTACAAGGGGGAGATATTCAGTTTCTTTAAAAACATGCCATGCTGACGCTTCATGATAGGGTGAGAAGCTCTGCAATTTCAGGGGAGTCGCTGCTCCTCTGGATTGAGAGGAGCCAGCTGAGGTGGTTTTGGGCATGACCCCAAGTCCGCTTCCCCTGGAGCTCCTCTGGGCACATCCCTCTGGGTGGAGACCCTGCAGCAGACAGAGGTTACATCCCTCGACTGGCTTGAGGAGCACCTCGGAGTTCCCCTTGAAGAAGATCTGGAATTAGTATGTGGCAACAGGGAAGTCTGGGCTGACCTACCTGGCCTACTGCAACCATCGATGAGATGGGAACTGTCACAGTCTGACCTGCTGGTAGGTTGTTAGTACCTGTGACATACTGTGTAGAAGTGTTTGTCGGAGTCCTTGACGTTACAGAAAATTCACCAGTGGAGGAGGACTGCTCGAGTTAAACCTTTCCAAAATGAGGTGCTGAGATTTTGTCTTTTTCACATTGCGTGCAAAAAGAAATATTGGGAGCTCATTGGAAAATGCTTTATTCATTTCAAGGTCAATCATTCTGCCTACATCAAGTACAAGGCAAAAACCAGCTCTGGATTGGGCCTCAAGCCTTCACAGGGTACACTCTGTGTCTCTCTCTTCTCTCTCTCTCTCTCATTGGGCCAGTTTAGAACCACCAGTGAGCCAAAAAAGCAAAAGCAGATCACTCACATTAGTAACCCATGTAGAGATGGGGAGTCCATGTAAATTCCACAGACAGGGTGTTTCAAATAATTTGCTAATTCTGATTTTATGTTGGGTAAGTAAGAGATTCCATTGTCTCTGTCTAGTGGAGGCTTGCTGACTGCATAACATCTCAGATGGTCTCAATGGCATCTTCCATAAAGTGACTCAAGGCAGAAGCTGACAAATGATCTCAGTTTCATGAGTCTATGCCACTGTGGTTATCAATATTGACTTCACCACACTCAAAAACATAGAAATGCTTAAGTAATACAGCATGTCTCCATGGTAATAATAATTCAACTTTTGTTTGGTTTCATAGATAATTGAAAGTGATAAAAACCAGACCTTGGGACAAAACGACACAGGATTTAGTTGTGATGGCACTGCCAACACCTTCAGGGTCATGTTTAAAGAGCCCATAGAAATACTTCCAAATATCAGCTACACAGCTTGTGCAACCCTCAAGGTAAAACTTTTGTTTTTGTTTAGTTTTACTATTTTATTTTTTAGGCAAAAAGGTTTTTGTTATTTTTATTTATAACTTGCTGTTATTTGTTGGCCATTTATTGTTCTGTAAAAAAAAAAAAATTTGGGAAACACTGGCTTAGATGATAAACATTCCTGCTGTTGTCTACTCCTTCCTTTTACTTTTTAGCTATGAAGCTTCCCCACAAATACACACAAACAGTGTAACGTTAAAGTGATAAATCTTGTGTGTGTCTGTGTTTTTTTTTCTTTTTTTAATGACTAATGCATCATTTTGGCCTCTTCTAACTTCATCATTAACTGTATGGCACCTCAATTCTAGTTTCACAATTGCAGTTTAGGCCATTAGCGGCGACACACACTCACAAGTATGAAACTTCCTAATAGCCGCTTTGTCTGCACACTCATTTGGTAAGTTAGGCTGTTCTGGCCTGACAGGTCATTGGTGACCTGAAAGGAGTGTGAAAGTTCAGTAAGCTCTAAAACCCTTCATCATGCGACATCCAGTGAGACAAAAACATAAACGGGCACACTATGAACAAAACACGTGCAGCAGGAACAGGCGTGCTACCACATCATGTAAACCCACCAAAAATATGAATTGATCTCATTGTAAACTCATGGGCTTTTTAAACGTTTGGACAAGCACAGAGAGTAAAAGAGAAATCTGCCAAACTGACTTCACTTGTAAACATAACTTATCAATAGAAAGAAGTGAATTAAACCAGCATTTAAGTACGTATTAGAAGAGCAGCTCAATAGACTGGAATTTCCTGTGTACTTTTGAATTTTTATTTATTATTTTTTTTAATGTGGACACAGTGATAGGATGAATATTTGTGATGGTAAAACTGCCATTTATCAGAGCTGAATAGCAAGTGCATGTTTTCTATTTATTGTTGTAGATTTGGCTGACACTTCAATAAAACTCAACTTACAAATTTAATATGCGATTACAGAAATTTCTTTATAGTCTGGGCACAGGTAGGTACAGTGACCTGCTCGGAGTCGTACAGGAAGTCAGAGGTGAGGAATGAGCCATCGGACTTGAGGTTTAATGTCTCACGCCTCAGCCAGTTTGTAACCAGTGCTTGTATTTTAGTTACGGTGCATTGCAGTAATAAAGTAGACATTAATGAGTCTTCCATTATACTAATTAGCTGTGGTGGTGACAGCAGGATTTTTTTCCATTACCAGTTATTTCTTCCATACAACCACCTAAAGCTCCACAGAGAATTCTGCTTCTACGATTTTCAGTGTACACTGTACATTCACTGTGATAATTTGTCTCAGAAAATTACTGTAGGATCATAAAGAAAGAACAAAGTCCCGAAGATCACAAAGGAACAAAGTTCGCCTACCTAAACTGATTTTGTACATTTCTATGAGAGCTGCCAGACTTATAAAGGTGCAGTGATAATCTTGATAATTGCTATTATGAATTTAATAAAACCCAATTATAAAATAAGAGTTATTCCAGTTAATTTTTGGAACTGCTTACAAGTTGTGCTAGTGATTTTCTGAAAGGTTAGTCGCTGTAAACAGAAACAGGGTGTTGGCTTGGGCAGGTACACTCCGGATCGAGGGACTTTGTTACAATATCTGACAGCACAACTGACACACGTAACTCTGTTTACAAAATTCCAGAGTGATCTAAACGTGCTGGGCCGTGCATTTCTCTATTTTTGCAGCCTATATGTTATTGAAGTATTGTGTATTTGACTAACGAATATGAAGTCAGAAAACAAAATCTGGTGTTTTTGAAACAACACAAAACAGAGTTTGTTTGACCATGGAGTAGACAGTCCTTTTAAAATAAGACTTTCTGAAAGTTTTAAAATGACATCTGGATATTAATGTATACTCCTTACACAGGAAAGTTGTGTTTTTTTATTTTAATTCAATAGCATAGATTCAAATGGCAATTACATTAACAAGTATAGTTTTGTTATGTAGAATGAAAATGATCTGCCCCGAGAAAAGTCCACTTGGACACAAGAAGAATGTTTAGACAGTACACAGACACATTTAGAAACATGCAATATTCTCAAATTGTCAATAATTATTCACAGTTTAGTGGTAATTTTGTTTGGTTTGGCCGTACAGCTTTCACAGTGTGGTCACAGTGCCAAGTCTCGACTTTGATCATTCAGTCTCTCTTGTTGTTTTCTAGGACTAAACACGGCCACTTCACTCTCCATTGGCACCAATGAAAAGCAGGGTGCAGTGAATCCACTTTCTATGTACTGAGGGTGTACCCTTTGTGCAATATGGAAACAGTATTTTACCACAGTGGAGTATTTGCAAATGGATTGAGAAGTTCAAAAAATGCTTGGAATGTGTTAAGCACCAATCCACATCCACTACAGACGACAGCTTTGAGCAGTTTTGTACCATCATTCTGATGAACCAATGAGAATTTCAGCCCTGCGATGCTTTGGTGCAAATGGAGAGTGAAATGGCAAACAAGAAAAATCTGACTGATGAAGGTCGAAACTTTACCAGTGTGACCACAGACATGCCATGTGTGCTCGGCGAAAGCTGTACTGCCAACCTAAACCAAATGAACACCAAAGTGCAGATAACTATTGGCTCAGCCTTTGTAATATTATGAAGCAAATTTCTGATATGAGGTTAGCAACAAAAAGTCCATTTAATGTTGCATTGCCAGTGAAGTGAAAAAAAATTAGTTGCTCAGTATGAATGAAAACTCACTAGCAGGAAAAAAGGTTTACTTGTACAACTGAACTAATTGAAAGTGGCGAGTATGTGTGGCGTTTCTTTGTTTATTGGTTTGGTATTTACTTGTTCTATCATCAGTTTGCTTTCTGCATTGTACTGATAGCATTATAAAGTTTCCATTCTGTGTTAGGATTTTTTTTTTTATTTATTATTATTATTTAAAAGTCTCACAAAATGAGTGTGGGTACAGGGGTCTAAAAATCCTAAATATGGATTGGAGTAGAGTTCAAGTTCACTTGAGATCCACCAAGGCTTTCTCCTGCATTTCTTTTCCGTTTTACTTCTTGACCTTCGTAGTGAGCTACAGTAGGTACCCCATAATGCACTTTCTAACACACAACCCACCCTTGGAAACCTCATAATATTCTTACCTCGTTATTGATTGGCATTTAGTGGCCTGGAGGTGTCATTAATATAAAATTACCTTTGAGGCACTGCTGTAGCTCTTCATGTAGTGGTAACCGTCGTCGCACTGGCATGAGGACAGAGTGGAGTCTGAATTGAACCTTGGTGGTCCTGTTCTGGTGGTCGGTTGCACTGAGCCTATTCAGGAGGAAGCACTTGGCACTGCCGCTTTATTTTTTAAATATTTGAATTAATACTCCTGTCCTCCAGGCTAGTTAGGAAAGTGCAGTGTGGTTTGTTTTAAATGTCGTGAGATTTTCATTTTATTTATTTATTTATTTATTTTGTCTTCAGTATTTGAACTGATCCTAACACTTACATACCAATTGAGCTGATTGCTTTGTCAGAATTCTTCTGTTTGTTTCATTTCCGTTGGCAGGAGTGACAGGTTTGAAAACTGAATGTTCCTTTATGCGTTTCTTTTTTTTTTTTTTTTTTGCAGTGTAGCACCAGGTTAGAGCAACAAGTCCTGTTTTCTAACGTGAACTGCATTTCTACTCAGAGTATAATATTCTCCAACATTCAACCTAAAAGTAGAAAGACTAAATATTTTCAGTTTCCCCTCCTTCTATGTATTTTTACTACGTAATCTTTTGTACCCTGCTTACTAATTTAGAAGTGTTAATTTTCTTGTATTTTTGGTTTAGGGTCCTGATTCACATTATGGAACCAAAGGACTAAAGAAAGTCATCCATGAATCAGCAGCGGGAACCAAGACTTGCTTTTTCTTCTTTAGTTCACCAGGGAATAACAATGGCACTTCAGTTGAGGACGGACAAATCCCAGAAATCATCTTCTACACATAGACTGGACTGCTGTCTTGGCCATTTTAAAGGACAATAATTCTTACAAAAGTGAATATGCTGTATGCTAAGAAAATTACACCAGTGACAACAGTAGAACAGTTCAAAATTATTAAAATAAATCCATGGAATGCAACCAATATAACTGCCACTGACGATTAATCATTTAAAGGAGCATGTCAGAAAAGTGGATTTCCATTGACGTCTCACATAATTTCAGTTTATCAGCTCATTAAAAAATAATAGTTTTGTTTCAACTTTGTGAACGATTAAGCAAACAGGCACAGTGTATTTAAAGAGACACTAGTTTTACGATACTCCTGCATTATCTCAGTAGGTGATATTCACATGTGGACGTTTTTTTTTGGTTTGTTTTCTGCCTTGGTAAATTGTAAATATAGTGCCATTTCAAGAATGCAGGCCTTTGCCTGCTGATTAATTACTTCAATATATCTGTTTGTTTAACTTGTCCGTGCATAACAAATTAGATTTTTTTTGTATACAGGCATTAAATACAGGCAAAAATGTAGTTATACAGTGAACATCTGGTCAATGCTCTATAATTTTTTGTAAGAACCCTTTGGTAATTGAGGTTATTATTTCCCTTCTGTTTCCATGTTAATTTTAGTATCTGTTCATTCTCATTCCTGTGACAGTTGCTAATACAGAGCAGTTGTATTAAACTGCGGAGTTGTACGTTATTTTGTCATTTGAAACTCAATGTAGCATACTGTGTATGTTACATATTGCTGTTAAATTAAAGTGTATTATATGTAATATAAATACAGAGAAATGATGAATACTGCATATTCAGGTTGCATGCACCAGCAAATATTGGGCTTAAAAGCTCTGACTTGTTAAAGAATGTATTTCCTCTGCATTTTAAAGGGGAAAAAAAAAAATCCTATTGTTGCTGTCCAAACTCCTTACAAGTTTTGGTATTTTCATAACATGCATCAAAATGGATAAGAGAGGGTCCTACTATAAAAAAATGAAATATGGTTACCACCATAAACAGCCACTTGGTTTATTACATTAAATCTACAAGAGAGCTCTGGTGCTTTGTGGAGGTCAGTTGTACTAACTCTCTTCTTTCTTTAACCACACAGAAATGTGTCAGCCGAGACTGCATGCCGCCGTCACCCCTGCCCTGTTACTTTACAAACCTGGAAAGTCAACTCTGATTTGACGAGAGGATAAGAGCATTTAGTGAGTACAGACACAAAGAGCCAGTGATAAATGATTGCAATGACAGAATCTCACTTTTGGATATGTTTGTACGTTTATAGCCAGTAAGTGCCTGTAAGTATCTCAGTACTTCTACCTGGGTAGTTGTTGAAGACGTGAGAGGAAGAGGAGAAGCAGACTAACATTCAAGTTCAAAACTTTCAGGAATAAAATTGTGTGATTCACAAATGTTTGAGTACAGAGTGTTAGTACAGAGTGTTCAGTTTCACATGTATATCCTACAGAAATAAGCAGATCTCTCTTTTACAGGTAACTAGTGCATGTTCATTTTTGCTTTTGTAATTTTACAATTGCTTATCAGTGTTTTGAAGCGTGTTGGTAAGACAATGCTGTATATTTTGATGCTGAATGTTGTTATTTAAAGAGTTTACAGGAAAAGTGATGTGAATTGAGCAATACGATTAAAAAAAAAAAAAAAAAGATTTAAATTCTTGATTTTTTTTTTTTTTTTTTGAATTCTTCCTATGCATTAAAATGTTTGATGTGAATCTGGAGAAATATGGTCGCTAAACTGGTTACTGAGTGCAGGGCATACATTTATTTAAACACATCTGCCTGAGGTTCTTATTTAAAATGTCAACATCAGGTATCTTACCCCAGCCCAACCTCATTTGTATACAGTAAATGTAGAAGGGACAACACCTGCATTTGGTATAAAGGAAAAGGCTACAAAAAGACAGAAAATATTTTCAACTATAAATGTAAACACACACAAACAGAAAGCAGCTACTCAATTTCAGAAATTTTAAAATCTTGATATGCACTGAACAAACGGTGAACCTTCTTGGTATAAACAATACATACTGCATGTGGCTCTTTATTCACTGTGATGAAGATGATGATGCATTCAAGTAGAGGATTTCACTTGGCTGCTGGTGCCACTATAAAGATCTGTGCTGTTCTTTGTATCTCTTCAGCAGTTGCACTGCATGAGCGTTGTTGTATTTTGTGGCTTCTTGCAGTGGCGTGTTCCCCCATCTGTAATCAAGATTAAGAACATCTTACATATACACATGTATTGAGACTTCTGTTGAATGATTTTTCCTGAACCCTCTTCATCCACTGCTGGGTTTTTTGTTTTTTTTTCCCCATCACAGGGCACACACACACACACACACACCCACACTCGCACACACATTCATTCATACCCAGTGTGCCAGGGGAAAACTCACAAAGGCGTGTGGGGTTTGAACATGACACCCCTGGAGCTGTCATGATTTATACCCCACCACAATGTGTATACGTTTACACATAAGTACACCAGTCTGCACTAAATTCCTCCTATGTAAAAAAAAAAAAAAAAAAAAAAGTAAACAAGCTGTACTTTACAAAATTAAGTGGGCGGAATCCATTTTGGAGTTTCTGTACTATAACCTGTATCCATGAGATATTGTATTTAGTGAAAAGTAGTGTTGTGAATTTTTTTTTTTTTAATATACGGTAAGTTTTATGTTTTAATTGCATAAGTATTTTTCATACTCAGAATAATATTTGAATTATTTGAGCTGAAATATGGCAGTCTTCTTCATTTTTAACACTAGCTGCAGTGTAAGCAACTCAAAGTCACGTATTTGCTACCCATTTTTTGTTCCCAATCAGTATTTTTTTCTCTCCCCCCCCCCCCTTCAGTATAGCCATGAATTTATATTTAGGAGGTTAGAAAGCTGTCTTTTTATTGTCTAGTAACGATAAAGCTGTTGTTTAAATGGCATTTATAGAAATAATGCAAAGTCAGGCTGATCCACACATTGTCTTGACCAGGAAACCGGTCAGCAAACAGTAAAGAGCACGCAGCCTGCCTGTAGTGGAGATGACAAAATGTCCTGATTTTACAAATTTTCAAAGAGGGTAAAAGGAATTTAAAAGAAAATGGAGGGAGTCTGTTAGTATTCTACTGCGACCACCTTCAGAGGACTAGAGGAGGAAGAACACCACCAAGTAACTACTTTGGGTAAGTAATCCAAATTTACACAAATAGTTGTTTTAAAATGTTTTTCAAGTCTTAAAATATCACTTTGTATTCTGTTTATTTAATATATATTATGTAATTTTCTCGTCTTAAACCTTTGTCAAAATTTGTTAAACTGTCCCGCTCTCAGGATATTTACAGTGACAATAATCCCAAGGGGCTTCACTGGTACACTTTCTAACTTTTCCTCTGACTCATTCAGTTGTTTCCTTCAGTATTTTTAGTAGAGAGAGAGCAGTAAGGATAAGTAAGGATTCCAGAGAACTGGTAAAATCAAAGCGCTCGTTGGGGTTTCCGAAGTTTGCTTGGTCACTATACAGCGTTTGCCCATTCTTCCACAGTCTGCTCTGAACTCCTCGCACATCCCAAATGATGCACAGGTCAGGCTGAATGGCGACTCTCCTTTAGCTCGATCTGAATGAGTGGACTTCTTCATGACTTGCATTTAGGTGCTGCCCCCAAACACTTGACCCTTGAAATACAGTATATGGCCAAACGTTTGTGGACACTAGGCCATCAAACCAATTTGAGTTTGTTGGACATCCCATTCCAAAACTGTGGGCATTATTATGGAGTTAGCCCTCCATAACAGCCTCCACTATTCTTTCCACAAGATTTTGTCTGTGGGCATTTGTGCATATTCTTCACAAAGAGTGTTTGTGAGGTCAGGAACTGAAGTTGGACAAGAAGACCTGCCTCACAGTCCGCCTAGGTTTAAGGTCAGGGGTCTGTGTAGGGCCACACAAGTTCCTCCATTCCTTTATGGACCTGGCTTTGTGCACACAGGTACCATCATGCTGGAAC
Source organism: Erpetoichthys calabaricus (assembly GCF_900747795.2). Taxonomy (NCBI): domain Eukaryota; kingdom Metazoa; phylum Chordata; class Cladistia; order Polypteriformes; family Polypteridae; genus Erpetoichthys; species Erpetoichthys calabaricus. The sequence goes on along the minus strand of NC_041410.2, from coordinate 88,027,944 downwards.
AGAAAAGGGCCTTCCCCAAAGCTGTTGCCACAAAGGTGGAAGTGCACAGTTGGCTAAAAGGTCTTTTTATGCTGTAGCGTTAATGGTACCCTGCACTGGAACCAAGGGGCCAAGCCCAAACTTTCCATTATCTCTCCTTCACCAAACATGGCAGAAGGCACTGTACGGTCCGGAAGATGGCGTGTTCTTGGCATTTGCCAGGATTGTCCATCAGACTTGAGCTAGTGAGGTGTGCGCACTGCTTCACGGTCCAATGGCAGCATGTTTACACCACTCCAGCTGATCTTGAGTGTGTGCAGCTGCTCGGCCATGAAAACCCATTTCACAAATCTCCCCTGATGCATAGTTCTTGTGCTGATGTTGCTTCCCGAAGCAGATTGTGAACAATGCAAGAGGAGATAGGCGATTTTTACATGTTATGCACTCGGTGGCCCTGTTCTGTGAGTTTGCAAGGTCTACCAGTTTGTAGCTGAGCTGTTGTTGCCCCTCGACACTTCCAGTTCACAGTAACAGCACTTATAGTTGACTGGGGGACATCCAGCAGAGCAGAAATTTTGAGATGGGTCCAGTTGCAGACTTTCATGGCTCAGTACTTCAGCCACTCTGCTAAGCAGCCAGTTAGATTACAGGTTTTTGGCATTTGGTTTACTTGACTTGAGTCAGACAACTGCCACCTCCCACCCTTAATCTTAGCCTTTGTATAACCAGGTGTTATCACTGATGTATAATATAAAGCGACAACCTCCTCAATGAAGTGGAGCTCTGGAGGTCTGCAGCTAGAGTCTATGGAAAATTTCACATAATGACTTGTGGCAAAGGTGGCATTCTCTGGTACTGCCACATTTAAAGTCCCACTCCATTTCAACCCATTCTGTTTGTCAATGCTAACTGCATTGTCTTCTATACTTGATTTTAATGCACGGGTGCTACTGAAATACCAGAACTTAATATTTTGAAGTAGTGCTTTCTTTCATACTTTTGGCCATATGGTGTATTAATATAGAGAAAGGTGAAGGAACAAAAGGTTGCGTATAAAAAAAATAAAACTTAAAACTGTGCATTGCCATGATTTATCCTGAAAAGCAAGTCAATGTAAGACCAATACTTATGCAACTGCAGGTATCATCATACAGAAGAAATTGTAAGTTTACAACACATCGTGTCACAGTCATAAAAGTTTGTGTTTCCCTGGACAAACGTATTAATTTTTTGGACATCAGGAATGTTTTCACATTGTCATTATGGGTTATTGAATGTACCTGTAGATTGATGGGCAAAAATGTATCCATTTTAAAATGAAATGTGCAGAAAGTGAGGACCATGTTCTGGATCCACTGTGCCAACATGCTGCCATCACAACACCTCTCCCCAAGAACGTTAATGTGAATAAACAGACGCTACCATATAACCTTTACAATTAATAAACAAAACTGTAGTAGTTACCTGTCTTGGGCCATGTGGTCTGCTCCGGCATTCTCTACAAGAAATTTTATAACTTCTAAGTGCCCTTCAGAGGCAGCAACGTGTAGCGCAGACCTTCCATCATAATCGACACAATTGACATCAGCTCCTGAAAGCAAATACCTGTGCAGGCAACAATGTTCAGGTCCATGTTATGACAGACAACATCAAATTCATCTACAACAACAGGATCACTTACTTAACCATACAATTTGAACTTTCAATAGATACTTACTGTATTTCAGGATTATAACAATACTCCTGTAATTACTGAAAAGCTAATTATCAGGAATGTATACCTCGTGGCTGCATTCTATGAATTGTACTTCCAGGTGACAGCTCATCGGTTGTAAGGTCGCTTGTGCTCTGTCTCTGTCTCTCTCACATACACACACTTACACACACAGAGAGCCCACCACAACAACTCAAGAGGTGTTATTGTATGTTAAATTTAGCCAAGACAAGTTGCAAATTGGTCTGACTGAGTCACTAGGGATGTCAAACTATATATTATTTTCCATCATGGGAGCAACTAGCCTGGACTCTCTAAGACTATATTAACAAAGTCGGCGCGCTGGACTTGATAAGTGACAGGGCCTTTAGAGAAACTACACTGCTGAAGGCTTTGGGCCAAGAAGATCCCAGGTGTTTTCTTACTGCACTAAAACGAGAAGTAAGAGCAGGTTTAAGTTGATAATATTTTCAGCAATCAATGCTGTTTAAGTCGGCCTCGCATTGTAGCGGGGCTACATAGTAATAGTGTTTTAAATGTATGTGCTGAGTGCGTTTTGTTTCCATCGTCCCGTTTGCTGTTTATAATGTGTGCGTCAGTGAATGTTGTCCCCGTAAATACAGAGGGGACGGATGAGGGAGAGAGACCGCAGCCCCAAGATGGATAGCGCCTGTTCACAATCGATTACATCCGGCTCCTTACTATTTAAACAACCGGGAGGGAAAAGGGAGGAGGAAGGAGAAAGACGGAGATTTACACGGTGAGATTGTTCCATTTTCCGGGAGATTCAAACACATCCATTCTTTGTTGACCAGTCATCCGTATTCAGGACAGTAATATACCATGACTCAAGTTCATGATCATTGTCAAATTCTGTATTCATCCATTATTATTTGTGTTGTGTGTGTTATATGTTACAGGGGCAAGGGAGGGTTTATTGTATATATGGTGTTTTCACATTGCTGCTTTGGTGGAGGGATATATATATTTTTCTACATGGGGAATGTGCAGTATTGTTTTGTTATTGTGTTCCATTTTATATTTATTCACTTATTTGACATACCTGCTTTTGTGTGCTTGTATTTATACCGTCGATTGAGGGGAAAATATTATTTGTTAGAGGTACAGCTTGGTATATGTAGATTCATCTCAGGAATTTATCCAGGCCACAAGTCTTGGTAGTGTAGCTGCCTGCTGGGTAAGGGGTCGGCCGTTACAACATTACGTGACTTTGAGCCTGAGGGTTGTGGGATTACATGACTAGAAATCACAGGGGATGACAAACTGTCCAACACTCTGCTGACTTTTACATTTCCAAAGTATTGTGAGTGCGCCCCTTTTTCTGACTGACCATTTGGGCTGGATGAATGCCTTTCTGGTTCATCATTTTGCATAAAAAAGGAGACGGACAGATGACCCTCTCTTCTGTTTGCACCCCTTAAACTTAACTTGGATTAGTTGGCTTCAGAATACTATTTTTTTTTTTTATACATCTATTTTTTAAGCTCCCTTTTACCATTGTGGGGTCTTGGAGAGCCTAACTAAACTTTCTACTGCACCCCAAATGGTGCCCATTCTTTAGGACTGAATTAATGACTTCATTTTAGACAATGATGTTACTCTCAAAACTTCATTGTATTGTAACAAGCTGAAAACACAATCAGGACACATTTATTGATTTTGGGTTTTTTTTTTTTTATGGTTCATTACATTTTACCTTGAAATATGTGCAATACCCCACCATGTGGACGACCTCAAGAGCGATGTAGAAGCAAAGATGATGCCATATGCTTACCTACGTAGGGACAAAACATCACCTCGATAAGCTGCTAGCAAAATATTCATGATCTGATAGCCCTGTAGGAGAAAGCACACACACCCGGTCAGATGTTGACACCTTCAGCTTACAGTACCTTCACAAGGTTTTCAGACCCCTTCATATTCTGCACACTTTATTGGGTTCTTAAGAATTACCTATGAATGCTTTAAAAACACTTTTCGATCCTAGTATAATTTTGCAGGAGCTTTTTGGGTTCCCCCACCCCAGACCTGGAAAAGTCATTTTTAGGGTATTTTTGGATGAATTTTTTGTGCAGGAAATTACACCCTTGTGATAAAAAGTATACCAAGTTTCTTTAGCAAAACTGATCCCAAGGACTTGAAGCTATGTATGACACATCAACCACCCCCAGGGGTTCACCCCCCCGATGAGATATGAGGGGTCAAATTGACTTCTTTTCTCAAAAACCTTGAAAGAATCCAGATTGGCAATGTACTCTACTATACTAGCTGTGTAAGCCCGAGCTCCTAGAAACAATTGAAATGCAGAGTCGGCGGTTTTGTTTTGCTGATGTGCTCGCCCCCCAGGTCTATCAGCAGGTAAGCGAGTTCCTCGCTCCTCGGATGTTTCATTTTGCCGACCTGCTCACCTCGCTTTGCGCATTAGCGGCTAAGCGAGTTTGTCTTTCCTCGGTGGTTTCACTTTGGTGACGGAACCTCGCCCTTCTTTCTTCTTCCGACTTGTTAACTTGGAGCCGTCTTACCGGCTCTTTGAGCTTCATGCTGTAGCCTCGCACTTCTGGGTCAGACAGACACACACACACACACACTTCCACACGTAGACGTTTATATATAACATATTGGTTGTATAGGCAACATGATATTTTGAGGTTGTTGATCAAACATTGGATCATACTTTTGATATTTGATTCTTTACCGGTGGTTCTAGCCCCCAAGAGCCATTCCTGGAAGGGTAAAAACGACAAACTTCAAACCTAAGTGTGTGGGGTGTCATTTTTAAAATGTTTCATCGTCGGTGACTAGAAATATGATGTTATTTTTGATCTTTTACTAGAGATCTATGTCCCTCTATGGACTTCTATCAGAGGGTGAAAAATGACAAATTTCTATTACAATCAGGAATTATCAAGAGTTTAAACCTCTAAAATGAAGCACATATTTTAATGTTTCATATATCTGATGCAAGAATTCTTGTTTGTTACAGTTGTGCTTGAAAGTTTGTGAACCCTTTAGAATTTTCTATATTTCTGCATAAATATGACCTAAAACATCATCAGATTTTCACTTAAGTCCTAAAAGTAGATAAAGAGAAACCAGTTAAACAAACGAGACAAAAATATTATCCTTCTATCATTTTCCTTAATAAATAAATGACCAATATTACATATTTGTGAGTGGCAAAAGTATGTGAACCTTTGCTTTCAGTATCTGGTGTGACCCCCCATTGCAGTAATAACTGCAACTAAACGTTTCCAGTAACTGTTGATCAGTCCTACACACCGGCTTGTAGGAATTTGAGCCCATTCCTCCGTACAGAACAGCTTCAACTCTGGGATGTTGGTGGGTTTCCTCACATTAACTGCTCACTTCAGGTCCTTCCACAACATTTTGATTGGATTAAGGTCAGGACTTTGACTTGGCCATTCCAAAACATTAACTTTATTCTTCTTTACCCATTCTTTGGTAGAATGACTTGACTTGTTCTTGTAGGGTCGTTGTCTTGCTGTATGACCCACCTTCTCTTGAGATTCACTTAATGGACAGATGTCCTAACATTTTCCTTTAGAATTCTCTGATATAATTTAGAATTCATTCATCAATGAAGACAAGCCATCCTGGCCCAGATGCAGCAAAACGGGCCCAAACCATGATACTACCACCACCATGTTCCACAGATGGGATTAGGTTCTTATGCTGGAATGCAGTGTCTTCCTTTCTCAAAACATAACGCTTTTCAGTTAAACCAAAAAGTTCTATTTTGGTCTCATCCATCCACAAAACATTCTTCCAGTAGCCTTCTGGTTTGTCCGCGTGATCTTTAGCAAACTGCAGACGAGCAGCAATATTTATTTTTTTTTTTTTGGAGAGTAGTGGCTTTCTACTTGCAACCCTTCCATGCACACCATTGTTGTTCAGTGTTCTCCTGATGGGGGACTCATGAACATGAACATTAGCCAATGTGAGAGAGGCCTTCAGTTGCTTAGAAGTCACCCTGGGGTCCTTTGTGACCTCGCCGACTATTACTTGCCTTGCTCTTGGAGTGATCTTTGTTGGTCGACCACTCCTGGGGAGGGTAACAATGGTCTTGAATTTCCTCCATTTGTACACAGTCTGTCTGACTGTTTATTGGTGGAGTCCAAACTCTTTAGAGATGGTTTTGTAACCTTTTCCAGCCTGATGAGCATCAACAACTCTTTTTCTGAAGTCCTCAGAAATCTCCTTTGTTCGTGCCGTGATACGCTTCCACAAACGTGTAGTGAAGAGCAGACTTTGATAGATCCTGTTCTTTAAATAACACAGGGTGCCCACTCACACCTGATTGTCATCCCATTGACTGAAAACACCTGACTCGAATTTCACCTTCAAACTAACTGCTAATCCTAGAGGTTCACATACTTTTGCCACTCACAAATATGTAATATTCAGTCATTTTCCTTAATAAATAAATGACCAAGTATAATATTTTTGTCTCATTTGTTTAACTGGTTTCTCTTTATCTACTTTTAGGACTTGAGTGAAAATCTGATGATGTTTTGGGTCATATTTATGCAGAAATATAGAAAATTACAAAGGGTTCACAAACTTTCAAGCACAACTGTATGTACCTCTACCTTACAAAGTAAATATTTCTTATGAACATGCCGAATTAAGGTGGCTTACACTAATTCCAACTTTTTGTTATGTTGCAGCCTGATTTATTTTTTTTCCTCATCAACACTCAGTACCCCAGAATGACAAAGCTAAAATAGGATTTTAGAATTATTTTCAGACACCTTACGGTGCCAGCAGTTCACACCACAAGCCGCATTCTGACTCGCTCAGACTGTGCCAGTTTGGAGTCACCAGTTAGCCCATCACACATCTTTTAGTACGTGCAAATAAACCGAATTACACAGAGAAAGCATACACTGACATGAGAAGGGCATGAAAAACTCATGAACAACTATACAAGGTAAAGGAGTCAAAACCAAGTCAGAAGAGCAGCAGTGCAAGTGTCACCCGCTCATCTGTGTTGTCCTGTCAATACGCTGCACTTTTTCTCTAGAAGCTGCACACGCTGTATTAATTATTCAATAGATGTTATAACTCTGCCATTAAATAAAACCCCATTGGGCTCAGAATAACTGGTTACCTGAAGGCCAAGTGAGCCCACTCGGCCACCTACCACTCACTGTGTCAAAGGTGCTGTTATTACAGCCTGCTGTAACGCTAGCTAGAATGTGAAGATGGGTTGGCTACACAGCAGCATCGCCATTGTTAAGTTAACAACAGGAAGTGTCTGTATGACAACAATGAACACTTTAAAGGGTGAAAACAATGCCCCTACTTGTGCACATTTAAGGGAGTTTTATTCCATTTACGTATTTGTGTGGCGGCACGGTGGCGCAGTGGGTAGCGCTGCTGCCTCGCAGTTGGGTGATCTGGGGACCTGGGTTCGCTTCCCGGGTCCGCCCTGCGTGGAGTTTGCATGTTCTCCCCGTGTCTGTGTGGGTTTCCTCCGGGCGCTCCGGTTTCCTCCCACAGTCCAAAGACATGCAGGTTAGGTGGATTGGCGATTCTAAATTGGCCCTAGTGTGTGCTTGGTGTGTGGGTGTGTTTGTGTGTGTCCTGCGGTGGGTTGGCACCCTGCCCAGGATTGGTTCCCTGCCTTGTGCCCTGTGTTGGCTGGGATTGGCTCCAGCAGACCCCCGTGACCCTGTGTTCGGATTCAGCAGGTTGGAAAATGGATGGATGGATGTATTTGTGTTTAAATTGCTGAAGCTTATTTACTGATTCTGGGCTTCATTTTTTTTTTTTTTCTGGAACCCCCTTTAAGTGTCCAAATGTCTAACTACAGTGTTGCTAAGTAGTTCCTTCTACGGTTACTTACATCAAACTAACAGTTAATAATTGTTACAGACCCTGCAATGAATACCTTGAATAAGTCCCAAGTTTCATAATACCTCCCAGCATGCCTTGTTTGTGATTGATGTGGTGGTCAAGGTAAAAGAACCACATGATGCTTTGCAGTTTATTTTCGTGAGAACTTACCTCAGACTCCGCTTTCCATTGTCTGTAAGTGACCACTTGACGAAAAGGGGTCCTGATGTCAAAGCTGTGAAGCTGGAATGTTGTTACAAGTTCCTGATAAAGTGAAATAAAATGACAGAGATGATCAATTTATACATTTTTATTATGGCCTCTTACACAACAACATTTTCAATGTTCAGATGTACAGGCAATGAGTTTTAACTACAAACCTCAGGCATAACTGAAATCAGTCAACATCACATTTCCAGAATGGATTTTTTAAAAGCATAAACAAAAGATTTAATGAAGTCCCAGCTCCTTAGCCCGATAGCTCATTAAAAGACAACTTTTTACAGGGGAAAGACGCCACTACCTACAGTATAATATACAAAGAAGTAACAGTGGCACATTATGTTACTGAAAGACCATGTTTAGGCAGACAGACCACCTTGATTTAAATAGGAGACTGTTACCTCCTGGTGCTCTGATCAAAATGTGTCTTATAGGGTAATTGTAAGCTCAAAATCAAAACAGTAATGTGAGTGTGGAGCATTCCCTGTAATAAACTGGAGTCCTTTCCAGAACTGGATCACACTTTGTGCCCAATGAAAAATGTCACTTCCTAAAAAAATGGATCTTGACAAAGCCTAAGAAGATTTGTTATTTGTAACCTTGTCAAAAATAACAAAAGATATTGGCTCCTTGATAGCATGCTACAGGATGTCTGACTGGAAAATATAATACCAATGTAAAGAGGCTAATGTTTTAGAAAACGTTTAACTAGTGCTTTCAATCAACCTGACTTTAAAATCTGCCTCTGTTTGTGAGGCAGTGAGGCTCTGTTTCTGGTTTTTAAGGTGGGAACACCACAATGTTGAATGGTTTCCAGAACTAACAGATTGGCCCCAGCTACCATCTGTAAAATGTGTGATAGATTATATATATATATATATATATATATATATATATATATATATATATATATATATATATATATATATATATCTCTATATCTATATCTATCTATCCATCCATCCATTTTCCAACCTGCTGAATCCGAACACAGGGTCACGGGGGTCTGCTGGAGCCAATCCCAGCCAACACAGGGCACAAGGCAGGAACCAATCCTGGGCAGGACACACACAAACACACCCAGCACACACATGAGCCAATGTGGAATCGCCAATCCACCTAACCTGCATGTCTTTGGACTATGGGAGGAAACCGGAGCGCCCGGAGGAAACCCACGCAGACACGGGGAGAACATGCAAACTCCACGCAGGGAGGACCTGGGAAGTGAACCCGGGTCCCCAGGTCTCCGAACTGCGAGGCAGCAGCGCTACCCACTGTGCCGCCCTATTTCTATATCTATATATTTATCTATATCTATCTATATCTATATCTATCTATATATCCATCATATCTATATCATATATAGATATATATAATCTATATCTATCGAGATATATAGATAGATAGATAGAGATATAGATAGATAGATAGATAGATATCTATATCTATATATTCACGGCATTCGTAGTCTGAATCACATGCAGTAGAGTGTGTACACCTGATGAGCCAAGAATTAGGGCGAAACACATGTCGCGTACTCTTTGCATTTATTTGACAGTAAACTATTTCAACCATTCTATGATCTGCTTCTCACAACTGAGGGCACCGTGGTGGATGTTAGCAGACTTGCTGGCCAACCACAAGCGCTACCTGGTAGGTAACCACCCATACAATCAGATTGTGACACAGACTTCGAATGCCGTGAATGTAATTACCCCGATCTACATGCTGTCAAATAAACGAACCACACGCCGTGGCGCAACGTTAGGGGCTTCACCTCTGGCGCTGACGTCCGAGGTTCAATTCCCGAGAGGGAGTGCAGTGAGTGTGTACACCTGATGAGCCCAGAATCAGGGCGAAACACATGTTGCGTACTCTTTGCATTATTTGACAGTAAACTATTTCAACTATATATATATATATATATATATATATATATATATATATGGGGTGGTTCAGATCTAACTATGCAATTATTGCATTGCATTAAAAGTTGCATAGTTAGATCTGAACCACCCTGTACAGTACATCCTGCAGGTATGCAGTCAGCATTCAAGCAAAGTATATCTCACGTAAATGATGGACAGGGATACTGGGCAGATGGACACTCAAAAGGGTTTATGGGTTAAACCTGCTCTGCATATTAAGGACATACAGTATGCAACATTTGCTGCATTAGAAAGGCAAACAGTATATATTTAAATATATATAAAATATCCAACGTCTGTATGTCTGTCTGCTTTGCACGAGAGAACTACTTAACAGATTTAGATCGGGTTTTCTTCTATAATTTGCTTGAACATTCCGGTTGATTTTGTGACTTCTCTCATCGTGCTAAGAATCATAGTTTGCTTGCAGGAGTGACATATTCACGCTAATCTGAGACAGAGGCTGGGCCCTCCTCACTGTCCTGTTTCACTCCTACACGGGCAGAGCCACAGGTGATGGCTAGTAAATACATACTGTATACATACATACACAGTATGTGGCACAGTGGTAGTAGAGGTGGCAACCCCTAAATGGGAACAGTCAAAAGAAGATTTTTGTCAATTGTCTGAGGAGACTGGCACATACAAATTTCACTGTACTGAGTACACATGACAATGAATTTGACTTAATTGGAGGCACGGGAGCTGAAATTGATAGAAAGTGGCATCTGGAATAACAAAAGTATGCCACAGATGTGAGATGATCTTGCTAGCAGGGAAGAATTGGAACCACCATAAAAAGGTAATACAGATTCTGTCTTATTATGTGATATCATCTACTGTTAAATTCTGCTCCGTACTTCTAAAATGTTTATTTTTATCCTGTATTGAGGATTTGTTCTGTTCTGTGTATTGTATTGTATTGTATTGACCCCCTTCATTTGACACCCACTGCACGCCCAACCTACCTGGACAGGGGTCTCTCTTTGAATTGCCTTTCCAGAGGTTTCTTCCATTTTTCCCTACAAGGTTTTTTATTTTTGGGAGTTTTTCCTCATCTTCTTAGAGTTGAGGCTGGGGGGCTGTCAAGAGGCAGGGCCTGTTAAAGCCCATTGCAACACTTCCTGTGTGATTTTGGGCTACTATATAAAAATAAATTGTATTGTAGATTCTATTGTACTTTTACAAACAGAGGTCATAGGCAGGCACACCAAGTTTCAAAAAACTGTCAGGATGATGAAACCTGAGCCTGTAGATATTCTTATACTAACCCAAAAAGTGTACGTGTACATGGGTGACATCTGATTTTGTGTAGCAAGTTTTAAATTCAGACTTCATGTCTTTTGTCTTTGTTTTTTGTGGTAATATAATGTAACTGGTTGCTCCCTGACAGGATATTATTCTAAAAGTGCACTACAAAGCAAGCAGATTAAAACACAATGAGTAATTACTGCTTAATAATAATAATAATAATAATACATTTTATTTATATAGCACCTTTCCCATGCTCAAGGCACTTACAGAATATAATAAAGAATGGCAGCGTATACAGTATATAGCATTGTACAAACCAGATAAATAAAGAAGATTACAACAGTGAATTCAGAGAAAAAAGAAACAGACAACATAATTGATGGTCTCTCGCACACACACACACACACACAGGTTACATGGGCATCTTGACAGAGAAGTAAACTGAGAGAAGGGTAATAAAGTCAAGTAGAGCTAAAAGCCTTCCTGAACAGATGAGTTTTGAGTTGTTTTTTAAAAGAATTCATGGAGTCAGCTGACCTGATTAATTTCGGAAGGTCATTCCAGAGTCTGGGCGCTATACAGCTGAAGGCCCTGCTGTCACCCATAGAGTGTAGATTAGTAAGGGGCACAACAAGATTGCCAGAATCAGAGGACCTTAGTGGGCGGGCAGGCACATAGTGATGGAGAAGGTCACTGATGTAGTTTGGTGCGAGGTTATTTAAGGCTTTGTAGGTTATTAGTAGGATTTTATATTCGATTCTGTAGGACACAGGGAGCCAGTGAAGATGGAGCAGGATGGGTGTGATGTGCTCACTGCTGCTGGTTCGAGTAAGGACTCTTGCGGCTGAGTTTTGAATAAGCTGGAGCTGTGATATAAGATTAGAAGGGGCACCTGCCAGTAGGGAATTACAATAATCGATGCGGGATGTGATAAAAGCATGGACAAGTTTCTCAGCCTTAGAGAAGGAGAGGAAGGAGCGAACACGGGATATGTTACGGAGGTGAAAGTAAGAAAGTTCCTTAATGTGATTTATGTGGGCGGAATAAGAGAGGGAGGAATCAAAAATGACACCAAGATGTTTTACAGTAGAGGCAGGTCTGATGAGATCACCGCCAAGATGGACTGGGAAGGAGCTCATTTTATTAAGTTGCATTTTAGTCCCAATTTGCAGGAGTTCAGTTTAATTGCAATTTAATTTTAAAGAGTTCTGCTCCATCCAGGTTTTAATTTCACTAAGGCAGGTTGTGAGCTGAGAAAGCTCTGATGAAGTTCCACTTTTAACATTGAAGTAGAGTTGAGTATCATCTGCATAAAAATGATAACCCAGTCCATAGCTACGGATAATATGGCCAAGGGGAAGCATATAAATACAGAAAAGCAGAGGCCCGAGGACAGAGCCCTTAGGAGCTCCTTGTGTGAATGGCGCCGAGCTGGATCTGCTGTTGCCAAGACTAACAAACTCTTGCCTATCAGTCAGATAGGACTTGAACCACTGGAGGGCAGTGCCAGAGATACCCAGCATGTTCTTCATTCTGAACAGTAGGATGTCATGTCTGACCTGAATGTCAAATGCTGCACTGAGGTCTAACAGAATTAATATGCTGGTTTGGCCAGAGTCTGCTGCCATAAGCAAATCATTGGTTACCCGTAGCAGAGCAGTTTCACAGCTGTGCCGCGCCCTGAAACCAGACTGAAAGGGTTCCATCAAATTATTAGAGGTTAGGTAATTGGTGAGTTGGGAAGCTACAACACGCTCAAGAACTTTTGACAGGAAAGGTAAGTGGGAAATAGGCCGGAAATTGTTAAGATTGTCAGCATCAAGGCCAGACTTTTTTTTAACATTGGCAAATGCATGCATCTACTTCTGCAGATTTTTTTTATTGTAGTGGTGCACATTTATATTTATTATAACTGAACAATTTTCCAAAGTTTCAATACCTGGCAAAAGTGAACTCCCATCAAAGAATTTCCAAAGGTGTCAAGCTGTGTGGACCAACACATAATCCCCATCACTCCAGGAACTACAATCTGCATTGTACCATTTTTGCTTGACATAGCTGGCAAAGATGTCTATAAAGAATGCAAAACATTAGTAAAATGGTTTTGGTGTTGATATCAACCATGTCAGTCATAACATACATCCAACAGCATATAAACCTGGAAGCCGGTTTTCCTTTGGTTGTACAGACAGTTACACAATGCACAAGAGATAAAACCGTTCTATCTAAAGCACTTCATCTGTCTGTGTGTCCATCAAAATACTGTATGCTCAGAATTCCTGTAAATCATCTCAAAAGCTTTTAAATGGAAGACCCATCAACAAGTAGCATGAATGCTGCTGATTAAACCACTATCATTTGTGGATGAACCATGCAGGTACAGTATAAGGCAATTTAAAACAGGGCTGTATCTCCCACCAACAGAAATAGTTACATTAATTAGCCTGCACAGCTAACATGGATTTAAACTAATTGTTGTTCTTGTAAATTTTCATCATGATGATTATCACATGTGGGCTGTGCACAAATGGAAAGGAATTTGCAGAGATCAGCCATTGGCACTCACATTCTGTCTCACACACTCACAGATGGTCACTTTGGAGTTTCAAGTAGTCTAACTTTCATATCTTTGTGAATGTGGGAGAAGAACCCAGTCACATAAGAAGAAGAATCTTATTCCACACAGACAGCATCTTACATCCTTACTATGCTAAGCTTTGTTGCTGTCTTTATAATTCATTGCTAATAATAATAATATTACTTTTTTTTTTAAAAAAAAGGCACCTTTCAAGGTACCCAAGGCCACTGTACACAATACACATAAACAACAAAAGGCAATATTAAAAAGATGAGGTACATGCACAGAGCTCCAAAGGCAGGGCATTCCATAGCAGTGGCCCTGACACACTAAACGCTCTGTCACCCATAGTGCACAATCCGCATAATGAAATGGTTAATAGCAAAGAGTCAGAAGAACGAAGTGTACGTGATAAAAGTACAGGGACAAATTAAGGAAGATAAGTAAGGTGAGGCTAGACCGTGAAAAGCCTTCAAAATCTAAAAAGAGATATTTACATTGAATACGGAAGGGAACAGGTAGCCAATGCAGTTTAAGTCTTTCAGGGCTGATGTCGACTTTTGTCAAAAGGAGGAGTTGACAATGGTAATCGACTGTAAATTGTGACAAAACCTACCGTTATGTGTTAGCTGGACTCTCGTTGCTAGAAGGAAAGTTAGTTTCATTGGTTTGACCAAGATTTCCTGCGCTTGTGTGAGTAGCAAGGTGCAAACAACACCAAAAATGGCATTGACATCTAGCGAGAGACCAAAGTGAATGCATAAAGCAAAACTACTACGTGGACGACGATTGGCCTATTGTCTCTGAACTGGACTATGACTTGTTGGACAATGATTTTGATACAAGTGATCGAAAACGAATGTGAGGTTCCAGCTTCAGTTGACTGGTCCCCATGGTGCTGAACGGGTTCATGTAGCTGATACATGCCTTTGGCAATGTTCGCCAGGGAGGAGTGCCACTTAACAATGATAAGAGGTAGAAACTGATCGCTGCTGTGCTGCCTCAGCCACGTGAAGACAGCTTGGCAGCAAATCTGCCGCATATTCTTGTCAAATTGGCTGCCGCAGCATGCAGCAACAGACGTTTTATGTTGACTTCTGTGTGAAACCATTGCTTTTCAGAAACCGTTTTTTGGAAAATATATTCAGCCCTCAAAGAGTTAAGAAGTGGAGGAGTAACATGCTGCATTGCTGCCAGGATAATCTCTGATGCTCTATGACCATAACATGGAAAAAAATATTTTTTTTAAATGAACAACACACCTTGAAATGAAATGTCCTCGAATAGTCATTCATTCCAGCTACTTGCATGACAGACAGTGTGTTCCTTACACAGGCAGGACTCAAGATTTGGTCACCAGACAGAGGACAAAGGCCACCATTGGCTAGTGATGCAGCCAAAACTGCACCGGAATCGCATGTCATTTCTGTAGATAAGCACTGGGCAAAAAAGGAAAACAAACGCACACTTTAGATACAAATGAAGTCATTTAACAGAATTATTTTATAGAAATACCAGGGGGCTCTGCCCCCTGCTGGCTTCACTCGCCAACCCCCCTGCCTGCGCTACGTGCCAGCAACTTCGCTTCTCTGCCACTCGCAAACAACAAAACTTTTAATTCTCACGGATCGGCCTCTTCTTTGGGAAGAAACACTACTTTTCCCTGATGGCAACACGAATTAGACAATCAAGTTTAAAGCCAAATAATATCTACATACTTCTGTCATATCACCTATGTCCATATATTCGATCTCTTTTCGCTTTTACCTTTACGTCAATATCGCATTGAACTTTGATTCCGTGTTTGGAGTTACATTGTGACAATGCAACTATAACTGCCCGTGAGTGAATATCGTTTCTTTCTCTCTACACGAACTGTGTCTGACAATAGCATTCACACAAATGAGAAATGATTGAACTGTGTATGCGGGTGTAAATGTTTTAGATGTGGGCGGGACTTTTCCAAATCTCTTTACATAAGGTCTTGTCTCGCGGGGCTTGACATTTTCTCTCACGTGATTTCATTTTCACCAAACAACAAATCTTTTAATTCTCGCGGATACGCCACTTCATTGGGAAGAAACACTACTTTTCCCTGATGCCAACATGAATTAGACAATCAAGTCTCCAACTTAAAGTTTAAATTCAGACAATATATTCAATCTCTTTTCGCTGTTCCGTTATTTCACAGAGTAATAATTTCCGTTTGTTTGCGCTAATGCGATCTGTACTATCATTTGTTTGAGACTTTCGAATTTTCGTACTTCCATTATCTCTAACCTGCTCTACATGTGTATCGCGCCAACATTTTTGAATTCTTTACGACGTTCTACTTTGTCATCTACTCTTTGTCTTTTATTTCCGGCCCCAGGCGTGGTTAAATCTCTTGGCACAAAGTCTCGTCCTGCGGGACATGAAAGTGTCTCTCTTCAAAAGATCATGTCTCCCAAGATTTTTTTATTATAATAGATGTATTTCCTCCTGAAAATGACTGACATTTACCTGTAGCAGCAGGTCTAGTGTTGCACTGATGTCAGCCATGTCTGGGAAACACTGCAGCATTAAAATAAAACAAAAGAATCAAAAAGTCACGCTTTCATCATCACACTAGTACAGAGAATACTGACACATGCTTAAAAGGGGTACTTTTATCATTCAAATATTGATCCAATAGTTAAGCTGTTTTTCAATATTTTTCATGTCAAAAACAAATCTTTCTAAATTTAGTACAAAATATACTTATTCTGCTTTATATCCCAATGGCCATTCTGCACAAACGCAAAGAGCCGCATGCTGGTTTTTTGTTTTAATTTTTGCATCTCCAGGCTTATTAAACTTCTGTACATCATCCTTTCATCATAGGAATGCTGTCATTCATCATTTTTATTTACTGGATTACTTCCACACACTAAAGAGTGTATGTTAGTATATACAGAGGATTCAGAAATTATTCAGACCCCTTCGCTTTCAAAACACTTTACTGTGCTGTTGATTTAACTGTTAATGGATAAATTTGCCATTTTTGCCCATCAATCAATAGCTTATGATAACAAAGTGAAAACATGTTTTCAGAAAGGTGTGCAAATTTATTACATGATAAAAACTGAAATTTCTCACTCATAGAAGTATTGTCTTAGTTATATGATTCAGCTCATCATTGCACTGAAAGGTGAACTGTCGCACCAATCTGAGATGGCATGCAGTGCAACGCAGGTTTTCTTCTAGGACCTCTCTGTATTTGGCTGCATTCACCATTCCCTCATTTCTGACCAGTCTTCCTGTCTGTGCCATTGATGGTATTGGGCAGGTGATAAGCAGAACCTGGTCATCACCAGACACAGTGCTTAGACATCTAGCCAGAGAGTGCATTCTAGATCTCATCAGACCAGAGAATCTTTCTCCTCATGATATCAAAGTCCAATGGCAGGCTGTCATATGCCTTTAACTCAAGAGTGGCTTCCATCTAGCCACAATACCATCAGTGCCTGATTGATTGAGATCTGCTGAGATTGTCGTCCTTCCAAAAGATTCTCCCATCTCAGCAGAGGACTTCTGAAGCTCCGTTAGTGTGACCATTGAGTTCTTGGACACCTCCCTGGCCAAGCTGTTCTTGCCAGATTAATCAGTTTGGTCAGACAGCCAACTCTAGGAATAGAGTCCTGCTGTTTCCTAACTTCTTCCATTTCATAACTGTTGAGGCCATCATGCTCCTGGGAACATGCAAAGCTGTACAGATGGGTTTTTATCTCCTTCCCCTGATCTTTGCTTGACCATAATTTTACACCAGAGGTCTAAAGAGAATTCCTTGGTCTTTTTGTCCTGACGTGCAGTATGAATTGTGGGACCTTCTATGTGCAGGTGTTAGCCTTTCCAAACAGTGTCCAGTCAACTCAATTTGCCACTGGTGGACTCCAATCAAGTTCCAGACACAGCTCAAGGATGGATAGATAGATAGATAGATAGATAGATAGATAGATAGATAGATAGATAGATAGATAGATAGATAGATAGATAGATAGATATGAAAGTCACTATATTAGATAGATAGATAGATAGATAGATAGATAGATAGATATGAAAGTCACTATATTAGATAGATAGATAGATATGAAAGTCAGTATATTAGATAGAGAGATAGATAGGTAGGTAGTGTAGTAGGCAAAATTAAAAATCTATAGAGATCAACAAGAAATGCATTATATAGGACAGATAGATAGATAAGGAAGGTACTATGTTAGATAGATAGATGTGAAAGGCACTATATTAGATAGATAGATAGATAGATAGATGTGAAAGGCACTATATTAGATAGATAGTGTAGTAGGCAAAATTAAAAATCTAGAGAGATCAACAAGAAATGTACAGTATTATATACGATAGATAGATAGATAGATAGATAGATATGAAAGTCACTATATTAGATAGAGAGATAGATAGGTAGTGTAGTAGGCAAAATTAAAAATCTATAGAGATCAACAAGAAATGCATTATATAGGACAGATAGATAGATAAGGAAGGTACTATGTTAGATAGATAGATGTGAAAGGCACTATATTAGATAGATAGATAGATAGATGTGAAAGGCACTATATTAGATAGATAGTGTAGTAGGCAAAATTAAAAATCTAGAGAGATCAACAAGAAATGTATTATATACGATAGATAGATAGATATGAAAGTCACTATATTAGATAGAGAGATAGATAGATAGATACGTAGTGTAGTAGGCAAAATTAAAAATCTATAGAGATCAACAAGAAATGCATTATATAGGACAGATAGATAGATAAGGAAGGTACTATGTTAGATAGATAGATAGATAGATAGATAGATAGATAGATAGATAGATAGATAGATAGATAGATAGATATGAAAGGCACTATATGATAGATAGATAGATAGATACTTTATTATTCCCAAGGGGAAATTCACAGCACAATTAAATTAAAGCACAATCTGGAGTGCCACAGCAAATGGTCTGAATACTTTTATGAACAAGAGATGTCAGTCCTCAAGTTTTTAATAAATTTGAAAACCTTTGTGAAAGCATGTCACTTTGTCATTGCTGTTTATTGAGCGTAGCTGGATTGGCAAGTATTGCAAATTTGTCCATTTAAAATAAAATAACACGTAAAAGTGTGTAGGTAAGTGAAGGGTTCTGAATACTTTAAGAATCTACTGTATTTGATGTGCTTTCTAATTTGAGGACACCAGTCAAGATGCTGTTATTTTCTTATGATTCCTATAAAATCAGAAAGTACAGTACTTCAGTTTATACGCAATTTAACATTGTAACTTTGTCAAATCCGCTAAATTTGATTCAGTGTTATGAGGGCCACAGTTTACTCCCACAGCATTAAATGCAAGGCACAAACCAGCCCTGCAATGGGCAACAGTCCTTCCTTGGGCCTATTTTTGCACCCCACTGATAAACAGTGCCAGTTTGGAACCATCAGTAACTTAACACACACACACATCTTTGAGATGTGGGAAGAACAATGGAGTAGCCCTACAGAAACCCAGCAGGCAGAATGTGCGCACTGCACACAGACAAGGAGCAGTTGGAGAAGTCCAACAACAGGAGGTTGGATCTGTAGGGCAGTGGCTCTAACCACTGCTCTGCCAATCTGCCCGTAACATTTAATTATTACTAGAAATGTGTTTTCTTTGTCAGCACAAAGCCTTTTTTAGATTCAGGATCAGAATTCAGATAATTATTTTTCCCCTTGAGAATGCCTTTCAGAGTTTGAGGTGACAGTAAGTATAGGTCTCAACTAAACAAGAATGTTTTAAAATTATTTGTAGAAAAAAAAAACTCACTTTCTTTTCTTGGAGGAAATATGACAAGGCATGAAGTCGGATGTTCTCCTTTTGCAGGTATTGGTATCTATTTAAAATTGGGTTGAAACATTTTATAAAAAATGTTATACATGTACTGTAGGTCACTTAACCAATGAGGGAAACCAGTTGTTTGCCGCAAATGTTCTGGAAGAAAACCCAGTTGCCTTTCTTATCAGTTATGTCATATTATTATTAACAGAGAATTAAGGGAGTTCAAATGTATTAGTTTGAAAACACAATTTCCCACCATGTCCCTTTTAAACTTATTTTTTACAACAATAAAATCACAGTAAGAAGCTCTTTCTTTATTTGAAAAAGTTACCAACACACAACACCGAATAAACCCTGAATAAGCAGGTTCAGAAAAAAGATAAAGGGATGAATACACCACAGTATTTATCAAAATAATATTTCACAATGAATTGACAAAAAAAAAAATCTTACCTGGAACAATTTAGATTTGCGTGTTCTTTGTTGCACAACCTCCTAAATAAATTTAATACCTTCAAAAAGTAAAATAACACATTTTTCCTTCAAAAAAAAAACCATGCATTTGGAGTTTTCTGTCAAAAACCCCAAAAGATTCACTTATACTTTAAGCAGAGTATTTTTATTTTCTCATTGCAATAACACAGTAACTGTTGAAGATCTCAGGGGTTCATTTTATATTATTAATAAAAATATGTTAAAAAGGGAACAGCATGCTGAAGACATACTAAGGTTTACCAGAGAATAATAGCTTTAGTCACACTTACTGTTTCATATTTTTCCTCGTCTTCCCCACCAAGCCCTGTGGCCAGCTACCAACGAAAAACACAATCATAAACATCCAAGTAAATCAATAAATTAACAATTATTTTTATATACAATCATATACAATATGTATTTGCAAGTAATAAATGTTTAATCACACTCTTATTTACTGCACATGAGGAGCATTGGTACTTTCTATTGCAGCACAACAAACGTCTCTGCTGTATAAATTGACTTTAAATGACAATTACAAGCACTGCTCAAAACATGAATCTATTCATCCAGTCGTCATCTTTATCTTGAAGTATCATTTTCTATTTCGGGTCTGGACGGTGCCCAAAGCCGGCATTTCTAGCACTGGCTACAAAGTAGGAATCAACCTTAGGGGCAATGCCAATCCATCAGAGGGCGCTGTCATGACTACACCCACACTCACTACTACTGATGTCATTTAAAGTCAGCAGTCAACCTAACATTACTAGATAGATAGATAGATAGATAGATAGATAGATAGATAGATAGATAGATAGATAGATTTTAATTTTAGTATAGTAGGCAGGATTAGATAGATAGATATGAAAGGCACTATAAGATAGATAGATAGATAGATACTTTATTAATCCCAAGGGGAAATTCACATTTGTTAGTGTTTCCAGATCGCAGCCACCCTACATGAGTCAACCAACTTAAAAGGGAACAATTTAAAATCAACAAAATCACTTTAGACTGTGGTAGAAAACCTGAATCAGGAGAAAACACATATGTGGGGAGGCAGCATAAAGAAGCGGGACGCCTCACGCCTGGACAAACTGGTGACGAAGGCAGGCTCTGTTGTAGGCACAGAGATGGACAGTTTGACATCCGTGGCAGAGCGACGGGCGCTGAGTAGACTCCTGTCAATCATGGAGAATCCACTGCATCCACTGAACAGGATCATCTCCAGACAGAGGAGCAGCTTTAGTGACAGACTGCTGTCACCGTCCTGCTCCACTGACAGACTGAGGAGATCGTTCCTCCCCCACACTATGCGACTCTTCAATTCCACCAGGGGGGTAAGCATTAACATTATACAAAGTTATTGTGTGTTATACCTGCATTTTTATCAATCTTTAATTTAATATTGTTTTTTATCAATATGCTGCTGGAGTATGTGAATTTTCCCTTGGGATTAATAAATCTATCGGGCGGCACGGTGGTGCAGTGGGTAGCACTGCTGCCTCGCAGTTAGGAGACCCGGGTTCACTTCCCGTGTCCTCCCTGTGTGGAGTTTGCATGTTCTCCCCGTGTCTGTGTGGGTTTCCTCCCTCAGTCCAAAGACATGCATGTTAGGTGCATTGGCGATTCTAAATTGTCCCTAGTGTGTGCTTGGTGAGTGTGTGTGTGTGCCCTGCGGTGGGCTGGTGTCCTGCCCAGGGTTTGTTTCCTGCCTTGCGCCCTGTGTTGGCTGTGATTGGCTCCAGCAGACCCCCGTGACCCTGTAGTTAGGATATAGCATGTTGGATAATGGATGGATGGGATGGATATCTATCTATCTATGTACAGGGAGAAAATATGCAAACTCAACACAAAAGGCACACCAGCCAGGAGTCTGTCTGATTTGAAGTTAAAATATACGTATCTTACTGTCTATCCATCCATTTTCCAACCCGCTGAATCCGAACACAGGGTCACGGGGGTCTGCCAGAGCCAATCCCAGCCAACACAGGGCACAAGGCTGGAACCAATCCTGGGCAGGGTGCCAACCCACCGCAGGACACAACGTATCTTACTGGATATACCGTATGTCTTCCAGACCAACTGAAACGTTTAGTCCACCTCTGCTGACAGAGTAACACAGCCTTGGACAGCTGTAGTTGTCTGGTCTTTTTAAAGAAAACCAGGGCCCTGGGGTGCAGTGGAACAAGTGAACTTGTGGCTCTATAACTTTGTAAGCAGTTCTGTTTCCTGTCTAGAAATAAACACTAGGCAGGTTTTAAAATGTTATTCATCTCTTTTCCTTATGTATTAACATAACAAAGGTGCTAAAGGTTGGAGAGCTCTTATGTTGATATAGGGAAGTTTGAAAGTCTATGAGTTATCAAATGTTGTATTCAAGAATCTACATGCCTATCTAAGGACCCAGGAAGGGCTGAAAGGTGCTGAATGGGTATCCGTCAATATGGGCGCGCACATAAAGGCGACCTTCAAAAGGGCGACCTCAATTGGGCGCGGCGAATAAAAGCGCACATAAATAAAAGCGATCTTCAAAAGGGCGACCTCAATTGAGCGCCGAATAAATGCGCGCGCAAATAAAGGCGAGCTTCAAATGGATGACCTCAATTGAGCGCCAAATAACTGCATGCATAAATAAAGGAGTGCTTCAAAAGGGTGATGTCAATTGGGCGCAGCGAATAAAGGCAAACGCAACAAAATTACAGAAAATTTATTAGATAAAGGCAATGATTGAACGTATAAAAAGGTGAAAGCAAGAATATTAAAACATCCAATTAATTAATGCATGAACTTCTAACGAACTATTTCTAAAGCTCTCTATATTTCATTGTTTTCAAAATTACAGAAAATTAGATTAAGGCAATGACTGAATGTATAAAAAGGTGAAAGCAAGTTACACTTGAAGCTGTAGATTATGTGCAATGCCACGTAGATATTCGAGATGCGGTCAATTAGCATAATCAAGGACAATTAATTTAATTCGCTCCAAAGGTCATCCTTTTGAAGCGCTCCTTTATTTGCGCGCGCATTTATTCGTCGCTCAATTGGGGTCGCCCTTTTGAAGATCGCTTTTATTTATGTGCGCTTTTATTCTCCGCGCCCAATTGAGGTCGCCCTTTTGAAGGTCGCCTTTTTGTGCGCGCCCTTATTGAATAGAACCGCTGAATGTCTTGTATTTTGGATTTCCTTTTATGAACTCCTTAATTTTTTTTTATTTAATAAAAGCCCTTACTATTTCAGATCTTGTGGTTTAGGGTCCATGTTGAACTCTTTTAATCTTAGTTTATGATCACAGTGGCCAGAGAATATCTGAACACAACCAACCCCAGACAAGGCACCAGTCCATTTCAGGGCACACTTACATACAAACACGATTACTCCTACAAAGCAAATTTCGTCTCGTCAATTAACCTGAAGCATGCACCTTTGAAACAGTGTCATTTTTTTTGTTCCATTTTCAGCAATTTACTAAATGAGGACTATTTTTTAAAATGTATATTATACATGTTGAACAGCATATACTATTGTGGGTTTTGTATTGATATGTAATATGCTGATTTCAACACTAAAACAAAAAAAAAATGGATCTAATTAATTTATTGTTGTTCTAGGAATAAACATTTAAGCTGTGATCTATTCAGAAATTACACAAATGTATTAAGTACATGTAAACTTTTTTATTTACCTATTTAGTTTTTAGTTGGCACTGTGTTACACTGGTGAGCGTTGTTGCCTAATGAATCCCACATCCCACATTCAAGTCTGTGTGGGTTTTCCTTCCACATCACCAAAGATGTGAATTTTGTGTTAACTGGTGACTCTGAACTTGTCCTGTGACACTCTGGTGGCCTCTCCAGTGCTGGTTTCTGACTGTGCTGATGCAGTCGGGTTAGGCTCAACTTAAGAATATTATCTTATGTTACTTATCTTTTTATAGTGGGAAGTCAAGCAATATGACACCTTTTATTTGCTAACTAAAAAAGAATACAATATGCAAGCTTTCGAGGCAACTCGGGCCCCTTCTTCAAGCACTAAACAAAACATAACATATTATTTTAGAAAAGTAAGAACTAGTTTTGATTAAACCGGAACACCATAGTAAAATGTAACTTTTCAAGAACTACAATGAAGATTGGCAAATTTAAAAGCAGCACAGAATTCATTTTTTTAAATGGTGTTTTCAATACAAGCAAGCCTTATTTTATGCTGCCTTTCTCTGTAAGCACACCCTAAGGCATTTTGGAAATAATGAAACAAGTGAAGAAGGCTTTCAAAGACTGAACATTGGCAGATTATATAACTTTCTTAGGGTTATAAAGTAATTACGTAATGGGGAACTGAATCTGGGCCCTTGTGTCTTACCATGCAGTTTGAGCATCATATATTACACTCCCCTTGGTAGATACTTTACACAGCACATCCACACACATACACACTAGCTGTGCTACCTGTCTAAGAGTCAAAATCTAATTCATCAACATCAGACTTCAGTATTAATGTTTGCACTGCCCCATCTATTTGAATGTATAGTAATCCCTCCTCCACCACAGGGGTTGCGTTCCAGAGCCACCCGCGAAATAAGAAAATCCGCGAAGTAGAAACCATATGTTTATATGGTTATTTTTATATTGTCATGCTTGGGTCACAGATTTGCGCAGAAACACAGGAGGTTGTAGAGAGACAGGAACGTTATTCAAACACTGCAAACAAACATTTGTCTCTTTTTCAAAAGTTTAAACTGTGCTCCATGACAAGACAGACATGACAGTTCCGTCTCACAATTAAAAGAATGCAAACATATCTTCCTCTTCAAAGGAGTGCGCGTCAGGAGCAGAGCATGGCAGAGAGATAGAGAAAAGCAAACAAATCAATAGGGCTGTTTGGCTTTTAAGTATGCGAAGCACCGCGGCACAAAGCTGTTGAAGGTGGCAGCTCACACCCCCTCTGTCAGGAGCAGAGAAAGAGAGAGAGAGAGAGAGACAGAGTTTGTTTTTCAATCAAAAATCAATACGTGCCCTTCGAGCTTTTAAGTATGCGAAGCACTGTGCAGCATGTCGTTTCAGGAAGCAGCTGCACAGAAGGCAGCAACGTGAAGATAATCTTTCAGTATTTTTAGACGAGCGTCCGTATCGTCTAGGTGTGCGAACAGCCCCCCTGCTCAATCCCCCTACGTCAGGATCAGAGAAAGTCAGCGCAAGAGAGAGAGAAAAGTAAGTTGGGTAGCTTCTCAGCCATCTGCCAATAGCGTCCCTTGTATGAAATCAACTGGGCAAACCAACTGAGGAAGCATGTACCAGAAATTAAAAGACCCATTGTCCGCAGAAATCCGCAAACCAGCAAAAAATCCACGATATATTTTTAAATATGCTTACATATAAAATCCGCGATGGAGTGAAGCCGCGAAAGGCGAAGCGCGATATAGCGAGGGATTACTGTACAGGTATTATGTAATGCATGTAGTAATAAAATGCATTAGTGCAAATGTTTGTGATTTGACATCTATTGGAATAACAAATTACTAAACATGTTTGTAATGCACCATCTTTTGGAATGACTCTAAAATTTCTTTTTACCTTCCATAAAATTTCAGTTTCCCCGTAGGGCCAAATACAGTATCATAAAGTATCATCTATCCAAACGTTTGCTCTGTGGTCAGAAAAAGACTGCATGGATGTGACTGAAACAGAATGGCATAAACTGTGCAGAATGTCAAATTAAGCACATCAGAACACAACTCGTTGTACCGTCAAATGTTATCATCTAGTGACAAAAAGACAGCACACAGAACACAAAAGGATTAGAAAAACTTTGCTTCATGAATTCCATTCTCACTCGTTCAAAAAGACTGAAAGATCAGAACATGTTGGAAACATCATGAGCCATCTATGGATCCATCTGAAGATGTGATGGTGTGAAGTTTTGTGACACACCTCGAGTCTTTTGATGCATGACTGCATGAGAAGGAGGGAGCGGAGGATGCCATCATCTATATGCTACACCGATCCCTCTCCAACTTGGACAGAGGCAGTGGTGCTGTAAGAATTATGTTTCTGGACTTCTCTAGCACTTTCAACACAATCCAACCTCTGCTCCTTAGGGACAAGCTGACAGAGATGGGAGTAGATTCATACCTGGTGGCATGGATTGTGAACTGTCTTACAGACAGACCTCAGTATGTGTGTCTCAGTAACTGCAGGTCTGACATTGTGGTCAGCAGCACAGGAGCGCCGCAGGGGACTGTACTTTCTCTGGTCCTGTTCAGCCTATATACATCGGACTTCCAATACAACTCGGAGTCCTGCCACGTGCAAATGTTCGCTGATGACACTGCTATCGTGGAGTGGGCAGGAGGAGGAGTACAGGGACCTAATCAAGGACTGTGTTAAATGGTGCGACTCAAACCACCTACACCTGAACACCAGCAAAACCAAAGAGCTGGTGGTGGATTTTAGGAGGACCAGGCCCCTCATGGACCCCGTGATCATCAGAGGTGACTGTGTGCAGAGGGTGCAGACCTATAAATATCTGGGAGTGCAGCTGGATTATAAATTGGACTGGACTGCCAATACTGATGCTCTGTGCAAGAGAGGACAGAGCCGACTATACTTCAGTAGAAGGTTGGTGTCCTTCAACATCTGCAATAAGATGCTGCAGATGTTCTATCAGATGGGTGTGGCGAGTGCCCTCTTCTACGCGGTGGTGTGCTGGGGAGGCAGCATTAAGAGGAAAGACGCCTCACGCCTGGACAAACTGGTGAGGAAGGCAGGCTCTATTGTTGGCACGGAGCTGGACAGTTTGATATCTGTGGTGGAGCGACAGGCGCTGAGCAGACTCCTGTCAATTATGGAGAATCCACTGCATCCACTGAACAGACAGAGGAGCAGCTTCAGCGACAGACTGCTGTCACCGTCCTGCTCCACTGACAGACTGAGGAGATCGTTCCTCCCTCACACTATGAGACTCTTCAATTCCACCGGGGGGTAAACGTTAACATTATATAAAGTTATTGTCTGTATACCTGCATTTTTATTTCTCTTTAATTTAATATTGTTTTTTAATCAGTATGCTGCTGCTGGAGTATGTGAATTTCCCTTTGGGATTAATAAAGTATCAATCTATCTATCTATGACTGCCACAACATTTAGGAACATTGTTGTCAATTATAAACTGTGCATCTCTTTGTCAAAGTAGTGTGCCCATCTGTGAATGGGGCTTTTAGGAAAGATTTTGCTGTCTTCTCAAAGACTAGTTACATTTCAGGAGTGAACCAGGGAATAAAACTGTGAATTCATCTCACTCCAGTGGTACATTTGCAGGATGAAATTGAACAAGCTGTGGGTGTCACAATGTAGGCAATATGGCCACGTATTCTGGAGCTGTACTTTTTCCAACTTGTTTTACTTAAGATGTAACAAATTCAGGCTGTTCTGGGGGCAAATTGGAATCAACCTACCAAAAAAAGTAACCACCTAGTGTATATTCTCTATTAAATATTGTGTAACACTCCAATGTAACTTTAATGTCAACCTTACCTTAAACACCAAATGTAAATTTTATTATGAATTTGGCTGTTTACTGTAATTTGTACATATGTTATCTTGGGGTCAATGCAAATATGCTTTATGTGTCGAAGAAAATCTTAACAAAAGCATTTATTTGTTAAATTATACTACTAGATTTATGCATTTTCTACAAAAGGTTACCTGTAACAATGAAGCAATGATAATTGCACCAGTTTCAATGAGAGGAGTGTGAGGAGTTCCTAAAAAACAAAATGGAGACATAAAGAACATCATCAGTTTCAGAGTTAAATGTTTTACTTTTATACTCCCACTCTGATTTTAAATCTTATCCTATTACTGATTAAAAAACGTGGCTAGACTGATGGGAATTGTCCCATCTCCCTTCTTGTTTACTGCACAACAGACTGCCAGTATAACACCAGCTCTTGCCATCTACCGCAGTTCTGAGATGATTGCTCCATTATAGGTTGCATTTATAATGAAGATGGTTGGAGTACAGGGGGACGGTGGAGGACTTTGTCTTGTGGTGCACAGAGAACCACCTGCAGCTTAACATGAACAAGACCTCCTGCGTGTCAATGAGCCCCTGAGAGCAGTCGTCAGCATCCTTTGGGAGAATGTGGTGGTGCTACAGAGCTGTAAGTACCTGGGGGTCCATATGAACAACAAACTGGAGTGGTCTGACAACACATTGGCACTGTGTAGTATAAGAAGGGCCAGAGCAGACTGGATTTTCTGAGGAGACTTTCCAGCTACTGGAAATGTTTTACCAGTCTGTTGTATTCAGTGAATTCTTCTATGCTGTGTTCAGACGATGCAAAATATCTCAACAAACTTATCAGAAAAGCCAGCTCAATCGCAGGACTGACCCTGGACACTCACACTCTGGAGGTTGTTATGGGAAAGAGGATGGTGGCAAAAATTGGATGTCAAGAATTGTGCCCATCCCCTCCAGGGGGGGCTTTCTTGAAGTAATTCTAGCCACAGCCTGCAATAGGAAGCATTTCTGGGGATCTTTTCTGCCTGTAGCTAGTAGGTAGTTCAAAACCTCCATCCTGCCCTTCACTCCAGCCAGAAGCTGTAGGAAGACAGTGCAGACTCACTCTACTTCAGTCATTTTAACATAATAGTTACTCTATTATAGGTTTTTATTCTATTGTTTTATATTGTACTTTGGGTCAGTATTTGTGTATTCTATGCTTTTGCTGCAGTATGCATTTGAATTTCCCCTTGGTGATTAATAAAGAATATCTAATCTAATCTAATGTGATGCAGTATTTTGAACCCTTTACTAATGTGGAACAGAAACAAATATTGCATGCATGATATGCTATGTTCTTTTTTTGAACTTGACCTTGAGGTTATATTCACAAATAACAAATGAAACAGATGTTCCCCATACTCTCTGAGAGTAGTTTCAAGGTTGAAGATCATTCTGCTGTTTAAAATATTCATACCATGTTTAGTCAGTACAAAGGAGGAGTCATATTTTGAATATTCTTCCATTCCCACATATCTGTGAATATGATCCACGCTGAACTGGTCCACAGCTATGCCATACATCAAAGGCCAGGAGCATTCCCCTAGGAGGCAGGGATCAGCAGAGTCCCCTAGAGATAACCTGCGTAATCGACCATGACAACAAGCACAAATATGAATACAGGGACATGTAATGGATTGCCTTTTTCCTAACAATTAGTGTATACATCAAATTTTCTTATCTTAGGCACGCACACAATGTAATTTAAAACATACAGCAATAAAAAAATGACACTACCTTCAAAAGGCAGATACAAATGGCCAAAAAGTGACTTAGAGAAATGAGATAGGTTTAAAAAAAAAACACACACACACATACACTGTTCATCCATTCATTTTTTGAACCTGCTTTCTCCTTTAAAGGTTTGAACTGATCCAGAATCCATCATAGCAGCATTAAACAAAAAGTATGACCAAACCATTAACCTGAAGAAAGTCCTGGAAAGGGCACAGTCACATACATACCCACACTTTGTTATAATTGGCCAACCTGGAGTCACCAGGCTCCATGTGAGTCCCACACGGACATTATTCATGCAGTAGAAGATTTAAATTCAGCTATTGTGCCACCATGTCTTCCTTGTCCCCTACTCATCCATCAGTCTGATACTGAAGCTTCACTTATGTATTCATACATTTCTTAATATGCTTTCCAAGTTCAGGGCTAAGGAGAAGCCCTGGGTGTGTAGGCGTTTGGGTTAATCATCACACAGCACACTCACACATAGATACACTCACTTATAATGAGCATATTTAAAGTCACTATTTAACATAACAAGCATGTTACACACACCTATAAATACCTGGGAGTGCAGCTGGATGATAGTTTCTGGACTTCTCTAGCACCTTCACCATCCAACCTCTGCTCCTTAGGGACAAGCTGACAGAGATGGGAGTAGATTCATACCTGGTGGCATGGATCGTGGACTATCTTACAGACAGACCTCAGTATGTGCGTCTCAGGAACTGCAGGT
Organism: Erpetoichthys calabaricus; assembly: GCF_900747795.2. Taxonomy (NCBI): domain Eukaryota; kingdom Metazoa; phylum Chordata; class Cladistia; order Polypteriformes; family Polypteridae; genus Erpetoichthys; species Erpetoichthys calabaricus. Next base: position 87,998,047 of record NC_041410.2, on the reverse strand, counting down.
CTGACATTGTGGTTAGCAGCACAGGAGCACCGCAGGGGACTGTACTTTCTCCGGTCCTGTTCAGCCTATATACATCGGACTTCCAATACAACTTGGAGTCCTGCCACGTGCAAAAGTTCACTGACGACACTGCAATCGTGGGCTACATCAGGAGTGGGCAGGAGGAGGAGTATAGGAACCTCATCAAGGACTTTGTTAAATGGTGCGACTCAAACCACCTACACCTGAACACCAGCAAAACCAAAGAGCTGGTGATGGATTTTAGAAGACCCAGGCTCCTCACGGACCCCGTGATCATCAGAGGTGACTGTGTGCAGAGGGTGCAGACCTATAAATACCTGGGAGTGCAGCTGGATGATAAATTGGACTGGACTGCCAATACTGATGCTCTGTGCAAGAGAGGACAGAGCTGACTATACTTCTTTAGAAGGCTGGCGTCCTTCAACATCTGCAATAAGATGCTGCAGATGTTCTATCAGACGGGTGTGGCGAGCACCCTCTTCTACACGGTAGTGTGCTGGGGAGGCAGCATAATGAAGAGGGACGTCTCACGCCTGGACAAACTGGTGAGGAAGGCAGGCTCTATTGTAGGCACGGAGCTGGACAGTTTGACATCTGTGGCAGAGCGACGGGCGCTGAGCAGACTCCTGTCAATCATGGAGAATCCACTGCATCCACTGAACAGACAGAGGAGCAGCTTCAGAGACAGACTGCTGTCACCGTCCTGCTCCACTGACAGACTGAGGAGATCGTTCCTCCCCCACACTATGCAACTCTTCAATTCCACCCGGGGGGGGTAAACGTTAACATTATACAAACTTATTGTCTGTCTGTATACCTGCATTGTTATCACTCTTTAATTTATTGTTTTTTATCAGTGTGCTGCTATTGGAGTATGTGAATTTCCCCTTGGAATTAATAAAGTATCAATCTATCTAACTATCTATCTAAACCCACACCGACATGAGTTTAATGCAACGTCAGGGATTCAAAGACTCAGAGGATATTCCAACCATGCTGGGCAGGAATATTCTCTATGGAATATTAGTCTATCACTGGGCATGTTCAAATTAGATGTACAGTAGTTGCAATTTACTGTTTGTATGTTAAAATTATAGTCCACAAATATCAAGCAAAAGGGTGTAATGCACACTTCAAGAATAATTTTATTTTTAATGTGATCGATCATTCTTTAAGATCAGAATATTGGAGGCCTCTCAGATTTTTTCCAATACTGAAGTCCAGCATATAGAGGTTGCACCTTAATTGATGGGGACCTTGCAAGCCTTTTCTTCTTTTATAACATTACCAATGCTGTACATCTAAAAACACAACTATCACATTTTACATTTAATATGTTAAAAAAATGACAGAAGACAAGAAGTAAATAAAGACCATTTTTTTGCAGCTATAGTTTATGTCTTACATGTACCTTTAGGGAGCTTGGTATTCATACCTTTGTCCATCAACAGTGCAAATCGACACTCCCCATTTTTGACTGTTTTCTTCCTGACAGTTGAGTTCTGGCTAAGAAAACATAAATAGTTAGTATTTTGACATTTTCGTTTCTTAGCATTTTACTTAGTTTTTGAAAAGTCAACCAAAATGACACCTTTTATTGCACAACTAAAAAGAAAAAGTTTTCGAGGCAACTCAGGCCCCTTCTTCAGGCAAGATGTAATCAATCTAGCATTTACTTTTAATTTATTAAATTTTAGAACTATTCGGATCTTACTTATCACATGATTTGCACTATACAAAGATTGTGTAGGATGTATGGATTGTGCCCATCAGTCAACTCTAACAAGAAGCTTTTACATATTTATTTAGTTGTGCCCAAAGGCAAAGCTCTGTGGGTCTTAACACCTCTCAACACAAAATCTTTTCTTATTTTTATGGTAGGTGCTTGTTAAAGAAATATGGTTATAGGAAAATTACTGAGCCATATGCACTCTCTCCTGTATTATTATTACTTACACTGACACCTTTATCTGAAGTAGCTTACAACATCCATCCATTATCCAACCCGCTATATCCTAACTACAGGGTCACGGGGGTCTGCTGGAGCCAATCCCAGCCAACACAAAGGCGCAAGGCAGGAAACAAAGCCGGGGCAGGGCGCCAGCCCACCGCAGGAGCTTACAACATCTGAGATACAATTGGTTACATTTCTTTGTTTTCTGTTTTTCCATTTGGAGCACAGTCATGTCAAGTGACATGCTCATGGTCACACAGTGTCAGTAGCAGAATTTGAACCCACAACCTCAGGGTTTGAACTCCAAAGTTTTAACCACTGTGCTATAATGGAAATGGAAATCTCCTGCAATACGCTACTCTCAGACACATTTTCTGGTCTAATACACTATCTGTTTGTGGCAATTTCTTTCTAGCTTTTTGGATTCCTTCTCAGCCAACCTTAACATACGTAGACGTATGAATGTTATGTTGTTTGCTGCTCACTTTCTGTAAGGGTTAAGCATTACCATTAACTACACGCTTTCTTCCAGAGCAGGACATGCTAGATTCTATGAATAACGATACTCCTTGTGGTGAGCAGAGAATGTTGGCCTACCAAATGTCTCATGTTTGCCGCCAGGAAAATGTTAGATTAGCCCACAGTAGCTGTTGTAACAGCCATGATGCTTGTCTGCTGGTGCTCTCACTCATCATCATCATCTCATCTCCTTCAATCTCTGCATGTCAGACTTCCTTTTGTAACTTAATGACTTCTTTGTGAATTTGTTATCAACCTTTCAGCCACAGCTTGTCTGCATTCTCATTTGCTACTGAGTTTTTGAATCCTGTGCATTGGGCCCCTTACCTCTGACCTTTTCTCGAGATAAGGCACAAGCATTCCAGAGTTAATAGTTGACATCCTTACTACGACCATAAAGGCATCCACAAGCCTTTTAAATAATATTAGAAGAAATAAATTGATTTACCAGTCAATCTACGTCCCCACCCTCATCTGTGGTCATGAGCTTTGAGTAATGACCAAAAGAATGAGATAAGATGCTGCAGATGTTCTATCAGACAGTAATGTGGCAAGTGCCCTCTTCTACGCAGTGGTGTGCTGGGGAGGCAGCATTAAGAGGAAAGACGCCTCACGCCTGGACAAACTGGTGAGGAAGGCAGGCTCTATTGCTGGCATGGAGCTGGACAGTTTAACATCTGTGGCAGAGCGACGGGCGCTCAGCAGGCTCCTATCAATTATGGAGAATCCACTGCATCCACTTAATAGTATCATCTCCAGACAGAAGAGCAGCTGTAAGATGTAATCTCTTGCCTGAAGAAGGGGCCTGAGTTGCCTTGAAAGCTTGCATATTGTAATCTTTTTAGTTAGCCAATAAAAGGTGTCATTTTGCTTGGCTTTTCTCTACATTCATAATGGCTAACACGGTACAACACCCTAGTACCCTTGGGATTAATAAAGTATCTATCTATCTATCTATCTATCTATCTATCTATCGTGGGTTTTGTATTGCTAGGTAATATGCTGATTTCAACAATAAAACAAAAAAATGGATCTAATTAATTTATTATTGTTCTAGGAATAAACATTTAAGCTGTTATCCATTCAGAAATTACACAAATGTATTAAGTACATGTAAACTTTTTTATTTACTTATTTAGTTTTTAGTTGGCACTGTGTTACACTGGTGAGCGTTGTTGCCTAATGAATCCCACATCCTACGTTCAAGTCTGTGTGGGTTTTCCTTCCACATCACCAAAGATGTGAATTTTGTGTTAACTGGCAACTCTGAACTTGTCCTGTGACACTCTGGTGGTCTCTCCAGTGCTGGTTTCTGACTGTGCTGATGCGGTCGGGTTAGGCTCAATTTAAGAATATTATTTTATGTTACTTATCTTTTTATAGTGGGAAGTCAAGCAATATGACACCTTTTATTTGCTAACTAAAGAGAATACAATATGCAAGCTTTCGAGGCAACTCGGGCCCCTTCTTCAAGCACTGAGCAAAACATAACATATTATTTTAAAAAAGTAAGAACTAATTTTGATTAAACCGGAACACCATAGTAAAATGTAACTTTTCAAGAACTACAATGAAGGTTGGCAAATTTAAAAGCATTAAGAAGAAAGACGCCTCACGCCTGGACAAACTGGTGAGGAAGGTAGGCTCTATTGTTGGCATGGAGCTGGACAGTTTAACATCTGTGGCAGAGTGAAGGGCGCTCAGCAGGCTCCTATCAATTATGGAGAATCCACTGCATCCACTTAATAGTATCATCTCCAGACAGAAGAGCAGCTTCAGCATCAGACTGCTGTCACTGTCCTGCTCCACTGACAGATTGAGGAGATCGTTCCTCCCCCAAACTATGAGACTCTTTAATTCCACCCGGGGGGGTAAACGTTAACATTTAACATTATACATAGTTATTGTCTGTTTTTCACCTGCATTATTATCATTCTTTAATTTAATATTGTTTATTGTATCAGTATGCTGCTGCTGGAGAATGTGAATTTCCCCTTGGGATTAATAAAGTATCTATCTATCAAACAGCCAAAATAAGCTTTCTCCACAGGGTGGCTGAGCTCTCCCTTAAAGACAGGGTGAGAAGCACAGACATCTGGGAGAGGCTCCAAGTAGACCTGCTGTCCCCCCTCATTTAGAGGAGCCACTTGATGTGGTTCAGGCACCTCATACAGACGCCTCCCTGTGGAGGTTTTATAGGCACAAAAAGCTGGGAGGAATCCTTGAGGAAGGCCCGCAGCTCGCTTGGAGGATTATATGTCCCAGAAGGCCCAGGAACACCTTGGGATACCACAGTATGAGCTGGCCAGCAAGATTGGGGAAAGGGACGTATGGGCCTCACTGCTATGACTGATTTCACCCGCAACCCACTTTTGGGTAAGTGGTGGAAAATAAATGAATGAATGAGAAGAAATAAAGTGCAGCCATATATTCTAATATACTACTTACATATGGCATATAAAATGTGAACTTCAACTTTTGGAATGAAAAAGAAAACACTTTATGCTTGGAACATTTTCATGTGCCAGTTCTTCTGTGTATAATTAACAATCACACCCATGACAGCTTTATCACATTAAATGCTAGCATGAAAAGAAGACGCCAAGAAAGGTATTTAGTAAGAACCGCACCTTGAATGATGTAAGCTGCTTGCACTTCATAAAAATCCTTTGAGTTTCTTCAGTAAAAGTGGGAAAGTCTGGAATGACAAATCTCCCTTGCAGAGCTTTCAATATAAATGACACAAAGCCTGTGACACACCTGTAAGTTAAAACAATTTAAAAATGTGTATTAGCACTGTCTAGTATAAATTCATTAATCAAATCTATAGTCTTTTAGAATTATTTTACAAAATGCACTAAAACAAACTAAGTAGCAAGAAATATTTTTAGAATTAAGAACATTTTCTAACAATTAGACGTCTGTTAAAATTCACCTTGTTTGCCTAGTTTTCTATCTATTACCCGTTCATTTTTAAATGATCTCAGCGTATCTGTCTTGCATAAACTTCCCTTTTGTTTCTACTGGTATCTCCAACAACTAGGAGGAATAATCTTGCTCTGCTTGTACTTCTCTGTAAGGCTTCAACTTCTACTATTTGTCCTGTCATGTAGTAATTAAACTTTCAATACTTCAAAATATCCATCCATCCATTCACTAGATTTCATTAATTATTTGCCAGGCCCAAAAGAGGCAACCAGGGCAATACAAGATAGGACATAAGCCTGACGATGGTCTTTCAAACCCAACACTATGCTACCTTTACAATACCAAGTTTCAGGGCTAACAGTACATGGTGGTGTCTGGTGGATGGGCAGGTTGCTGAACCCCTGGATGCTCTCTTCCAATTAAAGAGAACACAGTCTGCCTATCCTTTAACTAAACAATACAGAGTCAAATACTTGATGTGGGACTTCTGTATGGCTGTCCACCAGTTTGGTAGAACTCAAATGATTTTTTTAAGTGGGTCACCAGCTGACTTTAAGAATCCCAATGTGAGGCGCTCTCATATTGATTCTAGGACTCCAATGTCAAAATATAATGGGGGTATGCCTTGGGGGGTTGATTTGTTTCGAACCTTGATTTATTTGTATGGAATGTTATTTGATTTTAATCTTCTTCTTCTTTCAGCTGCTCCCATTAGGGGTTGCCACAACAGATCATCTGTTTCCATTTCTTCCTGTCCTCATCATCTTGCTCTGTTACACCCATCACCTGCATGTCTTCTCTCACCACATCCATAAACCTTCGCTTAGGTCTTCCTCTTCTCCTCTTTCCTGGCAGCTCTATCCTTAGCATCTTTTTCCCAATATACCCAGTATCTCTCCTCTGCACATGTCCAAACCAACGTAATCTCGCCTCTCTGACTTTGTCTCCCAACCGTCCAACCTGGGTTGACCCTCTATTGTCCTCATTTCTAATCCTGTCCATCCTCGTCACACCCAATGCAAATCTTAGCATCTTTAACTCTGCTACCTCCAGCTCTGTCTCCTGCTTTCTGGTCAGTGCCACCATCTCCAACCCATATAACATAGCTGGTCTCGCTACCGTCCTGTAGATCTTCCTATCACTCTTGCTGATACCCGTCTGTCACAAATCATCCTGACACTCTTCTCCACCCACTCCACCCTGCCTGCACTCTCTTTTTCATCTCTCCTCCACAATCCCCATTACTCTGTACTGTTGATCCCAAGTATTTAAACTCATCCACCTTCGCCAATTCTACTCCCTGCCTCTTCACCATTCCACTAATAAAATCAAAAAAATAAATAAATAAATAATGGGGGCATGCCTATATGACATGGTGGGCATAGCTGCATGTTATCACTTATTTATCTATCTATAACCATTATATGTTTGTGTAAAAAAATGTATTTATTTTTCTTCTGATATAAAATAGCCTCTATGGTAGATACTCTTTGTTAGATAGGCTCTATAATGCTATAGAATATTTTACTTGCCCCCTACAACAGCATCTTACTGTCATTATTTTTAGTTATCTTGTTACTTCAGTGATAGTATTTTCACTCATTATATCTCTTGGGACTACCAATGTATAATTTAAAAGTGGGCGGCACATTGGTACAACAAGTGTGTCCTGGGTGCTCCCTGCGTGACGCTTACATGTTCACCACATGTCAGCATGGGTGTCCTCTCACAGTCCAGGGTCCTCATGTATAAACGGTGCGTACGCACAAAAATGTTGCGTAAGAACATTTCCACGTTCAAATCGTGATATATAAAACCTAAACTTGGCGTAAAGCCACACACATTTCCACGGTAGCTCATACCCTGTCATACGCAAGTTCACTGCTCGGTTTTGCAGACTGGCGGCACCCAGCGTCAAAGCAATGCTACTGTTCCTGTGTGGTTACCCTTTCTTTTTTAGATCCACATCCCTGATGCGGCTTTATAAATACACTGAAATTAAATCACATATTGTTTATTAGTTTAATGCATCTGATTGTAATTAACCTGTAACAATATAATGGTCCACAGAATGGTCAAACTATTCCAAATACCATAACTACTTTAGCGTTGTTACTCTCACTGCACCTTCTTTTTCTTCTTTCAGCTGCTCCTGTTATGGGTTGCCACAGCGGATCATCTTTTTCCATATTACTCTCACTGCACCACTTGGGAGTATTTATATCACTGTATCTGAGTGTGAATCACAGCTGTACAGCAGCTGATCGGAAAGAGAATTATCAGTATACAGCATCAAGCACACACTGCCTCAGCCTTGCTGTCTATTGACTGCTCTCATACGGCAAACGCTTCAGAGCCTTTCCTGTACGGACCTCGCAGTTCAGAAACAGTTTCATCCCAAGAACTGTAAACACACTCAATCAGTCCATCAAGTGCTCCTTGTAGAACTGTTGGTACTTATAAGTGTGATGACCACACTGTAAACTTGCGATAGTTATAATATTGCACAACCTGAGCCACTTTATAAAGCACGTATTTATATATGATGACGGTATCATTTTTAAGATGAAATGGAGCAAAATATGTTAACTTTAACTTCATTTAAATAATCTATAGTGTTAATAATTAAACGTGAGAACACGGTGCCGCAGCGCTAGCAAGCCACTTGCGCTCCGTTCATGGATTGTTTCTGCCTCGCGCTGTATTCTTGCTGGTGCTGATGCGACACTGGAAGGATAGATGGATAGAATAATTAAACACGTACTACGAACATATTTCAATGTTCCTTAAAAGTTTTGAAGAATCGGCGTTCTAAGCTTACAGATGGCTTAACGTCTATTATAGAGCTGATTGTGTGGAGATTGGGTTTTTGGAGAAAGAAAAGTAAGGACAGGAATTGGGGGTTAGTACGTTTGAAAGAGACAGTACTGCTGCAATAAAGTATTTCATCGAAGGTCACGCACGACGCAGCAAGCATCTTGCGTGAGACATGAACAATCACTGCGCCACCGTGTTCCCATGTTTAATAACATGCTTTAATTCCTATCATCATGAAAATGATATCACATATACATCTCAGTATTTTAATTATTCAGAGAGCTGTATTATCACAAATGAAATGGATTATGTGTCCTGTCGGAGAAAGAGAAAGCCCGGAAGCACGTAGTGATTCACACACATAGAGCACATAGAAGATCAGATACAAAACAAAGCATTTAACACGTTACTTTAGTTAAGATGGGATTGAGAAACTTGTAAATTAAACAATTTTAAGATGAAGTTTATGATGTTTTACTTTAATGACAAAATAAACTACGTGATTAAAGTGGAAATTTAGAGATTAAAGTTGACATTTCGTGCTTTTTTCCCCACTGTATGCCTTTTTTTTCTCTGTACCCTAATAAGCTTTCATATGACACTCACATGGTGGGCTACGACTCGCCTTTTCACGGCGACTTTGATATCTGACAACTTCTTTTTTTATTTCGGGCACTGTGCGACTTTGTGAACGTGAGCTTTCGAGTTTCTCCGACACGCTATGTCACTCGATCAACTTCCTTTTGTTGTTTATATCACTGTTTAAACCAGCGAAAGGCAACCTTTTTCGAGTTGCGGCACACTAAGTCCAAAAATTTTCTTTCGCGGCGCACCTGAGGGACTGCCCATAAATAAAGTCGTGACGACACAATCTATGGACAATCGCCAATAAAAACAGTTAATTTTACAAGCTTGAAAGACATTTTATTAATAAAGGAATCAAAGGATAAATCTTAAATTTAATTAATGTGAACGTTGAGATTGTTTTTCAGCACATATTTGCTCCGCCTTCTTCTATCCGTACAGTGAGCGAGATCTTCTAACAACGAGACTTTTTAAGTCTCACAAGATGTGTTTTTGACACCGCTGGTGTTGATATTATGATGAATGGTGAACAGCGAAAATTTTAACTTGCATTCAAAATAAATACATTCATTTATTCAACAATCTGATTAACCGTTATCTGTTTTTCCAACATAAAATATATTTTTTAAACATTATCTTTTTAATCAACCAAAAGTTCAAAAACACTAGCAATTTTAAATATTTTACAAAAGTTTTCGCTGCGCCCCTAGAAAATTCCGCGGCACACCGGTTGCCCGACATTGGTTTAAACCAACAAATAGTATGTTTTTCTTTGCCTCCACTTGGTATTTGCTGAAATTCTTCATTTTCCCCTCTTGCTTTTGCCATTGCCTTTTCACAGAACGCTGATCTTACGGCCTATTTATATTGATTTGCATATTCAAAGAGGTGTAATTCTGGGAGGAGTTGGGGCGGGACAGCAGTGCACATGCGTTACTTTTCACACTGACTGGGATTTATGTAACGGAAGCACGTGGAAGCTGGCGTTTGCACAGACATATGTATCTGGATTTTTTTGTGCGTAAGCACATTTCCGCTTTGTGCTTACGTCATGTTATAGTGCGAATTCTACGCACGGCGTTATGCATGAGGCCCCAGGAGTCCACTTCAGGTTAGTAGAGTTGTGATTGCTAAACTGGCCCTAGTGTGTGTTTGCTTGTGTGTGTGAAAGTGTGCTCACCCTGCGATGGACTGACGTCCTGTCCAGGGATTGTTCCTTCCATGCACTCAATGCTTGCTGGGACAGCATTTTGTGACCCTTCTCAGGATAAGTGGGTTTGAAGATGGATGCATAATTTAATAGGAATTACTGACATCTTGCCCTATTGCATGTAGTCGTTTCCTCTTCAGTTCTCAACATACTTTCACAGGTCAGGTCAGGGAGCATGCACCGGTACAGTGTGTTGCCGCACCCACCACACAACGAAGCAGCTTGGGATCCTGGTTGGCAGCCCCACGGTCCAGTCCCACTCTCAAGACCATCTATCTGCCGCAGCCAGGTGTTACATGGGCGACCCTCTGGCCTGGTCCAGCCACTCGAATCCCCAACAATCACTCTCAGGGAATCGCGCCACATGGCCGTAGTGCCGTAACTGACGCTCCCTCACAATGCAGGTCACGTGCCTCATTTGAGACTCCATGAGCAACACAAAGTCAAACCGGCGAGGATTCTCTGAAGAAACACAGTAGTGAGGGACTCCAGTCTTCATCTCAGGTCACTGGATAGCATCCATGTCTCACAAACAGAAAGCAGCAGGACTCTAAAGACTTGGACCTTCGTCCTTTTACAGAGATATCAGGAGCGCCACAAACCCCTTTCCAGTGACCTCATGACCCCCCATGCTCTCTCAATCCATCTACTGACTTCATAGGTACAGTCACCAGAGACATGAATGTTTCTGCCAAGGTAAGCAAACCTCTCAACTTTCACACATTGAACATTTTTTTTTATTAGTTTACAGACACTTAAACCATTAACCTCTAACCTGTGGAAAGTATTTCTGTCAACACTGCCATCTGGTTGCTGCAGTTTTCTCATCAGAGAGTAACAATCTTTGATCCTGGGGTCAGTTTTGCGGATGCCAGAGCTCCAAATTGCCTGTAGATTTAAATATTTTTTAGTTAGATAGACAGATCTTTATTGTCATTGTCACTTTTACAAAGGAACAACGAAATTGAAGGTGCAATCGACTCAGTGTGAGGAATAAGAGTTAAAAAGACAAAAAGACAAGAAGAGAGAAAATAATAACAAACCGAATAGTAATAAATATACAAATTGAACTTGTTGACTTAAGGTCTATATTGCACATTGGTAGAATAATATGGAGCAGTTTTATTCTGAGTTCAGGGCCATGATTGCGGTTTGTCCTCGTTTTCATAGCTCTGTATCTCTTGCCCGATGGCAAAAGCTGGAGGAGGCAATGACCGGGATGTGATGAGTCCTGTGAAATGTCTATTGCTTTTTTGTGGCTTCGGGAGGTGTAGATTTGTTCCAGAGTGGGGAGGGTACAACCAATTGTTCTCTCCGCTATCCTGACGACCCTGTGGAGCGCTTTCTTTTCTGAGGAAGTGCAGCTGCCGTACCACACACACAGTCCGTACGTGAGCACACTCTCGATGGAACAGTGATAAAAAGCAAGGAGTAGATTTTTTGGGAGGTGGTTCTTTCTGAGAATTCTCAGAAAATACAGTCTCTGCTGCGCCTTCTTTAGCAGCTCCTTGGTGTTGGCGCTCCAGGTCAGGTCATCCTCCAGCTCCATACCCAGAAACCTGAACACCGGGACCCTCTCCACACAGGCCCCGCCAATGATGAGTGGCTGGATGTCAGTTTTGTTTTTCCTAAAGTCAATAACAAGCTCCTTTGTTTTTTTGTTGTTGAGGAGCAGGTTATTGACTGTGCACCACTCTGACAGTCGCTCCACCTCGTCCCTGTACGCTAGCTCACCCTCCTTGCCCGAGATGAGTCCGACCACCGTCGTGTCATCCGCAAACTTTATAATCTTGTTGCTATGGTGAGTGGGGACACAGTCATATGTGTAGATGTACTTTATATTTACTAATCATCTAAAATTGTTATTAACTTTGTTGTTAATTGTATTACATAACTTGAAGTATTTTACCCTTGATTGAGAACAATGTTTTATAAAAAGTATAGAAAACAGAATAAATTGCTGAGAAAATCGGAATCCCCACAGATCCAGAATCTTGGGTTAAAATCTCACAACACCGCATTTATGAAGTCTGCAAATTCTCCCCATATCTCTGTTGATCTTTTCCCCACTGGCCTTCCAGCTTTGTTTGCACATATCCAAGATGTACAGGCTAAGGAAACTGCTGATTTCATTTTTGCCTAAGGCAGGGGTGGGCAAAGTCATTCCTGGAGGGCCGCAGTGGCTGCAGGTTTTTGTTCCAACCCAATTGCTTAATAAGAAGCACTTATTGCTCTAGAAACACTTCTGCTTCATTTTAGTTATCTCCCTCATTAAGATTTTGAACCCTTATTGCTTATTTAAGTCTTAAACAGCTGCATTCTCAGTTTTTAATTGCTCCTTATTAGCAATAAGATGCAAATGACAAAAGAAACCAGCAGTTATCCATTTTGCTTGTTACCCTTTACACCTGTGTGTATTTATCGTGCACTATTTGGTTTAATTAAATACTTGGAAGGAAAGAGAAGAGGAAAAAGTGAAGGATTGAGAATTACCCATCCGTTTTACACTTCAGAGTATTTGGATGATATCCTTAGAATGGAAAAAAATTCTAGGATATGAGAATGACTTGACATAGCAGAGTTAAAGCACTAACAAGCCATGAAATGTAATTATTGGCAAGGATTGTTTTCTAATTAAGCAACTGGGTTTGAACAAAAATCCGCAGCCACTGTGGCCCTCCAGGAATGACTTTGCCCACCCCTGGCCTAAGGTATTCCTTATGAGTGAGCTCTGCACTGGCACTCCATCCTCGGTTCTTTCTTGCCTTGTAGCAGGACAGGTTTTAGCACCCCCGGAATTCTACATCGGATTTAAAGAGTCTGAGAATGTTATGTTTTATATCAATATAAAGCAAAAAACACATGAACAGATGACATACCTGTATATAATATACACTGATCAGCCACAACATCAAACCCACTTGTGTAGGTCCCCCTGGTGCTGCCAAAACAGCTCTGACCTATCAAGGCCTGGGCTCCTCAAGATCTCTGAAGGTGTCCTGTGGTAGCTGATGTCTACTTTAGGTCCTGTAAGCTGCGAGGTGGGGCCTCCATGTATCAGAATTGTTTTTCAAGCACATCAAGCAGATGCTCAATCAGATTGAGATCTGGGGAATGTGGAGGCCAATTAAACACTGTGAATTATTTGTCATGTTCCTCAAACCATTCCTGAACAATATTTGCAATATGGCAAGGCACATTATCCAGCTGAAAGACGGAATACTGTTGTTATACAGGAGTGGACGTGGTCTGCAACATTTTTTTGGTAGGTTGTACGTGTCAAAGTAACATCTACATGAATGCCAGAACCCAAGGTTTTACAGCGTAACTGTGCCCAGAGCATCACACTGCCTCCACTGGCTTGCCTTCTTTCCATAATGCATCCTGCTGCCATCTCTTCTCCAGATAAATGATGGACACTCACCCTGCTGTCCACATGATCTAAAAGAAAATGTGATTCATCAGACCAGGCCAGCTTCTTCCATTCCTCCACGGTCCAGTTTTGATGCTCGCATGCCCAATGTAGATGGACCGAGGTCAGCAATGGGCACTCTGACTGTTCAGCAAGCTGTGACGCACTGGGCGTTCAAACACCTTTTTCTTTAAGGTTTTCAGTGATTTGTGCTACAGTAGCTCTTGTGTGGGATCGGACCTGATGGGCTAGCCTTTGCTCCCAACACGTATCAATATGCCTTGGGCACCCATGACCCTCTCACCAGTTGATCGGCTGTCCTTTTTTGGAGCACTTGTGGTAGGTACTAATAACTGTAGACTGAGAAGATCCCACAAGATTTGCCATTTTAGATATCCTCTGACCTAGTCGTATAGCAACATAATTTGTCCCTTGTCAAAGTTGCTCAGATCCTTACGCTTGCCCATTTTTTATGCTTCCAACACATCACCTTCAAGGACTGACGCACCCCTGTACAGGTGGTACTGTAACAAGATAATCAAAGTTATTCACTTCACCTGTGAGTGTTTTTAATGTTGTGACTGATCGGTGTATAAAAGATGCAACCATGTATCCCAACACAATTAGACTCAAATTAAGAATCAACTATTGTTAGAAAACCTTTCATTCACAGGGTGCACTCACACTGAGCCAATTTTGAATCACTGCTGTAGCTAGATGTGCATCTTTACAAGGAAAATGTAATCCTCAAAGCAAAACTCAATACGTTACAGGGAAAGTATTAGAATTAACCAGAGAACAAGGATTCAAGAACTGTGATGCAACAATGCTAGTCGGTGTGACAAAGACAAGGGCAGGACCTGAATTTGAACCCAGTTTCAAACACACAATATAAATGAAATACAAACAGGAGGCTGAAATCTGTCATCCTTGGGGACAAGCTGGCAGAGATGGGAGTAGATTCATACCTGGTGGCATGGATCGTGGACTATCTTAAAGACAGACCTCAGTATGTGCGTCTCGGGAACTGCAGGTCTGACATTGTGGTCAGCAACACAGGAGCACCACAGGGGACTGTACTTTCTCCGGTCCTGTTCAGCCAACATACATCGGACTTCCAATACAACTCGGAGTCCTGCCACGTGCAAAAGTTTGCTGACGACACTGCTATCGTGGGCTGCATCAGGAGTGGGCAGGAGGAGGAGTATAGGGACCTAATCAAGGACTTTATTAAATGGTGCGACTCAAACCACCTAAACCTGAATACCAGCAAAACCAAAGAGCTGGTGGTGGATTTTAGGAGGCCCAGGCCCCTCACGGACCCCGTGATAATCAGAGGTGACTGTGCAGAGGGTGCAGACCTATAAATATCTGGGAGTGCAGCTGGATGATAAATTGGACTGGACTGCCAATACTGATGCTCTGTGCAAGAAAGGACAGAGCCAACTATACTTCCTTAGAAGACTGGCATCCTTCAACATCTGCAATAAGATGCTGCAGATGTTCTATCAGATGGTTGTGGTGAGTGCCCTCTTCTACGAAGTGGTGTGCTGGGGAAGCAGCATTAAGAAGAGGGACACCTCACGCCTGGACAAACTGGTGAGGAAGGCAGGCTCTGTTGTAGGCATGGAGCTGGACAGTTTGACATCCATGGCAGAGCGACGGGCGCTGAGCAGACTCCTGTCAATCATGGAGAATCCACTACATCCACTGAACAGGATCATCTCCAGACAGAGGAGCAGCTTTAGTGACAGACTGCTGTCACCATCCTGCTCCACTGACAGACTGAGGAGATCGTTCCTCCCCCACACTATGCGACTCTTCAATTCCACCCGGGGGGGTAAACGTTAACATTTAACATTATACAAAGTTATTGTCTGTCTGTATACCTGCATTGTTATCACTCTTTAATTTAATATTGTTCTTTATCAGTATGCTGCTGCTGGAGTATGAGAATTTCCCCTTAGAATTAATAAAGTATCTATCTATCTATCTATCTATCTATCTGAGTAAAGAAAGTCAATCTCTCCCTGATTTGAAAGCAGATACGAAGTGTAATATGCAAACTCTTATTTAGATAGATAGATAGATAGATAGATAGATAGATAGATAGATAGATAGATAGATAGATAGATAGATAGATAGATAGATAGATAGATAGATAGATAGATAGATAGATAGATAGATAGATAGATAGATAGATAGATAGATAGATAGATAGATAGATAGATAGATAGATAGATAGATAGATACTTTATTAATCCCAATGGGAAATTCACATTATTCACAGTATATAGGAGTTTTGCACCTCACATATACCTTATGCTTGTGAACAATATTTTTGAAAAAGTTGGATAATTTACAAGTTAATGTACAGCACTTTACAAAAGATTTTGAATACTGCTAGATTACAAATGATACCTATACCTCTATTCCAATTTTAGGCACAAAATATGTTATTATCAGATAATGTAATGTCAAAAACTAAAATATATTACTTGTGTAAGTATTCAGACTCTTGTATGTTTTCATGCAATATGTGAAAGATAACTGCCTTAACAATGATATAACTGCCTTACAATCAGCCTGTGCACCACTGCCACTGACACGCTTTCTAGCCTGTTTAGGAATCTTTGGTCATATCTCAATTCAGAACAAAAGGTATGAAAATGAAGACTAGAAAACATTCTAAGAAAGTCTGAGTAACATAATAAGATGTAATATGAAAAATGGCTCAAACCTACAGATAGATATAATCAGGAAATAGAAACTGCATCACATGGCTCAGACGCGGTGTCGGAAATGATGTTCATCTAAACTCAGCATCTGAATAAAGAGCAAGTATAATCAATGAGTGTATAAAAATCACGTACAGAACAGAATAAAGGTGGATTTAAATATCAGGAGGGCAGCATAGGACTGGCCTGTATGGTAGAAACTGCTCATAAATAAAGACTTTAAGGCTGCATGGAGTTTGCCAGAAACATGGCAGTGACCCCAGATAATTTTGGGAAAAGCTACTTTGGTCAGTTTCATCAAAATGCAATGCACTGTATATGGCACAGAATTAAAACTGCCCTTTCCCGGAAAACACTATTGCTTTTATGATGTACTTGTATTGTGGTAACAGCTTTATACTGTAAGGACGTTTCTCATCTTCTCGTCAGTAAAGACTGTTCTGAATACTTTTGCAAGGTCCTGAAAACTGCTTAATGACCTGTTAAATTTTGAGGAGCAACATGATGGGGTGGGGTGGGGGGGAATAACCCTGAAGACAGAAGGTGTAATGAATAAATCAAGCAGAAGTTGTTATTAATAACAAAATTCAAAAATCAATGCTGAGATGGCATGGACATGTGCTAAGAACGGTACAGGGAAACTGACTAAAATGTGCAGCACAGCAGAAAGGGGAACAAAAAAGAACAAGAACAAGAGAAAAGACTAATGAAGAAATCGAGGATTGTATAAAAAACTAACTAAAGTAAACACATCATACCTCAAAAAACTGAGAGGTCCCAACTCTCCCTTCAGATGCAAAACTTTCAAAAAGCACATCGGCAGCCCTGTTAAAATTACACAGAAGGTACAATGTCAAGGTGTGTAGTTCTCAGACAGTTATTCATCTAGGTTTATGAAAACATTAGGCTTTGTCAAATATAAAAAATAAAACTAATTTCAGAGTTAATAACAGCCTTAAAAATGAGAATGTATTTTAATGAATCAATATATCAATTCCTAGGGAAACTGAAAAGATGTTACATGCAGTGACAGTCTTCAAATGTTTTTTCTTTTTATTCAGTCATAACTTGTTACCACTGGAGGGCACTATAAACAGCTTTATCTGACCACTATACTACTTGAAAAGCATACACAATAAGACCTGGAAATAGTTTTTACATAATAGCACATTACAACATTATTATATATATGAAAATTAAAAACGCTGTCTAGCAATAGCCGGCTATCTCAGTGGGAATTGTGGTACTTACACTACCAGCATGTTTAGGAATTATATGACAATTAGGTCTAATTTAATTTTATTGTATTCATTCTAAAACACTTTGATTCCTAAATTCACTGCAACCTCCAAAATCGGAAATCATTATACAGAAAAAGATAATGCAAACATTCTTTTCAATGAAATTTATAAACTAGCAATCATGCTGACATGATTTCTCCTGCATTAAATCATTCTATATGATTTAAGATCGTGTAAAGGGATTTTAAATGAAAAAAGATATTTTGGTATAAATATTCCTATTCAACATGAACTACACATACCCTAGTCATGTTTAATTAACTTTTTTAGTTCATAGAATGATTTCATGCAAGGAACTGCTTAGCTGTATTCAGATAAAATTAAGGTCTCTGCTTTAGGACCTCAGGGGGTATAAATGTTTGTGCCATGTAAGTTTCCCTTTTGCATCTCCAAAGACGTGTATATTATATGAACTAGAGTTTCTACTGTGTGAGTGGGCCTTGCAATGGACTCTGTGCTAGGCTGTTTCCTGCCTTGCAACACCGGGGTCTGTCCAGGACGGAGTTTGAGAGCCCCTGCTTTGAACAAAGTAAGCAAAAGGAAAGCACTGAAAAAGCAAAGCAGGTCTCTCAGTATGAAATGTATAAGAGATAAAATGTGAAGTAAATTTCATGCCAAGAGCATTCAAAAGCATTTACACTAAAAAAGTTTTACATTTCATAACATATGTAAACTTCATATCTTCTTAAAGGCATAGCTTCACTTTATGTTCAGTATTTACCAGTAATACCTTTACAAATGTTTGACTGCATCTTAAATATTTTAAATCAAATGCATCTCAAAAATGTACTGTGATTGAGGTCAATAAGAAAAAAAAAATAATGCTGATTCTGCAGCATTGTATTTATTATGTACTTATTACGAGTAATGCGTGGTTGCCATGCCACACGTGTTTGACGCTTAGCAGAGACTTTTCTATCATGTTATCACTTTCAGCACTTTGCATCACGCTCAGCAGATGTCACTGTTGAGCTTTTTCTTTCCGCCATGTCACCTTCTCAATCAGTTTGTTGCAGGTAAGATGTGAATGCTGATAACCTCATACGTGTTGCCGCTTGCCACATTTTTGCCTTCACCAGTGCATATAATGTCATAAACTTTCAGTTAAGACCAATATATCTAGGTTCTAGCCTCAGTAGTTCACAAGTAACTGCGTGATAGACAAACAGAACCCTTAGCATATATATAGATAGATAGATTCTTACACTTTTTTCCTGGAATGAAGCTGCAAAGAATCTGATTTAGTAATGTTGTGCCAAAAGATATGTGCTCCCTGGACTGATTCCCCCGGCGATAATGAGGATCTCTGGCTTCCATTACTGGTGTATGCAGGTACCACTGCATGGAAAGAAAAGAAAAAGAAAGAATAATAATAAACTAATTACATAAAGCATCAAAGATTGTGTTGCTTTGTTAAATCCTATTGCTGACTAAAAGCCAAAAAAAGCATTTACCTTGGAAAATGTGGCATACTGATGCCCAGTGCCACCGGAAGGGGTGGCTTCTTGGGCTTAAGCCCCTGATCTGTGGTGCCCAGCCACTGATTTTTCAGTCCCAGTTACACATGATAGTGGCAAGCTCTTCTTGACAATCATATATAATATAGTCCCTGATAAATGATAAACTGCTTATTTAACCTACATATACGACTCACTCGAAACCCCAGTGGGACCCTCCCACTGCTCTTCAATTTGGCATATGTGTACAAGTCAGGCAAAACCCCAGTCTTCAAATTTTTTTCCATGTGTAACAGACACAACAATTGTAGAGGGGTCTAAGGCCCTTATCTCTGCAAATATTTGAAATGCCCTGTTGAAGCCATAGTTAATGTTTTAAACACATTAAAATTTGTTGGATTATGCGAGGGTGGCACTGTGTTCTATAAACTCTATTAGAATTAAAAATACAACAAAATATGGTGGTTGATGCATCATGCATGATGCTACCACCACAGCAGTGTATTCCAGAGGAAGCACATAGCTCACTGCTCTCTTCAATTTGCAAAGTGATTATAAAAAAAGCAGAAATGGAACTTTGCCCTCAAGGGGTCATTAGATCAGAATCCGCTCTTCTTGGCAGATAAGACACAACTATAGGCAAGCAAAATATAAACACTATTTAGTCTCCTGGAAACCGCAATGAGCCTGGCACTACAAATATACTTCAAGTAAAATTTTGATGCTATATAATTTATCCATATTACTAACCGAGAACGGTAAACCGGATATGAACGCAGGAGACAGAGTGCGCAGGCATCACACAAAAATGAGGTATCAGCCCCCCGCCCCAGAGTGAAACGGGAGAGACTATGAAGGACACAGCCACACAAACAAGAGGAGTCAGCGCCCCACCCCAGAGTGAAACGGGACAGACTACGGAGTCCACAAAGGTTCACAAATCAAACCTGAGATAGTACGGAAAGCAGTAACAATACAGCCCCCCGCCCCAGAGTAAAACGGGACAGACTACAGAGTCCACAAAAGTCCACAACACACAGCATAATCAAACCCGAGATGGTACGGAAAGCACAGGCGTCTACAACGCGCTATACACCGCCAACAACGAAAGAGCTCAAATAACAGAAATAAGAAATAAAGCAACAAGCCCAGAGAATACAGAACCCTAAACGTCCACACCACACAGCAGAGGCAAACCCGACATAGTACGGAAGGTGCAGGCGCCTACATCGCGCGTCAGAAGGCGCGGGAAAGTACGAAAGGCAAAGCCGCCTACACAGCATAGTGAAACCCGACATGGTACGGAAGGCGCATGCGTCACCGCCATATTGTGAATGGCACTACTGTGGAGTGAAGGCGCATGCGTCACCACCATATTGTGAATGGCACTACTGCGGAGTGAAGTTAGGAATAATGTGCTGCTTGGGATTGTACAAACCGCTGAACGCTTTACACCAAATTCAAACACAATACAGCTCAACGATACAAACACGAGCCCACCTGGATAAGATCAATGAACGCAGGCGCCTACAACGCGCGTCTGAAACTGCGGAAGCAAAGCAGGCACGGGTTCAAAACGAATGAGCTCGACTGACGGATATACAAACACGAGCCCGCCTGGATAAACTCAATGAACGCAGGCGCCTACAACGCGCGTCTGAAATGCCGCGGGGAAAGTGGGCTCGGCTCCAAAACGAACGAGCTCGACTAATGCATTTCAGGATACCCAACGCCGGGGGTAGGCGAGTATCATATAAGAGCTCACCCATCAAAAAACACTCAGTCGTGTAATACACACAGATCATGTGCTCTCAGCACATATAAAGCGTATAAGGACAATACGGAGAGTAGAGACCCAAAGGCGTTGGAGAGAAAAAAAGGCAGGTAAGAGATTATGAAAGCAGTGGAATTCGAAAGGCTCCAACAAACGATGGCGCGATACACATGCAGAGAAAGGTACAGAATATGAAAGCAGTAAAATCCAAACGTATTGTAGCGTTCCAGCCAGGTTGAGGGCTGTTTGATTTTAAGTGACTGTTAGGTCCGATGGAGGGAGGGTGGAGTACAGTACAGAAGACTGATAGCGGGGTATTGATTGATGCGGTAAGGGGGGGCGTTGGAGAGGGTGCTAGAAAGTACGGGCATTGTCACAATGTGTCTCCAAACAAAATTGTTTTTAATGAAGCTTTAAAGTAAAAGTGCAAATAATGAAATTGAAACAATTCCAAAGAAGGAAAAAATGTAAATTGTATATCAGATTAACCAAACACAGGGGTTGGCGAGCAAAGCGAGCAGGGGGCGAAGCCCCCTAGTAGAAATATAACAGGAACAAGTACATTAGAGGGTCAGCTCAAGTTAAACGGTTGTGAGACAAATTCAGAGAGGCAAGATTGCGTTGGTTTGGACATGTGCAGAGGAAAGATGCTGGGTATATTGGGAGAAGGGTGCTAAGGATAGAGCTGCCAGGTAAGAGGAACAGAGGAAGGCCTAAGAGAAGGTTCATAGATGTGGTGAGAGAGGACATGCAGGTGATGGGGGTGACAGAACAACACGACGAGGGCAGGAAGATATGGAAAAAGATGATCTGCAGTGGCAACACCTAACTGGAGCAGCCAAAAGATGAAGAAGAAGATAACAGGACTAAGAATCCCATTACACCAATCAAAAAAAAAAAATGCATTTGCACAGCTTTTGTTTAAAACTGTTTGTGTAAATGTTATTACTGTAGTAAATGAAAATTAAATGCAAACAAATTATTCATTCACATTTTGAAATTTGCAGCATGAACTCTAGACAGGAAGAGACCTATCCATTCATCTATTACTTTTATAGGATTATTATTATAACGTGTACAGAGTACATTTAGTTGTTTATATGATCAACAGGCAATATGTTACCATTTTCCTCTGCCATGATAATAAGTAAAACTACCTTACCTCAAAAATTCTGTCTTCCTCCGCTGAAAAATCTCAACGTATTAACATGCAAATTTTTGGAATCCATTATTCTGTTAAAAATGAACTTTGTGTGATGGGTGTGAAATTCTACAAGTCTCTTCTCCTTTGTTGTTTTTCCATTAATTAATTGAACACACTTTATCCAATATCGGGTGCATGAAGATCTGAGGCCAAACCTGCCAGCACCAAGCACAAGTCAAAAACTACAATACTGGGCAAGGTTCCAGTTTGACACTGGGCAAACTCACTCACATTCCAAAACGCATGGGTACTAAGCCAGTTTAGAGACACCAATTAACCTAACACATACCCTAGCATTCTAAAGTTTGGAATCACCGACAAGTTTTCATATTTTTGATTGAAACAGATACCATTTTTATCAAGATACCATTAAATTGATTTATAAATATAGCCAAGACATTAATAGTGTTGCTAATGGCTGTTACTGCTTGAAATTACTAATTTGCAATTGTTACTCACATTATTATGACTAAAAAGCTCCATTTTCAGTAGCCATTCCTTCAGGGTCCTAATGGCCAACTCCATTAGTCTAACCTTAATTGGTCACACTTACATGTTAATTGGTTCTTAGAGAAACCTTTGCAATTGCATTAGCACTGCTGAAACCTGTTATTCTGTTCTGTAGAGCAAGTAAACCGTCTTTCCTTAGGTTGCAAAGTATTGGCACTCCTAAAATTCAGTTCTGGGTTCAAAAATTGCCAAAATGAAACAGCATTCTAAATAACAGTCTATTGTGTTTCTGCAGAATAAAGTTTATTCTGTGTGACAGAGACAAACTGCCAAGAAAATGAAAATTTCACACAAAGGAGTGTATTACTGTCTTGACAGAAGGAGGCAAACTGTATCCAACCAGGGCAGAAAAAGAAAGGGAAGGCCCTGATGCACAACTGCAAAACAGGACAAGTACATCACGCTGGAAGAGGACACTGTTATTTGGCATGTATTTAAGGAAGAAGAAAATTGAGTACCTGTGAGGTGTTTCTCAAACTACAGACTCTGATGTTCTTTAAGCGCTAGTAAACTAGGTAGAAAATCCAAAGTTAATGACAGAAAAATGTGGACATCTGATGAAAAAGAACACAACTGAAAATCATTAAAGTCTTAACAAGTGCAAGTTGTCCAAAAATGTCAGTCTAAATCCATTCATTCTCAAATTAGTATCTACAACATCTTCCCCACAGACACACAAACACATATCATTCCAGAATTGTTCTAAAGATATTCTAGCAATATCAAAACATGTTTTTCCGTATTAAATGTAAATCGTCAAAGATGATAATAATAATAATAATTCATTACATTTTGTATAGCGCTTTTCTCAGTACTCAAAGTGCTATCCACACAGGGAGGAACCGGGAAGCGAACCCACAAACTTCCACAGTCTCCTTACTGCAAATCAGCAGTGCTACCACTGCGCCACCTGTGAGGATGCAAAACAAAAAAAAAATTCTCATTCTTGTCCTCCGTGCATCAATGACATATTGTGTTGAAAAGTACAGCAATATACACTCTATGGCCAAAAGTTTGAGGACACCTAACCATCACACCCACATGAGCTTGTCGGACAGCCCATTCCAGATCCATGGGTATTGTGGAACATGACCCGGACACAGACAGGCAGACACGTTGTAATCACCCCACACACGTTTATTGAGGTGCTCCATCTTCACAAATATTGCACACAAACCCCAATACGCCAAAGTCCTGGCCACCACAATGCCTTTTCCTTCTTCAGGCCGCCTCCTTCTCTCTCCTCCAGACCTCGTCCGTCTTCCACCCGACTCTGGTCACAATATGAAGGGAGGCGGGCCCTTTTATATTCCCCCGGATGTGCTCCAGGTGTGTTCCGGCAATCTTCCACCGACACGCCCCAGTGTGGCGGAAGTGCCGGCTGCATCCCCAGAAGCTCTCCGGGTGTCCCTGCTCCTCTTCCTCTCAGCACTTCCGGGTGTGACGGAAGTGCTGAGCCCCAGGGCTCCAAAGGCATAGGGGCGCCCCCTGGCGGTGACCACGGGCCCCTACAGGGTCAAAGCTCTGTACCCATGGCCCCCACATGGTCTGGGGAAGGCGTAAGCCCTCCTCCGGTCCTCCTGGGTGTCCTGGCCGGGTCGCACCACCAGCCATCTGCAACAGTATTAATATGGAGTTGATATAACAAAGGTCCAGTAGGATAGAAATCATGGTTCTATACAGGCCACTTGAGTCCCTCCACACAAAACTCATCAAACCATGTCTTTATAAACCTGGTTTTGTGCACAGGAGCCCAGTCATGCTAGAACAGAAAAAGGCCTTTTCTAAACTGACAAAGTTGGACGTGCACAATTGTCTAAAATGTTTTTGTATGCTGTAGCATTAAGAATAACCTTTACTGGAACCAAGGGACCTAGCTCTAACCCTGGTAAACAGCCCCAGACCATTACCCCTCCTCCACCAAACTTTACAGTAGGCACTATGTACTCCAGATGGTTCCTAACCCTGGCATCTGCCAAGTCCAGATTGCTCCATCAGACTGCCAGTTAGTGAAGCATGATTCTTCAGATAACACATTTTCACTGCTCCAGCGTCTAAAGGTGGTATGCTTCACAAAAAAAAAAATCAGACAATGCTTAGCATAATGTACAGTGATCTTAAGCTTGTGTGCAGGCTGTTAGGCCTTGAAAACTCATTTCATGAAGCTCTCACTGCACAGTTCTTGTGCTGATGTTACTTCCAGAGGCAGAATGGGACTCTGTTGTGAGTGATGCAACAGAAGATAGGCGATTTTTAGGCACTATGCGCTTCAGACCTTAGTGAACAAGCTCTGTAGGTTTGCGTGATCTACCACATTGTGGCTGAGATGTTGTTGCTCCAAGAAATTTTCACTTCACAATAATAGCATTTACAGTTGACCTAGACAGATATGGCAGAGCCAAAATGTCATCTGCTGACCTTTGGCACAGGTGGCATCCTGTGACAGTGCCACATTTAAAGTTACTGAGCTCTTCAGTATGACCCATTCTACTATCCATGCTTATCAGTGGAGATTGCATGACTATGTGCTTGATGTTTTTTGCCCTTTGGGGACTGAAACCAAAAACTACATACTTTGGAGGGGTTTCCACATACTTTTGACCATATAATGTATAGTGCATCAGTTGTCCAGGACCTTTAGTATCCACATTACTAACCGAGAAATTTTCCAATAAACCTTTATACTGTGCCAAACACTTTATTGTTTACTTTCTATATGCATCATCCACACCTTCACACTATTCTATATCTCATTCATACATCTCACTCTTTGTCATTTCCCAACACCAGGGGTTGGCGAGCGAAGCGAGCAGGGGACGGAGCCCCCTAGTTTATAAAGATTTTGTAAAACAAGTTTGAGTGGGGTGTTTGTATATCATAGTGGCATTCATATTAAAGCACTTCAAAAAGGCAAACTGTGAAAACTTACTCAGAACTACTTACCAGCAGTACCAGGTATTACTAAATTGACAGGTTTTTGCGGCGGTGGAGTAGAATGCTTTTTTAAACTGGAGTTGTTTGATGGTAAATAGGTATCCTGTGAAAAGAGAGTCACAAACTGGTTGAACAATATTATTTTAATATGAAAAAAGAATCTAGTCTTTCATTCCAATGATAATGAATCCATTGTAAGGTTATAAATTCTAGAATTTAACAATGAAATTTGAATGTATTTATTGGATTGTTTGCTGCAAAGAAAAAAAAAAAGAAAAGAAAAAGCACTAAAAACCACCTACTGATTCATTGTATCCTCTAGTGCCTCAAGGGTAGCTATATTGAAAGCAGCTTTTAAAAATCCACATGGGACTCTCTTTTATTACAGCTTTTATAGGCTGTGCATTTCCTGCTATATTTTCTAATTGCAGGATGTTTCAGACAGAGTTTTATTTTGTAAATTCTTACGCAACTTAAACATATTTTCTTTCATTCATGTCTCACCATAAAATCTATTTTAGAGGAAGAAAGGGTATGTGTTTGTGTGATTTAGTTAAGTTCGGATCTAAAGCTCTTTTCATAACAACCTGCACAGCCCCAACTGAATCCTGTTTCTATCTAACAATTTGGACTTAATGAGAGTACACCCACACAGACCGAAAGGTGGTTATAACATTGTGTATGTGGGTTAACCCTTGTAGGTGATGTGAAGTGCGCTGTGTTACTGCTTCACATTTTGTTTTTTTGTTTCTTGTTAAACCACAGCTGCCTGTTTAACATTAAAGAATTGGTGAGTTAGTTGATTTTTAGCTTTTGGTTTTTTTTTTTTAAGGCAGGAATTCTTTCAATGCATCTCCATCATGCCAGTGAAATACGTTCCAAATGGAGCTAAAATACCTTTGTATGATCCTTTTTGTTGCTGAGCCTATTTAAATTTAAATGGACTTATAATTGCAGTTTCTAATTTTTACATAACTCTTCCTATTCAATGTCTCAACATGGAAGATTTTAAAAAAAATAAACACAAGAACTAATAGCTACTGATCCTACATTGATTCAGTGTGTGAGTTTTAAAATAGGCAGTTGGAAAATTCTAACTAACATCTGTTTTTGTTACACTGTGAGTTGCCAACAGGACTGAGCTTGTACCTGTTTTTCCGTACTCCTTGACACTGATGAATTCCTTTCCAGATGTGACTCTTTCATTAAGCCATTTTCTGTAATACAACAAAGCCCTCTTTTATGCCAGACAACCATCTTCAAAAAAGGTAATGAGTGATGTGAAATAAACTATGCATATATATGTATCTTTTAAAATATAAATAGCTTTGCCAAGAAGTATGTAAACTTGACCACCCATTGTAAAGGGCAATATGTTCTAAGAAAATGTTACCATTTTTTTGCTGAAAGCAAGCACAACCTCTCTAGAATTACAATTCAGTTTTTTCAGCATTTTTACAGTGTTCATACTTTAATAGTTCCTTTTTATTAGTTTGACAATATTGTATGTTTTATACATGTACATTTGCAATATCAGATTTGAGAATCTTCTCAGTTGACACAATATGGTTACTAATTTATAAGAAAATCAGTTCTAATAGACAATATCATTTATTAAACACATCCTGTCCTAATGTACAAAAATAGAACCTTTCGTGATATGTCTGTAATGCAAATGTGTCATTATAATGGTATGATAATAATTTATTCTAATCAATACAAGCAAGGTGCATTACTATATGAATACAATTCTGTAATCTCCACTGTGATGTAGGAATCTAAAACCCATTTTCTTGGAGATGATCAAAGTTCCTGATAATCTGCATAATGCTTCATTAATTCCTGCATCTGAAACAATGTAATTCACGATCTTAAATTAATGAATGCTTTTCTTATTAGAAGCACTGTCAAACCTCACAGACACTGACTTGAATATATTATATATATATATATATATATATATATATATATATATATATATATATATATATTCTCCCTTCGTGGATCTCCAACTGCAAATATGCAAACCGTATCACAGACCTTCTCCTCCATATATATATATATACATATATATCCATCTATCCATTTTCCAACCCGCTGAATCCGAACACAGGGTCATGGGGGTCTGCTGGAGCCAATCCCAGCCAACACAGGGCGCAAGGCAGGGAACCAATCCCAGGCAGGGCGCCAACCCACTGCAGATTTTATATATATATATATATAAGACAAAGAGAAAATAATTTTTCTAGGTTTCAAAAGATGATGGGAGGATTTTGCTTCTTTTAAGCAGTTGAAATCGCAGTGCTTTCTTAGAGTTACCATAATATTCTCAAACCCAAAGTGCACCTTGACATTAGGAGCATACTGACACACTTTTTCATGTTATTAAAATGAAAAATGAACCTAACAGTGATCGGAGTGTCCATGGAAACACACACACACTGAAGTAAGCCCCAAACAATACTTTTCAAATACCTCACCTATTTGTAGATTTGTTTAAACGTGTACTTGTTCTGAAAAGTGGAAACAACCAATAATTACTTTGTAATTTTTTTCCTCCAATATAACTGTTCTACATCTACAAAATCTTCATACTTTAGCAGCTGGATGAAGAAGCTACACAGACACACCCATGTTCAAGTAAGGTATAAACTTTGTTAAGGAAAGATGAGGACATTGGTTTAGAAAATACCTTGAGTCTCTTCCTCTTTGTTTGGTTCTAGTAGTTTATTACCATCAAGCCCTCCATAACGTTTTCTCCACTTTCGACGGAGGGATGGGGTTCTCTGGAAACTAGAATGGGCACATATCATGTACACAGCAAAATAAAAGAAATGCCATAAAATGTCCCTGCAGGCAATATAAAAATGTCAAAGTAAAACAAAAAAAAAACTGACTAGAAAATGTGAAAGAAAAAAGTAGCAAACAAACAACACAAAAAATTAAATTACACAATGAACTTTTACTTATTTTTTTGTTACATCTACAATTGACAATGCTTTTTATGTGGTCAGAAGGAAAATTAATGTTTCAAAAGGCTGGGAATATAAAGAAAGTCACAGTGCTGCCAATGCCTGTTACATAGAGATTGTAATCCCTACAGGAAACCAAAAGCATTCAATAACAACAAAGGCATGTGCATTTCATGCAAAGACACTTCCAAAGAGTACTTTAGTTTATTTTTACTTCTAAAGAGAAGGACAAATAGAGTGAAGCCACATAGCGCATCACAAACAAGCAGTCCGACTGTGAAACTTTTAGGGGGTTGGTCTGTTTCTCCACTCACTACATACAAAAGGCAGAAATTGTGAAAAAAAAAATTACCTATTTAAACAGTAACCCTTGAGCCTTTGACAACAATTTACTTTGTACAATCCATAAAACCAGAATAATAAAGCTTGCTGTGGTACTCTGCATGTATAATTGTCTGTAGTATATCATGGAAATAGTTTTGCAGTCACTTTTTTATGCCCATCTTCTACAGTACTGCACTTTATGGAATAGGCTTAATACTAATATTTTAATCACTAATTATGGTATATTTCAATATACTGTGTTTTTGTTAACATATACAAACAAAATCAGAAAATTATATATTTTATATATATATATATATATATATATATATATATATATATATACACATATATATGAACTATACACATATATATATATACACACACATATATATACACATATATATGAACTATACACATATATATATATACACACACATATATATACACATATATATGAACTATACACATATAGATAGATGAAAATGCTTTATTTGTCCCTCTATACAGTATACTGTATGTGTGTGTGTATATATATATATATATATATATATATATATATATATATATATATATATATAATACAAAGCATTTTCTTCTATCTGTATCTAAATATAAATATTTCTATGTTAAATGTTAATTGTTCAATGCAACAATCTTACCAAAGAAAGGGGTTGTCTTCATTACTATCCTGTATATGAATGTTTTCCATTGCTGCCACTTCTTAGTAAAAATCTAGGAGATCATCCGCTTTTTCATCAGATAACAATTTCCAGCTCATTCACTTCATACAATCCTCCTACGACAAAGCAGTTCTACCATTATGCATTCTAGAAAAAACGCATTATCCCTTAGAAAGAATTAGAAGAAAACTTGTATGAAATAGATAAGTAAACTATGTGTACATGCTGCAAATGAAGCCTCTTAACTCTGAGGATTCTTGCAGAGACTGATGACTTTGCCAGCTCTTTGAATGAAAGAAGCTGAATTTGACCTGAGGGCGGTGTTTTAATACATGTCTGGAATGTCGTTGTACTCATCTTGTACAACTAGTGTAAACATAAACTGCTGGTTCAAAAAGCCAGCTGCAGACATAGCTACTCCAAACCAATTTAGTTGCTTAGAGTGTTATAATGACACATCAGACAAAATGAATTTTAGATACACACCCAACAGCAGTTCATTTTATACAGCGGTGTATTCACTGATGTGAATTTTAGATTTACACTCAACAATAGTGCTTTTTATATAGTAGTACATTTACTTAGTTCCTTAAATGAGCAATTTTAAGAACTGCAGGCAATGATTTTATTATTCTATTCCATTAATCTAGTCCATGCATTTGATGTATTGACAATAAATAATTTTTTCTCCTGTTCTTGCATTACCACATACATACAGTATACTGTATGTATTATGCCTTTAACAATGGATACTTGTATGCACAGTTCCATTTGTGTTAGTAATTTACTCAATATGTCTGGCTTGTATACTTCTTTCATCCTAGTGGCTAGCATTAGCTCTAAAGAAGGGAAGATTTCCCAAAACACATCAGCTAACCTCTTCAAACAGACAGCCCTCCAATACTAGACTTTATATCCCAAATCTGGGAGATTGTATTGGGACTTGACACAGAGAATCTACTGTATTCATTTTTATGATTTTACAGATTTATATATTCTGACATACAGTAGTGCCTTGTACTTTGAACAATTCTAACTTTGAACCTTCCAGAGTTTGAATGCTAGAGAGAAATGTGATCCCGAGTTTGAACAACGCCTGTACATTCGAACTGCGTGCACAGTAAAAAAATGCAGCCACAGATGGTGCTTACGCAGCGAGCATAAACATTATCTGTTATGCGCCTAAGTCGTCACTCACTCTTGCTGTGAAAGCATCTCTTGCATTACGTTAGTGTGTTTCTAGTGATTTTTTCACTTTATTTTTGGTGTGTTGAGTCATCTATTTATAACTCCTTCCTACCTCTTAACCATGGCATCCAAGAAAAGTGTGGAAGCATCAAAGCCTAACGGGAAGGTTGTAGTGTCAACGATTGAGGTGAAAAAGGAACTTACCATGAAGTACAGGTATTTGGCGTGTTTATGGAAGGTGACTCCCCTTCCAAACAATAACCTTTCTCTTCCTCTCCACCAACCACACAGGACATCACCACTCCTCACTTAGGTACAGTAAATGCAATTTTCATTTTATTATGCAGTATTTACATTTATTGTTTTTATGTTTTAATTTAGTATTTAGGACATCTGATTGTGTTGTTTTTACCTTAAATTATGTATATTAGCTGTTTTAAGTTGATCGAAATGGGTATTATTTAGGGTCTGGAAACAGATTAAGTCACTTTCCATTATTTCTAATGGGGAACACTGATTCGGACTTTGAACGATTCAGAGTTCAATTGGCCTCCTGAAACGAATTACGTATGAAGAATGAGGCACCACTGTATACTGTAGAGTGACCTATGGTTTGCCATATTCTTTGTTAAATACTAAAAGGCTTTAATTATTATAAATTACAATATCTGACAAACAGTATTTATGTGGAATAATAACCTGCTTCTGAAATCATTTTGCAAACTTTTTGCAGGATACATGGATACAAAAAGCATTTGTAAACTGTTTTGTAAAGAATACAATTTTGCTTTTATACCAATTCAATACCATCTAGTATTTTTTATGATTAAAATTAATTACTACCTCAGTGTTTGTGCACCTTCTAGTTACTGGACACCACTGTGGACTAAGTATTAAGCCCCAGTTTATACGTAATGTTTTTAATATGAATTTTTATATACATTCTACGCTGTTTACAATTCTATAGGCTTTATGCTTACAAATCTGTAAAGCAGGGGTGTCGAACTCTGATTCTGGAGGGCCGCAGTGACTGCAGGTTTTCATTCTAACCATCTACTTAATTAGGGCCCATTTTTGGCTGCTAATTAACTTCTTTTGCCTTAGTTTTAATTAACTTGACTCAGGCCCCTTAGTTGTTTCTTTTTCCTTAATTAGCAGCCAAACAATAGTGAGACACAAAACAAGCCGCCACATGACCAGCTCAACTGTGCCCATCGCACAATATCTGAAAATAAAGAAAAGTGAAGGTCTCAGTAAAATTGATCTCTCAGCTCACCAAAACATTTTGACAGTGTTCTTAGACAAAACAGAAAATCAACAGTTTTGGAAATGTCTGCTGTGGCAGAATGAGAGTAGCAACAAGCTATGGAATTAAATAGCTGGCTTAATTAACAGCAAGAAATGCTTCTCATTAAGAAACTGGTTAGAATGAAGCTGGTTAGAGTTTGAAGCCCCAATTTAGCTGGACATCTGTCAGCTCATTTCATGTATCATTTCTGTTTGGCTACTGTTTAACACTGAATCCTTAAAACCAGGGCTATTAAACTGAATGGAAAAGAAGTTAATTAGCATTGAAACCCAGTCACCGATTAGGAAAAAGGTTAGAATGAAAACCTGTAGCCACTGTGGCCCTCCAGGACTGGAGTTCGACATCCGTGCTGTAAAGAGTAACATGCCTTTTACTTACCACTTTGAAATTCTGTATCTGATTATTTTTAGATGTGCACTTCTTAATTAATGATTAACTTAGAGCAGGAGTTTTCAAACTCGGGCCTGGGGACCCACTGTGGCTGCAGGTTTTTGTTCCAACCAGCTTTTGTTTTTTAATTGGACTCCTGGGTTAATTAAGTGAACTGTTATTTCCCAGATTCTGTGTTTTGGGGACAATATAGAAATTAGAAAACTAAGTTTGGTTAAAAAAAATACTAAAATGTACTAAACAGTTATATGGGAATAATGAATTTTTTTCTTTTTAAGAATATTTTCATATTGATTTGCATTCTACTTTTCCAAGTGTTCTAATTATTTAATTAATCACTATGTACTAATTAGTGGGTCTGACACTAAAGTTGTTGTAGCCTTTCATAATTCATTGTTGTTTGCCTGGGTGTCTTTTCTGCTCGCTTTTAATTGTCATTATTAAGATACAATGAAGGGAGAAGACTGTGCAGAGAAAGGGCAAAATAGAATGAAAAAAAAAGAGTTAAGCATTTAAATCTATAGCAAAAAGGGAAACATTTCTAAATGTCTTATAAATGTAAAAATCATGCTGCCGTGCTTTTCTGAATGTAGAATAAGAAAAGAGGAAAAAGCAATGCCATCTAATTAATTGAAATCAGTGTTATCAGTTGTTGCCACTGATTATGAATCTGGCTGGAACAAAAAACTGCAGCCACAGTGGGTCCCCAGGACAGAGTCTGAAAACTCCTGACTTAGAGCAGTGGTTCTCAAGTTCAATCCTTGGTGCCCCCTGTGGCTGCAGATTTTTGTTCCAACCAATTTCTCAATCAGTCAATGTATGTCCTTGTTTAATTAGATGGCCCTTCCTTTTATTTTACATTTAGAAAAGTGCTGTAGGGTCAGCTTTATACCTATCAGTCATTAAGACGATTTTTTCCCCAATATCTTTAAGTACTTACTTTGTTTTTTATTTTTAATACACTTTTTCTGCAGCATTTGCTTTCTTAATTGTATCTAAATAGTGACAATTAATGATGAGCAGAGTGCAAAAAAGGAGCAGCTACGTCAGTGTTACCAGCTTGTGTGCTTATTAAGTAAACTAGGACATTAAAAAAATATATATAAAAATGGAAAAAGAATGAATTCTTACCCATCTAACACATGTAAAGTCCTGCTTCATTCAGTTCAAATATAGCATAACCAGTTTTCTGGATGGGTGCAAACAAAAACACTGGGAAATAACTGCTTGCTTAATTAAGGTGGAATTGTCCACTTAAGAGAAGAAATGAGTTGGTACAAAAACCTGCAGCCACAGACAGAAACACTGATTTTTAGAGGATATTAATAGATGAGCAAGCATTCAAGGAATGAGGCAGCGGATAACCGCAACACGCAAGTACGTTTCATTATGCGCAGGCGCAGACTTGTTACCCACCTTCCGTGATGCGCACGCGCAGATTCTACACCAGCGTTGCTCAACTTGCCGGGGTGAAATTATCTCATTTTTTCGTCTTTTTGAATACATGCGTTTGATACTTTTAGAGATGGAAGAAGTTAGTAATAATTTTAAATGATTCCGTTACAATACAATCGTATTCTGAGCAACGCATGCATTAAATATCTATTAAAGATAGGAAACACAGGCCTTTTACGACCACGGTCTTTCTTAACAATCCATTCGCCCAGCCTGCTTTCATTCTTCTGGGGGCGGCCCTTCTTATCTCTCTGCGGATTTAAACAGCTTCCAGGATACGACTGGGATTTTAAAATGCCTAAGAAAGATAGTAGAACGGTATGGCAAAAATCATATCTTTAAAATAATTTTGTAATTAAAATAGTTATGATTTTGTTAATTGAATGTTATTACAGAAGTATATAAGTGAAAGTGGTCAAGTACTAAAATGAAAATAACTGCCAACATGAATACTCATTCAACGTCATGGAACAAAAATAATACTAAAAATTCTTATGCTTTGAAAGATGGCTTTTGAATAGTCCTGATTCAGCAAATTATGTTAAAGGCCACCTGGTGTATGTACTAGAACAGGGGTGCCCAACTCCAGTCCTGGAGGGCTGCAGGTTTTCATTCTAACCCTTTTCTTAATTAGTGACCTGTTTTTGCTGCTAATTAACTTCTTTTGAATTAATTTTAATCAACTTGTTTTTTAAGAAATTTTCCTTGAATTTCTTCATCGTTCCTCTGCTTCATTTCTTTCCTTAAATGGCACCCAAACAGAAGTAAAATGTGAAGTGAGTGAGCCAACAGAAGACCAACTAAGTCAGGGCCTCAAACTCTAACCAGTTGCTTAATTAGGCTCTGATTCTCGTCGTTAATTAAACCCATTCTTTATTTCTATGGCTTGTTGCTGCTTTCATTGTGCAATAGCAGACATTTCTGAAATTGTGGATTTTCTCTTTTTTAAGAGCAGATCAGCATTCCTGAGACCTTCACCTTTCTTTATTTTCAGATATTGTGTGATGGACACAGTTTGCTGGTCTTGTTTTGGCTCATTTTGTATCTCATTATTGTTTGGCTGCCAATTAAGGAAAAAGAAACAATTGAGGGGTCTGAGTCTTCAAGAGCAAGTCAAATAAGACGAATTCAAAAGAAGTTAATTAGCAGCACAAACAGGTCACTAATTAAGAAAAGGGTTAGAATGAAAACCTGCAGCCACTGCGGCCCTCCAGGACTGGAGCTGGGCAACCCTGTACTAGAAGTTAAATTTGTAAAGCACTTTGGCCACAGCATTACTATGTTTGTTTAAATGTGCTATATAAATAAATTGACATTGACATTAAATTCTATAAGAAATTTCAGACTTGTAACCCCCTGAGATCATCAATCAATACCTGTAGGATTTCAGTATACCCTACTTGGCATTTTGGCACAATGCTTATTGCTTCTGTACTTGTGTTCAATTCCCTTTCATTCAAATTCATTTCTTGTGGGTACTCTGCCTCCCATGTAGATTAGTTTCATTCTTCATTGACCACATATGAGACCGGGGGTCCGTGCATAAAGGGGCATGGTTTGCAGGGTTGGTTTCTGCCTTCCCTTGCCTTCTTGGCTGCCCTGCCTTGCACATGATGCTTATGGAATAGGCCGGAATTGGATTGAGTGGTTTTGAGAAGACAAGAAGATGTTATGTGAATTAGTGATGCTAAATTGGTCCCTGGTGTGTGTGAGTTCACCCTGCGATGAAATGACACCTTGTCCAGGGATTGTTCCTGCCTTGCACCCGTTGGTTGGTGAAACAGGCTCCAGGTCTAGCTTCTCCGCAACCCTTTATTAGATAACTTGGTTTGGAAAATGGATTTGATGGATGTCATGTTATAAATATTGGGGCTGAAAGTCGTACAGTGAAAAGCTTCACCTCTTTATAGAGGAAAGAACACTTCCCTGGCTATGCTGGATTCTGTATATATTTTATACCATAGTCGTTGTTTGTATTTTCTCTCGTGTTTCAAAGATATTCTTTCAGCTTGTTTGGCAAAGGTAAATTGCTAGGGAGTAAATGAGCATATGCATGAGTGTGCTCTATGATAGGGTAGCTGTCATTTTACCACTGGTTCCTGCCTTGAACTCATTATTTTTAGAATACACTATACCTCACGTTTAACCTTGTTTCTAATAATGCAGTAACACAAATGACTAGATGTTTATTATAACCCTTTATGGAATGGGTGGAGAAGAGTGTCATGAGTGATTTGTGACAGACGGGTATCAGCAAGAGTGAAAGGGAAGGTCTACAGGACTGTAGTGAGACCAGCTTTGTCATATGGACTGGAGACGGTGGCACTGACCAGAAAGCAGGAGACAGAGCTGGAGGTAGCAGAGTGAAAGATGCTAAGATTTGCATTGGGTGTCACGAGGATGGACAGGATTAGAAATTAATACATTAGAAGGTCAGCTCAGGTTGGGATACAAAGTCAGAGAGGCGAGATTGTGATGGTTTGGACATGTGCAAAGGAGAGATGATGAGTATACTGTATTGAGAGAAGGGTGCTAAGGATAGAGCTGCCAAGCAAGAGGAACAGAGGAAGGCCTAAGAGAAGATTTATGGATGTGGTGAGAGAGGACATGCAGGTGATGGGTGTAACAGAACAAGATGGAGAGGACAGAAAGATATGGAAGAAGATGATCCGCTGTGGCAACCCCTAACGGGAGCAGCCAAAAGAAGAAGATAATAATGTAGTGCAGCCTGTAAGTTTTGGGACAGTGTTAAGGTTACTGTTGTTGTAAATGTCAGCACTCTGACATTTTAATTACATTGTTTGAGGCAAAAGAACAGAATATATGAGGCAAAATATTCTTTATATGTGCATAGACAGTATATTTTATGCCAATTCCTCATTTTGTTTTTTTTTTTTATCCTACATAATTAGTGGAACAGTTGGCTGCCAGGTGCTTATTACTGGTGAAGTGCTTTGGTTGTGAACACATAAAATCAGGTGTACACTTGTAGCGTTGGAATTACTCTTTAAGCCACCCTTTAGAGATCGTCTCTAGGGGCTAGTAGGACTAAACAAACATGAAGGGCTAGAAAACCACTCATGAAATCAAGAAGTTTGGATGTGTAAAGAAAAGAACAGTTTAGAGAGAGTGCATGAACTAGTTAGAGCAAAATCAATTCTTGAATATCCTGAAAAAGAAAGAAACCACTCGCATACTAAGCAGTTGATAATAACTAGACCAGTGGTCTCAAACTCCAGTCCTGGAGGGCTGCAGTGGCTGCAGGTTTTCATTGTAACCTTTTTCTTCATTGGTGACCAGTTTTTGCTGCTCATTAACTCCTTTTCCTTTCATTTTCATTGACTTGTTTCTTAAGATTTGTTCCTCTGAATTGCTTCATTCATTTCCTTAAATGGCACCCAAAGAGACATGAAATGTGAAGTGAGTGAGCCAACATAAGATCAACTAAGTCAGGGCCTGAAACTCCACAACCAGTTGCTTAATTAGGTGTTGATTCTTGCTAATAATTAAACCCGTTCTGTAATTCCATGGCATGTTGCCTGTCCCTTTGTGCAATAGCTTACATTTCCAAAATTACTGATTTTCTCCTTTCTAAAAGTACTGTTAAAATGTTTTGTGGACATGAGCAGATAAACATTCCTGAGACCTTTGTCTTTCTTTATTTTCAGATAGATATTGCACGATGGACACTTTGCTGCTCCTGTTTAGGCTTCTTTTTGTATCTCATTATTGTTTGTCAGCTAATTAAGGAAAAAAACAATTAAGGGTTCTGAGTCTTCAAGAGCAAGTCAGTTAAGATTAATTCAAAAGAAGTTAATTAGCAGCAAAAACAGGTCCCTAATTAGGAAAAGGGTTAGAATGAAAATCTGCAGCCCTCCAGGACCGGAGTTTGAGACCCCTGGACTAGATCAACAAAGGATATCAAATGTAGTTGTTGATAGGAAAATTCGCAGAGCTATTAGTAAAAAAAAAAAAACTAAAACAATATGTTGAAATCTACAACATCCTCAAGAGTACATAGGTGAAGGTATCACAATGTACTGTTTGCAATAGAGTAGTAGAGGCCGTAAAGCACAACATAGTACATTTATTATCTCTAAACACAAAAAGTTCATACTGGAATTTACTTAAAAAACAGAGAGAAGAGCATGTATAATTGTAGGAGAATTTATAAGATAAAGATAAACACCTACAAGAGTGATATCAAGATAAATATTTGGGAAAAGGAAAGAATTACACACAAACACTATTTTGGTTCATGGTTGATGCAGATGAAGGTAATGTCATGGCTTTGACATGCTTTGCTGCTATAAGACATCTTGAGAGTTTTTCGTAAATGGTTTCAGTATTTATCATTTTTGTACTGGTTACGTTGTTTTTGTAAATGTTAAATTTTTCTTTTTTTTTTTTTTTTGTGG
Source organism: Erpetoichthys calabaricus (assembly GCF_900747795.2). Classification (NCBI taxonomy): domain Eukaryota; kingdom Metazoa; phylum Chordata; class Cladistia; order Polypteriformes; family Polypteridae; genus Erpetoichthys; species Erpetoichthys calabaricus. The sequence goes on along the minus strand of NC_041410.2, from coordinate 87,959,944 downwards.
TTTGCTTTTTGAATGATTGACACCCTTTTAGTAACTCTCTTTAGGTTGCCCAGACATGTGGCACAGAGGCTATGTGATGGCTTGTGACATTAAGTTCTGCCTTTATTAGATCCACTTTCAAATTTGTGGAACATACAGTTATTGAAGAAGTTTTGGGTATTTTGTCTAAGAAGGTACCATGAAAGGAGGACCACAAGAGACATTCGGCCACAGCAGTTTTTAGGGATTTGGGGTGCCCATTTAATTTGAGTTAATAATGTTGTATGAACAATTATAGAAATGTATTCAAGCTAGTCGATGCATTAATTTATGGAGTAATCATATAAACTGAAATTCTTGCATTTCACAAAAAATAGAATTAATGGTTACCTGATTCATTGATCTGCGGTGGGCTGGCGCCCTGCCCAGGGTTTGTTTCCTGCCTTGCGCCCTGTGTTGGCTGGCATTGGCTCCAGCAGACTCCCGTGACCTTGTAGTTAGGATATAGCGGGTAGGATAATGGATGGATGGATGATTCTTTGATGTTGTATCATACTAAATACAATACAGTATATACAGCATATTCACAATTTCTTATTGAAAAAATAATGCATTCTTGTCATAGCTTATTGAAGACATTTGGCTATACCTGTCATCAGGTGTTGCTGGATTCAGTAAGCAATCGTGGTGAAAATAGTGTCATAGAATTATTTCACATGCCTTTAATCTTGTCTCTCATTTCTCTGTGCACTGATGTCTTGAAAATGTAATGTACCATTCCGTTTTCCCTTTCATGCTCAGATGCCCCCTATTCCCATTTCTAAAGCATGAACTAAACTGTTCTTATGAGACTTGCTTTTTGGTTATCTTCACAGTTGCTGTGTCCAGAACTTCTTGTGGTCTTATGTTTTGTTGGTCTATTACTGTATGTATACCAGAATTACATGCATACTTCCTTAAGCACCAAGTGACTACGTTTATAATTAGGATCTACAGGCAGCTGAAGCATTAAGATAACACTTCTTAGCAGTACATTCTGAACTCCTAGCATTCTTAATTAGAGTTCTAAGCTTTTACAGGTGATCGTGATGTCTATTGATCTCATGCCTTTTAGTAGTACTGTATATTAGATGTTGGTTTTTAATTATAGTTTATTGTTGCTCTCTGTGGAGCATATTAGTATTTTCAGAATTATTTACGTCACACGTACAGTACATTCTGTGAAATTATAGGATGCAGTAAAATTGGTAATAGCTGTATATCAGGATCAGGCAATGAAACTGCTTGTATGTATAATTTTAAGCTTTATGGGGATAATAAAATGCACTGTTTGTCTGAGGTGACTGGTGTTTACTGAAATGTGTAAAGGGTTAGAGGTTAATTATTTTTTAATGATCATAAGAGTACAGTCATTTTAAGTAGTTTTGCTCTCTTTACACTAGAGAAAACACTTAAAACTGTAGTTGTGTGCTTTTAGAGTAAGTGCTATTACTGATGTTCAGATTCATTGCCCTCTGCACTTAAAATACAAAAACTGTATTCGACATGCAGCAAATGTTTCAACAGTCAGAAGTTAGTGATATTTGATGAGCATAAAATGCACAATTGTGAGAGCTCTTTTTATTCTGTTCTGTCAGGAGTAAGCACAAGGGGTTTTGAAGCAATTTGTTTATTCTTCCTTGTACTTTGGTGTATTAAAGTTGAGGCAGACTCTTCACAATGGGAAGAGTTTAATATTATAAACAGTAGAGTGGCCTTTGGTTATAATTATTACCTTGTATCCCTGTTGTTATTTTATTATATACACTAACAAATGTTGAGCATTTTTATCAGGATTAATAACCAATAACAAAATGATGACTACTGAGATAGGATGTAATATTGGTAATACAAAAGTAATGTGTGAACAATGATTACAATCGCGGTGCACACATGGAGAAATGCTTGTACAAGAAATTTTTGTTGCATGTGATTTCAGTGAATGTGTAGTTTACTGCATTATTGTGAACAATATAGAGTACAAGACACTTCATTATCTTCTGAAGTGGGCTTTAAAATATGAAATCACAGAATCTTATTAGGAATATTGGTTTGGCGCCTTGAAATGATAATAATAATTGGTGGATCATATTAAATCATAAGAATTTCTCCTAATCAAGCTATTTTGAAGTTTTATTACTTTCATTTGTATATCTCTTTTTAAAATTACCAAAACTTTATTTTTCCAGAAAAAAACTCAGACAAAGGACAGCATAAAATCACCAGAGGATGCACCTGGTCCAGTCTCAAAAGATAAAAATGGATTTGTTACAATAGCCATACATGCCAAACCAGGATCTAAACAAAATGCTGTCACAGGTACAGTTAAGTGAGTTACTGTGATTAATGGGGTGGATGGGGTATTTAGGTTACATTTTACTGAAAGATATGTTTTGTCCAGCCTTCTGTGCATATTGTATTAGCAGCATACTCATGTCATGAATAGCATGGCTGCCTCGCAGATGCAACGTGCTGGATTGAAATCCTTTTGTGTTTGTTGCCTGTGTGGTGTTGCAGGCTTTCCCAATGTGTGCTTTGCTTCCCCCCACAACAATAGTGTGTTTGGTTAATTGGTGATTCCACATTTCTCTCCTGTATGAGTGTTACCCTGAGTGTGTGCAACTGTCCATGTCTTCCATGCAATGGGACTAGTAGTTTCTTTGCACTCAATGTTTCCAGGGTAGGCCCTGGCCCCCTGCAGATCTGACTTGGATTAAACATGTTTGAGAATGGTATATTTATGTTGTCATGTATGCTTGCATGGTAATATTAAATTCTGGGCCAGTAAAAATATATTGATAGCAAACTGGAAGGAAATATGTTTTTGTTTATTGGGATTATTTTTGGACCTGCAGATGTATCATCAGAAGCTGTTGGTGTGGCAATAGCAGCACCTCCATCTGATGGAGAAGCTAATGCAGAGCTTCTAAAGTATCTATCCAAAGTCCTGGAGGTAAAGAAAAGTGAAGTTACTCTGGACAAGGTATTCATTGAATTTTACTACGTCTAATTTATAAACACTGTTTTTTGAAAGTGCTTTCCAGTAGTGTAGGCAGTGTTTTTAAAATTTCAGTGCTGATGATTTGTGCTTAATGAATGGATAATTTCTGGCTTCTGTTTGATTCCGTGTCATGATTAAAATAAATATTCGTTTGCTTTTGGCTGAGCCTTATCTTGGATCCGAAGGCATAATATTTGTTCTGTTTTCTCCATTATAAGGTTATGACTCCCACACAATATGTGCTGAGTGCCTGGAACAATTGCAGCAATAATATTTGCCATCTTTTTCAATTTTTTTTTTAAATCTATCATCCAACTAAGTATAAAGTGCCATATTCACCAACAAAATCTGTACTAACTCTTATATATAATAATTTCACTTTCTTGGTTATTTTTCATTATGTACTTACAAGTTTACTTTAATTTAAAACACCTTTCTTTTACATTTAAATCAAAGAGAATGGTGCAACATGCACACATTTACAGCGATGAACATATTAATAACGTGTTCCCATGCTGACCATAAATATTCAAAACACAGAATAGCAAGTATTCACATAGCAAAGATTATTGAATTCTGTTTGTTTTGAAATGGTAATCAAATGTGTGAATTTCCCCTTGGGATTAATAAAGTATCTATCTATCTATCTATCTATCTATCTATCTATCTATCTATCTATCTATCATGAAAGTTTTATATGGAAATATGTGCATTATTTAAACTTCTGTTTCAACAGGGCTGTAAATCTCGAGAGAAAATAGTTAAGATATCCACTTCTTTGAGTCCAGAGGAGATTCTTAAGAAACTGCGGCATGAAGCTGAAAACACCTAAGATGATTATAATATGATTTTACTGCAGTGGAGTTCACCAAATTTGCATTTGAGGATTAAAGTTCAGGAACTGAACAGGTTGTCTAAAAAATAAAGGAAACTACAAGTAACTCTATTTCTGCTGCTGCTTCTTGTTAATATGGAAATATCTGTTTACACTTGAAAAGGCAGGTACCAAAGCAGCAAATTTGTGATAACACTGCTTCCTACCTGAATATTTTGTAGTGCTCTTACCAAGGAAATTGTTGTGCTCTTTGAAATGATGCCACATAATCTGTGATGGGTTTGAAAATGTGTATGCAATTCGAAAACACATTCTGCTTTTTCTTGTTGTAACTAATTTTCTACCAATTTTTTATCTGTCTGTTGACAATATTTAACTACTGAGGAAGACTTACACTGCTATAGAAATGTGTCAACATTTACATTTTAACTACAGCTATAAAAGGGTGTTAAGTAGACAGACTTCAATATTACTTTCATTTTAAATTTGAGGATTTTTTTTTTTTACATTTGTAAAATTTCTTTCTTTCATTGCTTGCAATTAAATGAAAATCTTTGTTTTAGTTGTGGAGCAGTAAAGCTGTATTTTACACTGTACAGTTTAATAAAAAAGTATATATGGCTTGCATTGTTTAATTTATATGTGAACAAGCAGTATATACAATTTTATAACAATCTTCTGAAACAGAACAGTTTGTTTTTCATCTAATGTGTTTTTCTCAAATGTTGGTGAGTTGGCTATTAGAATTTTCACATTTCTTAATAAAGTTCTAAAAACTCAATATATTCTGTATTATCAATATATTATGTTTAGTTTATATAGTATCAATAACACAGTGCGTCTTCAAAAGTTTGTTTTTCAGGGCTACAGTGCACTAAAAGTAAAAGGAATTGTTTATATTTTGAAATGTATAGAACTGATTAAGATCTATTAAAATGATTTGCATTTTTCGTAAAGAATATAAAAATATGCAGTATATTTAAAATGTTTTGACATATAAGTACATATTTTAATATAAACACATTGTTAGTGTTGCTATCACGGTAGTTCTTTATTTAATATGAGGCCATGAACCAAGGGACTGAGATAGTGTGACCTGCAAAGAGACAAGCTGTGCGTGTTCATAATATTGTAACTTAAATATTTAGTTTACATTCACTATCAGTCCATTAATGGTACATATGCTTTCTAAAAATACTTGTAATTCAAATGTTCAAATATGGCACTGAAAAAAATTCAAATAAGAGCTCTTGAAAGCAACAGATGTTCTGCCTTTTACTCTTTGTTGCTTTATTCTTCTGAGACGTAGGTTCATCATTTGTTAGAGATTTTATGTGTCATTTCATATCAGATAGTACCTAGAACTAATCAGTTGCAATAAATGAACTGAAGCAAGCGTTATTTACAAAGTGTTATAACTAAATACTTTTGTTTTCAAATTAATTTGCTTTTCATTTGACACATGTGAATGCCTTTTAAATCTGACAAGATTCTAGTCTGGCTTAAGAGTTTGCTTCAGTTTATTAAATAAGAGACATTGTGTTTTAAAATGAGCCTGTCAGAAAAAGATGAAAATCTTCCACCCGTAGCTTCCACCCAGATCAGTTTAAGGCCAAGCTCAGTGGAGTCTTCACCTGAAATTGTTTCAGTATCTTCAAGTGTTGTCAATTACTGGTAAGTCATTACTTTCATTCTTATATAAACTTTCCCATAATGTACATATTATGCATTAATTACTACATACCCAGATGCAGTAAGACAATATAGTTATGTAACATTGAAAGTTGTAATGTTTTAAAATAATAGTATTCTTTTTCTTATGTATATATAGCTTATACCTTAACACTGCCTTTAAAATAAATAAATGTAAAGTAAAAATGCATAAATCACATTTTGACAAGCAGCTGGATTAAATGTGTAATTCAAATACAAATGAAATTGTGTAAAACTATATTGGTGTGTAAGTTGCTTTGTTTGCACAGTACTTTTTGCTTGAACTAAAGTTCATTCAAAAGCTTTTACTTTAAAGCAGTTTTTTCCACTTCTTATTAAGTGTGTACTTTTTATGATTGAAAAATAGAAATGAAAGAGGCACCCTCGGTATATTGATGTGCAAACAATTAACACAGTAGGCTATATAAAGTTATTAAAAAAACCTTTTAACCTTTTATATGTTTCATATTATTCTTAATGATCGCTAACATATTTATAGCATATTTATATAATACTCTGTGTTTTGGAAATATGCATGAAGAGTTTAATATTTCCATAACTAACACAATAGTGCAGGTAGCACTGTGATTAGCCATCATTTTTCCTCTCTTGGATCTGTCATCTTGTGTTCAAAACGTTATGCCAGTGGGTGTCTGTGTCATCTCCACATTCTTCCCATGTTTTTGTGGGTCTTTCACTGGTTACTCAACTCTTCTAACTGGTCATATATGAGTGTGGATATATTGGTGAGTTGGGCCTGTGATGGACTGACAGCCGATCAAGTGTCCTTTTGCCATTGGTATTGGGATTGGCTCTGACCTTCTATAATTCAGAAACGGACTGAGTAGTTTAGAGAATGCTATGTTGTAAAATATTGCATTAGTGAGTGGATTTATCAGCAGTTTGTACTGAAATAAAAGAGCTTTATCATTCAATTCTAGTTTATATAATGCCTTTGCTTGCTTGTGCCATCAGAAATAATTTTATAAAGCGATTACCTATAACATTATGCAATTCTGTCTATTAGATTACTAGCCTCTTTATTTTTTTTAGAAGTTTGCAAATGAAAAAAATGGCATTTCAAGAATATGAATTTTAAATTTCCATACTACTTTTATAATGATTAATCTGTACCAAATGGCCATCTGTCTGTATTATATTATTTACATATTCTAAAATAATATTTGTTTTGAAGGTTACTTTTTATGTGTTTAATATTAATTTAGAGTGCTGCCTTATAGCTCCAACAGACCCAGATCAAATCATGGCCTACATAATTACTATCTAAAGTATGTAGAGTCGGGGTGTTCTTTTTATGTTAATATGGGTTTTTCTCTGGGCACTTCAGTGTTTACTCCACAACCACAAAGGGCTACAGGTTAGATGTATTGGTAACTCTAAACCTTGTCTGGGTATGTGGGTATGTACAGTATGCCCTGTTGGTAGTATTTGTTCCTGTATTCTAACTGTGATCCATCCATCCATTTTCCAACCCGCTGAATCCAAACACAGGGTCACGGGGGTCTGCTGGAGCCAATCCCAGCCAACATAGGGCACAAGGCAGGAACCAATCCCAGGCAGGATGCCAACCCACCGCAGGACACACACAAACGCACCCACACACCAAGCTCACACTAGGGCCAATTTAGAAGCGCCAATCCGCCTAACCTGCATGTCTTTGGACTGTGGGAGGAAACCCACGCAGACACGGGGAGAACATGCAAACTCCACGCAGGGAGGAACCGGGAAGCGAACCCAGGTCCCCAGGTCTCCCAACTGCGAGGCAGCAGCGCTACCCACTGCGCCACCATGCCGCCAACTGTGATCCTGAATATGATTAATTTGGTTCACAAAAAGAATATAAAATAAATGTCTTTCATTTAATTATGATTTAACACAAGTATACAATATACCAAAGCATTAAAGGTCATTTTCTGCAAAATTGTAAAATGGGTCATAAGGTCATTAAAGCTTTTTAATGTTTTTTTAAGGCATTTTCAGGTCCATTTACTGCAAGAAGGATATCGTTATTTGATACTCTAAATTCATTCCCATTAATGTGCAAATGCTATTGTTTCATTCTAACCATATTTTGTAAGAATGCTTCAAATAAATTAATTGGAAAACAGTGAAACATTCATTTCATTGACTTGTTTTTCCTATTACACCTTTACAATGATTACAGCTGGAGGCTATTGTTACATTTTCATTGTTTTAATTTGTTTGACTGAGCTCCTCAGTCTTGCAATTAAACTGGAAAGTGAGATTTTTTTTTCTTTCTAACTATCTGAGAGGACATAGATTTTCATAAAGATTTTCTTAGCTGGAGTGATTTTTTTTAAACATTTTTTTTTATTCAGATGAATTGATTAAGGTAGTTTTTTTTTTTTATTTTACTTTTCAATTTCATGTATTTTCACAAGGAAAAATTTAATTTTTGAGAAATATCTGCAGCTCCATCAGTACCTGTACCATGTCTTTGTGGACTTTAAGAAGGCTTCTGATGGGATTTGGCATGGCATCTTATGGGCAACTATGAGGAAGTACAACCTTAGCCCCAACCTTAATGATGAGACTAACAGTACAGTTCTCAGCAATGATTACACTGGGGGTCTGATTCAAGACAACGATTGGATTCCAGCATGTCTACTGTCACCCATCCTCTTTAATATCTTTTTGCTATGTATCATGACTGACACACTGGAAGACCATGACGGATCTGTCTGAATGGGGGGCAGAACACTTATGAATCTTTGTTTTGCTGTAGATATTGATGGGCTTGCTGGGGAACAGAAAGAGTTAGTCAGCTTAGTATAATGCCTGGATACCACCTCAAGAGCATAAGGCATGGATATCAGTGCAGAAAAGACCAAACTGATGATTAATAGCACCAACCGCATCAGCATTGACTTTAAAGCCAATGGCCAGACACTTGAAATGGTTTTGTGCTTCAAGTACATGGGAGTAGTTATCTCAGATGAAGGTTTAAAGCCTGACATCCTGGATAGGATAGTTCAAACAACAGCAGCATTCACGTGACTTAGGTCCATCTGAAATTACAATAACATCAATCTTGGTTGCAAAGTGAGACATATGCATCTCACTTTGTCAGTTTTCTTGTATGTATTTAAAACAAGGACTCTCATAGCAGAGCTGCGGGGAAGAATTCAAGCCATGGAAACCAGACTTTTAACATCTCATGCACCAGACGTATTACAATGAGGAAATCCACCACAAGAACACACAAAACTTCACAATGATCTGCTTACCATTGTTAAAAAACGAAAACTGAAACTGTAGGGCCATGTCACCATATCATTAGACCTTTCAAAGACTAGATTACAAGGCTCAGAACCAGGAAGGAAGGAGATGGCAGACAAAAGAAGATATTGGAGAAAAACATTAAAGAATGAATGGGCCTAGTAACTCCTAGGCAGCTTGAATGAAAAGGGAGAGATGGAGAGAGGTTGTCAAGAAATTGTCTTGAGAACCTAATCCAGGCATTTAAAATCCTCAAAGACATAGATAAAGAAGATCCAGCAATGTTCTTTCATCTTAAGGGTGAGTCACATACTCAAGGACATCAATGGAAATTAAGGGGAAGTGTATTTAAAGCCAGGAAGCACTTCCTTACACAAAGAGTTGTGGGACTCTGGAACAAACTACCAAGACATGGTGTTGTATCTGGATGAAACATTTAGCTGAACAATTTAAAGAGACAATATTGATATTTTAGTACTGAAATGCTGCTTGAATTGCAGAGGCAGTGCTTGAGGCCCTCAGTCCCAAGATTTTAACAATGGGAGTTGAGTTGAGTTGGAGGCCATCTTGGAAGTACTAGGATGTGATTATGTAACAATGTTACTTCTGATGACTATACAGTGTAACAGTAGAGGCGTGGAGCCACCTCTTGAACCCTCAGGTACCACTCTGAACACGAGGTAAAAGTACAAAAATTTTCTGTTATACAGTGCACCAAGCACCCTCCACTCCACACTCATAAATCAGTATTCTTTCTCAATAAACCAACACAATCCTCCTCGCCCAGACACTTTGCCACCCTACCTCCCAGCTCAGCTCAGTGTACTGGGCTTCCCACAGTCCTTTTATATCTCCCGACCCGGAAGTGGTTCCTGGCACAACCCACAAGTCCGTTTCCTTCCGGGTCAGGGCAAACAGTCCTCTTCTTCATCCCGGGAGCACGTCGTTTCCTCCAGTCACGTGACTGTGACGCACTCCCAGGTTATAGGGCACGCAAGAGCCCACTAGCCCCCTTACAGCAACTCCCGGTGGCCCCCAAGGTATCCAGCAGGGCTGTGTGTATAAACTACAAAAGTCCATGAGGCCCTGCTGGAAGCCGGGGCACCATCATGCTGTCCGGAGGGCTCCTCCTAGCGGCTTGGGGGTGGCGACCGGAGTCCGTAGCTGGTCGTCCATCACAACAGTAACTTTAACATTGGGACAGTATAGCAGTTAGCTAAACAAATGGTCTTGATGGACTGAATAGTCTCCTCTCATTTGTCAAACTTCTTATGTACAGTATGCATGTATGTATGTATGTATGTATGTGGTGCCCCAACAATCCAACTGTGGGTTAAGGGGATATGTGATGTAAGATGATGTTTGCATTCATATGAAGAAAATACTCCAATAGGTAAATATTACCAGAAACAAACCTGACAGAATTTTTTATGGAATAATGTATGTTTTAATTTTGTTGTGAACTGTGCTCTTTTTCTAGGCCTTCATTCACAGCAGAGTACTCAGCCTTTTATCAGAAATGGGAGTCAGCCAGTACACCAGAAGCAGCAGAAGAATCTAATGATTCAGAATATAAAGTACTGTATTGTTGTTTCCTTTTTTGTATAAGTTAGTTATATTTTATTAAAGAATAGAAATAATGCTAAGAATATTATAATCAACATGGTTAATATGTTCTCGAAAATTATAAACCCCATGCATGTGGCGAGTAGCCACTTTATTAATTATATCTACTAGCTTGTCATTTCCTCATTTGCCTTTGTAACTGCATGAATTGTTTGAGGCACGGACTCAACAAGTTGACTATTGCAGTGGATCTTCTGAATAAAGAACCATTTTATGAATGAAAAGTTGCTGTTAAAACAAAGTAAAAGAATGAAGTTAGTGTATTTGCTTATGCACACTAACATTTACACCTCAATCAACATACTGTATGTTCTCTTTACATACAGAGGTCTGAGTGATGTAGTTCTTAGCACAGGATTACAAGCTTGAGTGCATATTTTTAACTTCATAAAAAAGGTTAACAGTAGTCAATGTACAGCACAGGGATATTGATTGGTCCATGTTCTATAACGTGTTCCATATTTTACATTTAATTTCTTGTTTGATGCTTTTATCCAAGGTAACATGAGATACAATTTGATCATTTTCTTTAGTTTTTCCAATTGTAGCACAGGCAGGTGAAGTGACTTGACCCCACAACTTCGGGGTTTGAAGTCCACAGCCTTAACCTGTATGCCACACTGCAAGCTGCACATTTGCTAAATGTGGATCTCTAATTTAAAAATCACACTACTTTTTGATTCATTTGAGTAGATTGTGGAGGTGATTGTATTATAGTGAATGGAGTGCCATGTGCTTGGGTTGCTTAACTTATTGCAGCCAGTGCCTTAAACTTTGTGTGACAAATTATGACACATTATATTTCAGTTTCATCTTCTACTCAATGAATATATTAAAGTGACAAATACAAAATTGACAGTTTCACATCAACCTATTATAGTGAGAAGTCAAGCAATATGACACCTTTTATTGGCTAACTAAAAAGATTACAATATGCAAGCTTTCGAGGCAACTCAGGCCCCTTCTTCAGGCGAGATGTAATTAAAAGATGTGTACAACACCTTAGTACTACAGACATCAACCTGTTATAAAATATCGAGTATTAAACATGGACAGATTAGAAAATGAAGCAATAAGACACTTTTGTGCATTACACCGATACAGTATAGACAGCATTGACTTGTTCCTGCCAGTGCATGTTATGTTACTAGTGACGGAGCAGTGAACTACACATGAGGGGCAGGTGTATCTAATAAAGTGTCTCCTCTGTTATTAAGATTGCATTATATCAGATGGTTATATCATGTAAATCTATAATGAACCTTCATTCTTTTAATGGTGAATGAATTATAACATTAAAGTCTTTTTTTTCTGGGAATAGACTGCATTTACATCATTATGTTTTCCTATCATAGGTTTTAAGAAGTTTCTCTAATGAGATGCTGCATTCTAAACAGAAAGGTAAATAAAAGTTAAGCTCCTGTAACCCAAATTAACAAAATGTAAAGAACTATAAGCCTCTTTGTTTAACCAGATTTATTGGTGCTAAGTTATTATTTGACTCTGTGTTTTGTGTTTTTTTTTTGTGTGAATCCATTTAGCTGAACAATTTAAAGACAATATTGATATTTTAGTACTGAAATGCTACTTGAATTGCAGAGGCAGTGGTTGAGGCCGTCAGTCCCAAGATTTTAACAATGGGAGTTGAGTTGAGTTGGAGGCCATCTTGGAAGTACTAGGATGTGATTATGTAACAATGTTACTTCTGATAACTATCTTCCATAACAATTGTTCTTTTTTTTTTTTTTTTGCTATTTTTTGATATGCATTAATTTTATCCTGTACTTTTTTCTCCAACCATGTCTTTTGTAACATAGCAGTAGAACATAAAGCATGCTGCAGGAAACGACAAAACAAGAACCCAGACGAGCAGCTTCTTGACCTTTTGCTGGGCTCTTTGGCTTCCTGCAGCCGACAGAGATTACGAGCTTTGAAAATGGGAATGGAGCATCTTGCTGACCTGGACACACGCTCAATTTCTGTTTTTAATTTCATGTAAGTGTATGTGAATATTATATAACAGTTCTGAAGTATCTGTCTGCCTGTCATCTGTCAGATGGACCACAGATGTGAAATTTGACATGGTTATAGGTTGTTGGGAAAACTAAAGGAAAACAATAAATTTTGCATAATCAACTTCTAGGTAGGGCGGCACGGTGGTGCAGTGGTAGCACTGCTGCCTCGCAGTTAGGAGACCTGGGTTTGCTTCCCGGGTCCTCCCTGCGTGGAGTTTGCGTGTTCTCCCCGTGTCTGCGCGGGTTTCCTCCCGCAGTCCAAAGACATGCAGGTTAGGTGGATTGGCGATTCTCAATTGTCCCTAGTGTGTGCTTGGTGTGTGGGTGTGTTTGTGTGTATCCTGCGGTGGGTTGGTTCCTGCTTTGTACCCTGTGTTGGCTGGGATTGACTCCAGCAGAACCCCGTGACCCTGTGTTCGGATTCAGCGGATTGGAAAATGGATGGATGGAACTTCTAGGTACTGTATCTTTTAGATGTCCCATTTCTCCAGTGTTTCTTGGTAGGTATTTAAAACGCTGAGTTTTAGTGACATCTGCTGGTCAATAACAATGTCAGCCATGGCTTGCAGAAGCAATAATGCAACTCCTAGGAATAGATAGATAGATAGATAGATAGATAGATAGATAGATAGATAGATAGATAGATAGATAGATAGATAGATAGATAGATAGATAGATAGATAGATAGATAGATAGATAGATACTTTATTAATCCCAAGGGGATTAGCCTAATTAAGGTAACATTTACAGCTTTGGGAATCAGGACAGGTTTGCTGTCTGTCATTACTTTGGTATTGTAATGTTAATGACTATTATTCTTTCATTATGTTTCATATGCCAGTTTTGGGCACATATTAGAAGAGGATTGCATGCAGTCTGTTATAGTACATCCTTTAACAAAATAAAGGCACTTATCTAGAAGCTCTTACACGATTCTTAGTTATTATAAATGTGTCTATAATATTATAGCCCTAAAGTTAGGCTACTAGTCAGGCATTTATTTGGGAGCACTTGAAGAATTCTTATTTACTATAAATGTGTTTATTCTGCTGTTTCTTCTTTAATTATTCCAATTTTTACGTGGGGTCACAATTCCTTCACCAGACTTATCCAATATAGGTTTTAGCGTGATTTTTACTGCTGGGTGCATTTCATGATGCAAATTTATCTATGATGGTAAAAACATCAAGTGAATTGAATTGAATGAAGTGAATTAACCAGGTTACAAAATGGATGGGTGGGCTATCCACAAATCATTGTAACAAATGTAAGGAAGACCTCAAAATATTTAAAAATGTCAAGCAACAGACCTGTAAAAAAGGAAAGCAATTAGCTCATGTCCACTGCCACAGAAATAAAAAAGAGATAGTGTCTGAAATAGAGAAGTATATCAAGTAAATAGAGAGGGAAAGGTGGTCTGTCAATTTTAGGATATTTGCCAGCACACCTGCAATGGGCTACTAGTAGCTTGATAAAACTGTTTGTCTGTATGGAAGGATAAACATTTACAGTATAGAGTGTTCTTCCCATTATAATGCAACTCAAAATATGAAGCAGTCCAGTATGCTACACCCAAAACCATCTTTATGTTTAAGAAAAAAAACATATAAAAGCAGCATATTACAAATATACATAATGCTAGTGGTTTGGATTGGAGGTTAGCAAAAAATTGCAACATGATGCAAATCCTAAAGAAAATGAAATTCTTGAAGCCACACAGTTCTTTCATCCAAAGAATGCCCCTGAGATTTAAACCGGCTGGTTACCCGACCCTTCTTGTGGGTTGAGAAGGCTGGCCAGGTGTAAACAGACTGTGGCAGATGGTGATGTGTGAAGTGATGGAGCAGGTCCAGATCTAGGATCCTTAGTGTCAGATGATTGCTCTTCTCATATTTAGAGTGAGACCAAATCTCATGGCAACTGTAAGAAGAAACCATTTAAAGAAAGCTAGGTGTGCACCTGGGAGACTAAGAAGAGTAGGTAAATAAAGCTAAACTCGGCAAACATAAAAACTACAACCCATTCATTTAGATTCTAAACACAGTTTTTTTCATTAAGTGGTGGTGGGTTGTTGGAGACTATACTGGCAGCATCAGGCACAAGGCAGGAAAATGTTCAAGATGAAGTCTATGACAGGACCCACTGACCGTACCTTGATACAAACCAAACAGCCACATGGAAAACATAAAAGCTATACATATAGACAATGACCTCTGGTGTGATTCATACCCAGGATGTCCAAGGGGCAGCAGCGCTAACCACTGTGCCATCAGCGATTGCTAACTAAGCATGCAACCACTATGACCTTTAGGCCAATTTTTACCATTTCCTGTCTTATTTTTAGAACTTGGAATGGATTATTTATAAAAATGAAAACTAAGATTTTTTTGCTCTTGTGTAAATTCACTTTGTTTTGTATTGACTTCAGTTTGCAGTGTGTTTGTACATTTCTTTGTCAGTGTAATATGGATGAACTATAGTCAAGGTAATGTGACAATACAGAAGAGATTACCTTAGCGCTCTAAATACTTACAAAATACGCACAGCATTTTCCTAATATTTTAATAACATATAATTTCTCAGTGGGCGGCACAGTGGCGCAGTGGGTAGCGCTGCTGCCTCGCAGTTAGGAGACCCGGGTTCGCTTCCTGGGTCTTCCCTGCGTGGAGTTTGCATGTTCTCCTCGTGTCTGCGTGGGTTTCCTCCCACAGTCCAAAGACATGCAGGTTAAGTGCATTGGTGATTCTAAATTGTCCCGAGTGTGTGCTTGGTGTGTGTGTGTGTGTGCCCTGCGGTGGGCTGGCGCCCTGCTCGGGATTTGTTTCCTGCTTTGCACCCTGTGTTGGCTGGGATTGGCTCCAGCAGACCCCCCATGACCCTGTAGTTAGGATATAGCGGGTTGGATGATGAATAGATGGATGGATAATTTCTCGGTTTTACATGTGTGAAGAAATTTCTAATTTACAAAAATGATTCTCAACCACGCTAGCCAGGAAGAAGCAGGTATAGCAAATGAATGGGTGTTTCCTATGATCCTTCAGAATAATTATCCTAGGTAACTTGTAAAATCAGGGTACATACTGTATGCAGTTTAGAGGGCTTGGCAAGGAACTAAAAATTAACAGATTGAGGATAACAAGTGGAGTCCTGCAGGTAACACAAGGGATAGATGCCGGGGGCTGTAAAACAAAAGCATAAAAAATCAAAGGCAGACAAGATCAGAAGATGATGTTAGAAATCCAAACCACAGCTAAATGGTAGAATTGTTAAGCAGTTTTATTTTACCGTTAGAAGAAGTGAGTCCTAAAGTGAAAGCTGAACATGAGTAGACTAGAAGGTATGCACATGGTTAGTGTAAATCTATTCCTTGCAAAGGAGAAAAACCTTGTAATAAATGAAGCTTTCTAGTGTGCCTGCAGAGAAGAGGAAATTCATGAGTAGGCAGAACAAATGGAGGTTTTAAGGAGAGATTTAGAGAAAGTCAAGCAAATGAAGAACAGAGCTATACAGAGAGCCGTGAGGCAACAACAGCATAAGCCATTGCACCCCCCCCCCCCCCCCAAAATGTGTTCTGTTCTTTTTAATTAGTGGTCCATGAATATCAAATATTCAGCCTTATTGCCAAGAACAAACTGAATAGCCTTCTTACCATCATATTTTGCTTGTCATTGTCCTTGATTTCTCTTTCATTCACCATACAAAGATACTGTAAGCAGTTTTGGCATTCAAACAGTTTTAAAGTAGGTAACTCAAAGTGATCAGCATTCTTTAAAAGTATTTCAGTGAACGTAATAGTGTTTAATTTGTACTGTTTGGTGGGTGAGAGAAAGTGTATTCTATTGTGTTGTAGGAATAACTACATTGTCAGTCAATTTAAATGTAAAAATGTATTGAGTAAAAAAATTGCACATCATTTAAAACTAAATGTGCTTTTGCATTAATCTGAACTCAAATGAAATATGATCTTCATCAAAATCTTAACATACAGTATTTAAAACTAATTTGAATGCATTATCGTATTTATTGCTATACCAAACACATTCATAAAACATTTACTGTTTTTATTGGAAAATATATTTTCAGTTTTAAAATGACATGAAGTCATATCGTCATCCTAATGTTCTCTATAAATATCAGTACCATACAGAGTTTTTTGAGGGAATTTAGTCTGTTATTCTTGCTTTAATTCATTGATATTTTTGGAGTGTCTTGCATGAACATTGCTCTTCAGGTCAAGCCTTGTCCCTTTGTAAAATAAATGAGCTGTGGTCTTTAATTTTTGTATTGTTTTCTATTTCCTACACTTTATGTCATATTTTTCCAAGGTCTGTCCTGGAGGAGCATCAAATTCAGTTATCCAGCAGAGCTATTCAAGTTCTCATTAAGCGTTTTAAAGATACCCGTGGAGTAGGAGTGTCTTATGTACCTCTGTGCAAATATTTGGAAGATGTTCAGCTTCAGACAGGTACTGTTATCAGTTTTCTCAAGTGCCAATGACCAAATGTTTTCTCCTTCATTTAATTAGTTAAACTCACTGGAGAGGAGTAAGAACTGTCATAACACAGTTAAAAGCTTAGTAACAATGATGTTTGCAGAAAAGTATCGCTTCACCATTTCACCTTTTATTTCAGGCACACTTTAGGTATCTGTGGTTACCTCTTTCAAAAAACGGTTTTCACTTTTTTGCAATTATCCATACACACGTAATTTATATTTTACTTATTCAGTGTTTTTGGAGTTTGCCAACAACAGAACTTGTTAACGTGCCATAAAGCTTCTAACAGTGTTACACTGCAATATGTGATGGTGTTTCCTTAAATTGCATTCATAACATT
Organism: Erpetoichthys calabaricus; assembly: GCF_900747795.2. Classification (NCBI taxonomy): domain Eukaryota; kingdom Metazoa; phylum Chordata; class Cladistia; order Polypteriformes; family Polypteridae; genus Erpetoichthys; species Erpetoichthys calabaricus. The sequence goes on along the minus strand of NC_041410.2, from coordinate 87,942,640 downwards.
ACATTGTCAGAATCACTTTATCCAATTCAAGGTTCTAGAAATTAACCCTAGATGAGATGTTAAGTTTATTAAGGGACCCACTAATGTACTCGCCCATACGACCTACCTTACAGGTCTTTAAAAATGGGGAGGAAAACCACAGCATCTGGTGAAATGAATGTTACTTCCTTTTGTAACTCTATTTAGTTATCATAAAGCACTTTGATATTTTTATGTATGACAGTATGCTATATAAATACACGTTGTTGTTATTAACATGGAGATGCAAATGACAAGATGGTCAATCTCAGACCAGACAACATGGATGGTTTTTAATTATTGAATAGCTTATTTTGATAAAATTTAAAAAAAAAATAAAAAAGGAAAAATAGCTGGGAAGATTCAGGGTTGTTAATTATCTCCAGTGGATCAAAAAAATCCAAAGGAATGTTTAACGAAACCGCTCAATAACAGGACCAGGGGCTTGTTATTATTAACACTAGAATTACCAGAGCCTACGAAAAAACTCGTAGATCCGGCCCACCTTAAATCGCTTCTTAAAACCCTTCTCACCTCTCCGCCAGCGTCTTTTGTCATCTAAATGTACTGATAAAGACAAGCTGCCAGCAGCCGGCTATTCCATCCCCCCAACGACTTAGAACGTAAACAGGCTTTTCCCAGCTCATGCCTTGATTGATTATCTGGGAGTGAAGTGGAGTTTTAGAGTAGAAATAATAGATTGTTATTTGGAACACACGCATTTCATATGTGTTGCATTTCTACAGTAATCTGTGTAAACACATTGTTAAAACAGAAACGGTTTACAATATTCTAGTAGCAAATGACAAAATGTAGGCATAAACTATATAATGTATGAAGCCTGAAGTCCAAATATCAAAGAAACACTTTCACATTTTGTAACATTTATTACTAAAATATGAAAAAGTTTCTGTTTTAGCAATGTGTTTACACAGATTACTGTAGAAACGGAACATGCATGAAATGCATGTATTCCAAATAGCGATCTATTATTTTCATTCTAAAATTCTAGCAGTTCAGTCACTCCCAGATAATCAAACAAGCCATGAGCTGGGAAAACTTAATGAACGTTCTGCGACGGTGGGGGATGGAATAGCCGGCTGCTCGCTGCTCCTCTTAATCGGCACATTTAGAAGACAAAAGAGAGGTGAGAACGGTTTTAAGGTGGGCCGGATCTACGAGTTTTTTCGCAGACTCTGGTAATTCTAGTGTTAAATGACTTGTTTCATTAACCCCCAAAATTTGCTTTGTATTAAACGATTGATTGTATTCAAATCCTCCAGCCCCTGCATCACTCAAAGATTAATTGTAGCAGATAATGAGTAAATTATTTAAGTGGGATTTGTTCTTTTGTCTTCCTTTGTAATATTATCTGAAGTTTTATTTGTCATCATTGATGTCTATGTATACACATATGCTTTTATTTTTTACAGATACAATTTTCAAGTGTTATGTTATACATGGGCTCTACCCACCCATCACTTAATTTTTGAGCACACATTTTATAACCCTCTAAGTGAGGCATTATTTTTTTATTATTAATGTCCATCATATGTGTGTGTGTTTGTGTCTGTGTGCAAATATACTGTATACTGTATATATAATCAGCCCGACTTATTGTAAGCTTGTCTCGACGCAGTTCAAAATTATTTTTAAAAATCCAGAATATTATCCAGAAAAAACAGTTGAAACTCCAGCATGTGGTGCTGGCGCCAAATGCGCATAAGAAACAACATGCACAGACTGGTGCTGCTGAGGCACGGAGTACCCAAGCCTAGCCAACTTTCACTCCCACTGTATCAGTCCTTCTATTTGCTTTGTGCATGCAATCATCTTTATGCTTTTAAATAAGTCCTGAGCATCTGCATATAACCTACAGATAAGACAGGCCCATCTGTGTGTATGTGTGTAATATATATCTACTCTATATATACAGTATATATAAAATTCTAAGCCTAAAACTACAACGATTTTATGTGACATTATTTTATTTTTTGTCACACTTTAAATTGAGCTTATTTTAAAACCTACATATATATGTTTGCTATCATTTTTTTCTGAATTTATTGAACTTTAATGTGATGTTAGATTTTCAGATTCTTATTCCATTTTTAAATTATAAACTAAAAAATATCAAGAACTCACGTTCTGCGAGACAAGACTTTGTGCCAAGAGATTTAACCACGACCAGGGCCGGAAATAAAAGAGAAAGAGTAGGACAGCTTCTGTACAGACTTTTACATGTTCGAAGCACTGTGTGAGATGCAGCCAGCAGCTGATCGAGCAAAGAGGGTGTAAAAAAAAAAAAAAAAAATGTATTTGTTTCCCATTGTATCATCATTTAAGAGGGGGGTTTCTGAGGAGCGACTGCATCTCCTTGGGGTGCGTTCAGCCCCCCTCTTCACAATGCGAGTGGCAGAGAAGCAATGTGGCTGTCACGTAGCGCAGGCCAGGGGGAATGGCGAGCGAAGCGAGCAGGGGGCAAACCCCCTAGTATATGTTTGTGTGTGTATATATATATATATATATATATATATATATATATATATATATATATATATATATATATATATATATATAGATAGATAGATATATATCTATATCTATCTATATATATATATATATATATATATATCTATATCTATATATAAGCCCAGAATTAGGGCGAAACACGTGTCGCGTACTCTTTGCATTTATTTGACAGTAAACTATTTCAACCATTCTATGATCTGCTCCTCACAAACTGAGGGCACCGTGGCGGATGTTTGCCGAATGGCAGACCAACCACAAGCGTTACCTGGTAGGTATCCACCCATACAATCAGATTGTGACACAGACTACGAATGCCGTGAATATATATATATATATATATATATATATATATATATATATATATATTGCATTCGTAGTCTGAGTCCCGACCTGAATTGTGTGGGTGGTTACCTACCAGGTAACGCTTGTGGTTGGTCTGCCATTCGGCAAACATCCGCCACGATGCCCTCTTCAGTTGCGAGAAGCAGATCATGGAATGTTGCATAGTTTACTGTCAAATAAATGCATCGAGTACACGACACATGTTTCGCCCTCATTTGGGCTCATCAGGCGTACACACTCTACTGCTCCCCTCTCGGGGATCAGGTCGGGACACAGACTACGAATGCAATGAATGTATTTACTTCTGACCTACAGGCTGTCAAATAAACGAACCACACGCCGTGGTGCAGCGTAAAGGGGCTTCGTCTCTGACGCTGACAACTGAGGTTCGATCCCCGAGAGGGGAGCAGTAGAATGTGTATGCCTGATGAGCCCAAATGAGGGTGAAACACGTGTCGCGTACTCTTTGCATTATTTGACAGTAAACTATGCAACATATATATATACACATTTTTACAGATATCACAGATTTTACAATTTTTTAAATTGTAATCATTATTATTTGCTTTAGCTTTGATTTTAATTTATATGCATACCACTAAAATTGCCTTCTAAATTGTCTCCAACCATAACCAGCAAAGGTGTAGGAGGATGATAGATCTCCTGCTGATATGTGTAGTAATAGTTCTACTTAATTCAGGTTTTGTCTTGATAAATATTTTTTTTTTTCAATATTTTATATTTTGCTATTAAATTTGTACTTTGTTCCACCAAAAAATTATTCTTCCACTGGATTCGTCTTGACAGGACTATCAAGCCTTGCTTAGATGAACGATTTAGAATGTATATCCTTGGCATGCTATGAGTTGTTGAGAAGGTGATTTTCTTTATGAGTGGAAAAATGGAGCACTAGTTCTCACTCCTGTTGGTTCCTTGACTTTATTTATGTCATCCTGTGTCCATGTGGATTTCCTGTGTATTATGATTACATTTAAAAATGAATAGGCTAACTCTGATTATGCCTGGCATAAGTAAATCTGGGTGTGTGTATGACTGGCATCACATCCAGGATGGTTCCTGTCTTAGTCCTGATCCTACTAGGAAAGGGTGTGGCTCCTCTTGACTTTATACTGTAATTAAAAAAATTCTGAAAATGGTTTTGATTTAGAAGAAGCGTGGCATTTGTGAAGAAGCTTTTTGTGATAAATAGATTCTAACTGTAACACCTCTCTTTACCTTTGCCTATGTAGGCCGTGACAGTGTTCAGAGAAGCAAAACCTCAAAATGGCAACAATTCAATTTTCAGCATGCTGATGACCAAGAACTCATTACAAAAATAGAAAAGATATTTTTAAATCATGACCTAGACTTTGAAATCGAAGAACTGCGCAAGAAAATAAAGGAAAGAGAAAGAGGACAGAACTTGATATCAAAAAAAGAGGTACATAGAACTATGAATTAAAGTCATGTTAGTATTTTAAGGTATTTGGAGATTAAACCACTAAAACTGTATTGACTTTTTATAGTGGCTGCATCAGATTTTCTTTAGGCAATGTTTAATGACAAGCTTGACAATATTTTTGCTTTGTTATACTGGCTGTCAATTCCTTACACAACACGTGTAGCAAAAGATGTAGGACCCTGGAAGTCAGTCTCTGAGCAGCGGTGCTAACAGAAGGGACACTTAAGAAATTTTTCAGACCATTCAAAACTTGTCCCCTAATAAATGGCCTAGTTGGGAGTAGCAAGTTGGGAGAAGTAGTGTATCTTGGCCTTTAGACTGTAGATTCATAATGAGTGATGGGCCTTTACATGTATTATTATTGAACAAAACCCCAAATACAAGAAGCTATCCACCATGGTGTTTGTATCCATTAGGTAGAAAAGAGAGATGCAGACACCTCAATAAAGTTCCCAGAACAATGAAATATATATACAGGTTGAAATATTTACTTCCACTGCACCGGCCTAGGTCACATCAGGGTCAGGTTGGGTAACATGCATTGGTACAGTGCATTGCTGAAGCCACCACATGAAGAAACAGCTCAGAATCCCTGTTGGCAACCCTATAGAAAGACGCGTGGTCCAGTCCCACCCTTCAGAAATGACTATCTACCTGTAGCAGCCAGGTGTTACATGGGCATCCCCTTGGCTGGGTCCTCAACAATCAGAATCGGGCGAGCCGGATCACCCTCGGGGAATCACACCACATGGCCATAGTGCTGTAACTGATGCTCCCTCACAATGCAGGTAATGTACCCTGTTCAGAACTCCTTGAGCAACTGCTCGTTCGACATGAAGTCTAACTAAGAGTACCCAAGGATTCTCAGAAGAGACACAGTACCGAATGAGTCCAGTCTTCATCTCAGGTCACTGGATAGAGTACATGTCTTGCAACCATATAGCAAGACATGGACGCTATCCAGGAAGCACCAGGACTCTAAAGTCTTGGACCTTCGTCCTTTTGCAAAGATATTGGGAACACTACACACCCCTTTCCAGTGACTTCATGATCCCCCATTCTCTCCCAATCCATCTGCTGACTTCATAGGAAGAGTCACCAGAGACATGAATGTCACTGCTGAGGTAAGTAAACCTCTCGATGAGGTTGACATTCTCAAACAGACACACTGCTGACAGCCCAAGAGGTCATTAAAGGCCTGGATGTTGGTTTTTATCCAGGACATTCGCAAGCCCAGACACTTGGACTCCTCGCTTAGTCCCTTGAGAGCCCTGACCAGAGCCTCCATCGACTCCGCAAAGATCACAGCATCGTCTGCAAAGCCAAGATCAGTGAATCTTTCTTCACCAACAGATGCCCCACAGCCGCTGGACCCCACAACCCTGCCCAACAGAGTAGGAGCAAGAAAACAACCCTGATGAACCCCACAATCAACTGGGAAAAACACAGAGTGCACAGCACTCACAGCACCAGTGTATAGGCCAGGCATGATATTCACCAACCTTGGGCGAAATCCACAAAGTCTCAGGATGTCCCACAGGGCAGCTCAATCAACTGAGCTGAGCACTTTACAAAAATCAACAAAGGCTCCAAAGAAACTCTGCCGATATTCACGTTTGCGCTCGATGAGAACCCTCAATGCCAGGATCCGGTCGATGATAGACTTCTTAGGCGTAAAACAGACTGCTCCAGTCACTAGTAGATGAGCAAGTGATCACAGATCCTACTGAGGATGACCCTAGCAGGGTTCTTACCTGGCACCAAGAGCAGTGTTATCTCCCTGTAGTGGCAACTATCCAGGCAATCACCCTTCCATTTTCAGATAGGGATAAGTCCCGTTTTCCAGTCAGTTGGGATGACACCCATCTCCCAAATGGAAGCAAAGATTGCTTGCAATGACAGGAGGGAACATCCTTATCACCAGCCTGGAGAAGTTCACTGTGGACACCAGAGATTCCTGTAGCCTTTCCTACCCTCAGCTGGTTCACCACCTGTGCAGTCTTAGTGAGACTGGGTGGTTCACAGCTAATTGGAGGATCAACCTCAAGAACTGTGGACCCAGAGATGTCCAACATCCAAGCCAGAGGATCAGCTTTAAACAGCTGCTCAAAGTAGCCAGACCAGTAGTAAAGACCGTTCCATCACCCGCCCTGACTAACTCTCCAAGGAACAGAGTTGGATGTACATAATGGTTTGATTCCTCTGTAAGCAGGATGTGGGTCACAAGACCTTATGCATGTCACTTGCTCACAGATTCCTCTAACAAATGCCTCCTTATCTGCCCCCAAGACCCTTGCAGCCATCCTTCTCAGGTCCCAGTATAGACCAGAGTTGCCATCAAGCCATTCATTACGACTCCTCTCAATGATATCCAGGGTGCCCTGCTAGATGAAATACCTCCTTCTGGGAACACCGGCAACATCAACACAAACCTCAGCAACCTTCAGGGTATACATCTGCCTAGTGTATATTAAAATGCTTTTCAATGTCTTCTTTTTAGCTAGCCAAGATATGCCTTGAGATAGGAGTACCGTTGCATGGCTCGTCCCTCAATCAGCTTCTGTCAAGATGTGATGATGAGAACAATGGAATGGTGAAGTAAGTGAAGAAAATATTTACTTTTGACATGACTGATTGTGTTATCTCAAAACTGTCTTCTGTCCAGGTTTTTGCTGAATGTCTCTCCTTTTTTTTTTTAGCTGGCCAGAATTTCTGCAATTCCTTGCTGCTGCACTAGAAGGAGCTCGAGAAACACTGAAGAGCAGCGTACAGCCTGACCTCAAAGCAGACGCTTCCAGTCTGCTGCAAATATGGGACAAAACAGGTAAGAGCAAGTTTATTCACACATTGATTAACACCTCTGGGGAACATCGTGCATTGTCAGATATTAAATGAGCCACCACACTTTCACCCCAAGTCTTCTATTCTCCAGCTAGTCATATAAATCTGTCAGTTTTTCTTTTCTCAATCCAGTAAAGACTGATTATGAGCTAACAGAACTGCATTTGTGTGTGCTTTAAGCACCTTGCCTTGATGCTCTCTGTGAAAATTATTGTGAGGGATATGGAGAAACTGTCCTTTATGGATTGCGCAGGTGGCTCTTACATTGTATTGAAGATTGCCAAGGGTTGGTCTGAGTGACCAGCTTGTCTAGGACTTCACTACACTGGCCCACAGTGATATACAATATACTCTTGTATTTTTTATATCATGCCAGACTACTTTTCTCCTCTATTTCTTTGTTACCTGTCCTCAACCATACTATTATATGTCGCTTAGCTCTCTATTGTTTCTGTTTATTAATAGCTTTTGTGATGCTTAGCCTTTGCCATTTTGCACATCTTTTTGAGTCAGCATGTTATGGAAGATGTGTACAGAGAGGCCGCCAGGCTGTGCATTAAAGACAGTTTCATGGGAAAACTACAAGCCTGCCCAGTAGACAAATTTTCACACTCCTACCCAAAGTTAAATATTTACCAGAAAAATCTCTTTTTTACTCCAAACTGGAAAATATTTATATTTGACTAGATACAGTACATAAGAAATTTGACAAACGAGAGGAGACCATTCAGTCTGTCAAGCTTTTTTGTGTAGCTAATAGGTAAGCTGTCCCAATATTTCATCCAAATAGTTCTTAAAGGTTGTTAGGGTTTCTGCTTCAACTACATGTCTCGGTAGTTTGTTTCAGATTCCCACTACACTTTGAGTAAAGAAGTGCTTCCTGGCTTCAGTCTTAAATGCACTTCTATTTAATTTCCACCGTTGTCATCGATTACATTATTTACAATTAAGTATGACAGAATTCTGCAGGATCTACTTCATCATTCCCTTTGAGAATTCTAAAGACCTGAATTAGGTCCCCACGCAGCTTCCTCCGCTCACGACTAAACAGGTTTAATGCAGGACCTGTCCTTAAGTCCTGGGATGTACTTGGTTGCTTACCTCTGCACATCTTCTGGTGCTGCTATGTCTTTATTGTAGCATTGTGACCAGAACTGCACACAATACTCCAGATGTGGTCTCACTAGATAGAATCAATACTGTGTTCACTGTCTACGCAGCTTCGGACTACCTTATGTATTTTTTGTGTATTCAGTTACTGTTAGTGCCATTATTGAAGGGTTACATTACCACATTTGGCATATAATTTGCTCGGTTATGACAAATGTATTCTGAGGTTTTCAGCAAAGAATGAGTGAAGTTTTGAGATAAGGTCATTAAAGTCACTCATAATGGCACTATGTTGTATGTTGATTAACACTTAGGCAAGTAAGAATTTCACTGTACTCTTTACAGATGCTAATAATCTACTCTCTTATATATATTTCTCTTCTGGTTCGTCCTGCTTCCACTTCAAAACCGGTCCCGCCTACACGCAGCCGACTCGGCATTTCTCGATTCCTATTCGTCCTCTTCTATGTCATGCACTATACTGGACTGCTGAGCACAATACATCCAACAAGTACTCGAGGTGCTACCACAATAGTAAAGTAGCTTTACCACCGTTGCGGGAGCCACCTGTGTCTTTACAACAACTTCTTGCACAGCAAACATCAGAAGCTAAAAATTAGTGTGAGTACATTCGAGAATACAACTCTTCTCTAGCGTTTGCTTCCATGGGTGCACAGATAACTCAACCTCCTGGCCACAGACCATACTGTTTTAAAATACACGGGCAAATTTATCACCAAATCTCTCCACTATACACTAACACTTCTACCTCTCCAGGATATGGACAGTTGTATGTTTTTGACACAGCGCAAGCTACTGAAGTACGCTTACAAAATAAAGCAAACTCTGCATGCAGCGAAAATGTACTTCTCCAGCTAGATTCCATGCTCAGAACCATCAACCCCTTCGCTAAATCACACAAACACATGCATGAAATCGCTCAGTCCAATCCAACAACATCTGTACGAATGGTTTTCAAGGAAAACCCTGAACAGGATTTACGACAATACAATGCCCCGACATGTTCCTGATAAAAGAACCGGCAAGCGAATAAGGCTTACTCAATGCCAATTTTACGCGTACAGATTAGCAATGAGGAATACATTTAGTATTTTGCACTCTAGCGGCAAACTATTCCAACAGTACGTCGTAGATGCGTATGTTAAAACAGAGGGCGCGCGTCTCAACTATCTCAGATTACATCAACAAGATCTGTGCATGGAACTATCAGACGCACTCCAAGCAAACGCTGAAAATAACAACGTTTGTGTGGGCAAAATGATCATATGACCGTCCACATTTCCAGGAAGTCCAAGATACATGCAACAAAACTATCAGGATGCCATGGCCATAGTACGTAAATTCGGAAAGCCCGATTTATTTATCACTTTCACACGTAATCCTACTTGGCCGGAAATTCTACATGCACACTGCGTCTTTCAAGAAGTATTTATTTCTTCTTGATTTCTGAATTCCTTTCTCACCATTTTCCATTCCTATTCTTACACCACCGGGCGTCAGCTAGTCTATAATAATAAAAGGCAAAGCCCTCACTGACTGACTGACTGACTCACTCACTCACTGACTGACTCACTCATCACTAATTCTCCAACTTCCCGTGTAGGTGGAAGGCTGAAATTTGGCAGGCTCATTCCTTACAGCTTACTTACAAAAGTTAGGCAGGTTTCATTTCGAAATTCAAAGCGTAATGGTCATAACTGGAACATATTTTTTGTCCATACACTGTAATGGAGGAGGCGGAGTCACGTATCGCGTCATCACGCCTCCTACGTAATCACGTGAACTAAAAACAAGGAACACATTTACAGCACGAGTCACACGCGGGAACGAAGGTAAATGACGTTAATTTTTGACTGTCTTTTAATACTGTGTAACCATACATATTAACACATGTCCAATTAAACGTGTGCATTTACGGGGTGATTTCTCAGGCTTAAAAGCTCGCCTTTTACTAAAAAGGTAAATGCAAAACTATTTTCAATCAGTTTATTGAAACGCTCCCGTTAAGGATTGCAATAACATATTCGCGAGATAAAAGAACGAAGTAGGGGGAAATGGAGGAACAGCCGCAAACAGCGAAGAGCAAAAAATTAATTAAACAATTGAGAACGGAGCGAGTTAAGCATACAAGCATGTTCATAAGGGAAACAAAGCACGGTGTAAAACGTAAGTTTAAATGAAGTTTATAGAAACGCTCCCGCTGCGGATTGCAATAACATATTCGCGAGATAAAAGTTTAATGAGAAGACACGAGGTATAAACGAAGCACACGCCGTGGCGCAACGTTAGGGGCAACAGTTTCAACCATTCTATGATCTGCTTCTCGCAACTGAAAGACGGCACATGGCGGATGTTAGCCGACTTGCTGACCGCAACGTTAGGGGCTTCAACTATGGCGCTGACGCAACATCTCAGTGCCAACACTTTGCAGACTGTACTTAAAAGACACGCCCTCCTCACTGGACAGTTAAAAACACCAATCAAACTAACGATGACATCAAGTATTACCCAATCAAAAGTAGGAAAGAAGGCATCTTCATAAAATGCGTGTGGGATGATTTGCATGAGACGCTGCTTTAAAAAAAAAATTATAAAAAAAATACGGGATAAATCCCGTCCAGTATTGATTCAAAACGGGACGCGCAATTTCATTCTCAAACGCGGCACGATTCCGTATTTTAAAGGACGGGTGGCAACCCTACAGTGCCAGGTAACCACCCATACAATCAGATTGTGATTCAGACTAGGAATGCAATGAATGTAATTACCCCGATCTACATACAAGGCGAAAGTCTTGCAACATTCAAAGATGATGGTTTGGGATAATTAGTACTTATTAAGTACAACATTGAACATAAAAGAGCTTATGAAGCCTTGAACCGAAAAAAGCAAGATCTCAGAGATCGTAAAAAAAAAAAGGAGGTAATGTCGTTTTACTCGCTGTAGATTTTAGTCAAACATTACCAGTTATTCCACGAGGGAGACCAGCAGATGAGCTCAACGCGTGTTTAAAATCCATGCTTCTCCCACGCTCGGTTATATGTCGCGTGTTCTCGGGTAGGTACACCAAAAAATGTATACATTTAAGCATGTAATGGGCAAAGAAAAAATGAGGTATACCCGAAGGCACTGCAGTAGTACTCAATGTAACTTTACTTCTTAAATGTTAATGTTTTACTGTTTAATAATTTATACGCTTCTTATATATTGTTCAAATTCTTTTATCAAAATACCAGTGACAGCGCAATGCACGATAACATGGACTGAATACACCATACGCATCTGCCCACGGCCGCCCTGGTGTGCGCAGATAGGAGTTGATTGTAAAATAAAATAAACATAAAAAGAGTAATACATTCATCACCCATAAAGCAGATAGCAGACGTGACGTATTATATGTGTACCACATTTCAAGTCAATACGTGAAACGGTTTGCAAGCTACATGTGATTTAAAATCCTGGACAGACCAACGAAAAGCCACGGTAGCAAATTATAGAAGAAGATTTTACTGTTTAATAATTTATATTTATATGAAATGTGCTTCTTATATATTACTTCATATTCTCATATGATAATGATGTTAATGTTGTTTATATTGATTTCTATGTTATTGTAAGTGCATCTATGTGTGTATATGTATGTATGTATGTGTGTATATATATATATATATATATATATATATATATATATATATATAAAAATATATATATAAAAAATATATGTGTATATGTATATATAATATATCTGTATATGTGTGTATATGTGTGTGTATATGTGTATATGTATATATATATGACAGCAACACTCATAACAATGACAACACAATTACATTGACAATGATGTTACGTTATTTTTAAAATGTTTCCTTTACTTTTTCATAACCTCTTTAACACACTACTTCTCCGCTGCGAAGCGCGGGTATTTTGCTATATATATATATATATATATATGTATGTGTATATATATATGTGTGTATATATATATATATATGTGTGTATATATATATATATATATATATATATATATATAGATAGATAGATAGATGTGTATGTATGTAGATATACAAATATGTATATATATGTATATATGTTTATATATATGTAGATATACAAATATGTATATGTATATATATGTATATATGTGTATATATATGTAGATATACAAATATGTATATGTATATATATGTATATGTGTCTGCATGTGTGTGTATATATATATACAGTGGTGTGAAAAACTATTTGCCCCCTTCCTGATTTCTTATTCTTTGGCATGTTTGTCACACAAAATGTTTCTGATCATCAAACACATTTAACCATTAGTCAAATATAACACAAGTAAACACAAAATGCAGTTTTTAAATGATGGTTTTTATTATTTAGGGAGAAAAAAAATCCAAACCTACATGGCCCTGTGTGAAAAAGTAATTGCCCCCTTGTTAAAAAATAACCTAACTGTGGTGTATCACACCTGAGTTCAATTTCCGTAGCCACCCCCAGGCCTGATTACTGCCACACCTGTTTCAATCAAGAAATCACTTAAATAGGAGCTGCCTGACACAGAGAAGTAGACCAAAAGCACCTCAAAAGCTAGACATCATGCCAATATCCAAAGAAATTCAGGAACAAATGAGAACAGAAGTAATTGAGATCTATCAGTCTGGTAAAGGTTATAAAGCCATTTCTAAAGCTTTGGGACTCCAGCGAACCACAGTGAGAGCCATTATCCACAAATGGCAAAAACATGGAACAGTGGTGAACCTTCCCAGGAGTGGCCGGCCGACCAAAATTACCCCAAGAGCGCAGAGACGACTCATCCGAGAGGTCACAAAAGACCCCAGGACAACGTCTAAAGAACTGAAGGCCTCACTTGCCTCAATTAAGGTCAGTGTTCACGACTCCACCATAAGGAAGAGACTGGGCAAAAACGGCCTGCATGGCGGATGTCCAAGACGCAAACCACTGTTAAGCAAAAAGAACATTAGGGCTCGTCTCAATTTTGCTAAGAAACATCTCAATGATTGCCAAGACTTTTGGGAAAATACCTTGTGGACTGATGAGTCAAAAGTTGAACTTTTTGGAAGGCAAATGTCCCGTTACATCTGGCGTAAAAGGAACACAGCATTTCAGAAAAAGAACATCATACCAACAGTAAAATATGGTGGTGGTAGTGTGATGGTCTGGGGTTGTTTTGCTGCTTCAGGACCTGGAAGGCTTGCTGTGATAGATGGAACCATGAATTCTACTGTCTACCAAAAAATCCTGAAGGAGAATGTCCGGCCATCTGTTCGTCAACTCAAGCTGAAGCGATCTTGGGTGCTGCAACAGGACAATGACCCAAAACACACCAGCAAATCCACCTCTGAATGGCTGAAGAAAAACAAAATGAAGACTTTGGAGTGGCCTAGTCAAAGTCCTGACCTGAATCCAATTGAGATGCTATGGCATGACCTTAAAAAGGCGGTTCATGCTAGAAAACCCTCAAATAAAGCTGAATTACAACAATTTTGCAAAGATGAGTGGGCCAAAATTCCTCCAGAGCGCTGTAAAAGACTCATTGCAAGTTATCGCAAACGCTTGATTGCAGTTATTGCTGCTAAGGGTGGCCCAACCAGTTATTAGGTTCAGGGGGCAATTACTTTTTCACACAGGGCCATGTAGGTTTGGATTTTTTTTTCTCCCTAAATAATAAAAACCACCATTTACAAGCTGCATTTTGTGTTTACTTGTGTTATATTTGACTAATGGTTAAATGTGTTTGATGATCAGAAACATTTTGTGTGACAAACATGCAAAAGAATAAGAAATCAGGAAGGGGGCAAATAGTTTTTCACACCACTGTATATATGTATATATATATATATATATATATATATATATATATATATATGTGTATATATATGTTGATATATGTATATATATGTGGATGTGTATATGTATATATTTATGTATATACAGTATGTTTATGTATATATATGTTTACATAACCTCTTTAACACACTACTTCTCCGCTGCGAAGCGCGGGTATTTTGCTAGTATATACATAAAACCCTAAGCCTAAAAGTGCAACGATTTTATGTGACGTTTTTTGTCACGCTTTAAATCAGGTTTATTTTAAAACCTACATACAGTATATATGTTTGGTATCATTCTGTTCAGAATTTATCAGACTTTAATGTGATATTGTTAGATTTTCAGATTCTTATTCCGTTTTTAAATTATAAGCTAAAAAGTATCAAGAACTCACGTCCTGCAAGATGAGAGTTTGTGCCAAAAGATTTAACTACGCCCTGGGCTGGAAATAAAAGACAAAGAGTAGGACAGCTGCTGTACAGGCTTTTAAATGTTTGAAGTGCCGCACGAGACGCAGATCATGCAGCACGGTAGCAGCAGCAGCTGATCAAGCAAAGAGGAGATAAAAAAAAACAAAAAACTATTTGTTTCCCATTGTATCACCATTTAATAGGGGGTTTCAGAAGTGCGACCGCGTCTCCTTGGGGTGCATTCAGCCCCCCTCTTCACAACACAAGTGGCAGAGACGTGAAGTGTCTGGTGCGTAGCACAGGCATGTTGGCGAGCAAAGCGAGCAGGGGGGAACCCCCTAGTTACCATATAAATCTGTAATAATCCATCCATTTTTAAGTGCTTATCCAGGGTAGTTTTGTGTGGCAGCTGGAGTCTGTTCCAGCAATCATCCAGCACCAGTCCAAAGCTCGGTGAACACATGCACACACACTAGAGACGATTTACCAACTCTAGTCCACCAAACCTGCATGTCTTGTTAAGGGATATGTGTTATTTTTATAAATAGGTTGTTTTTTTTGGGGTAAAAGAACAAGAGAGGGATGAATAAAGAAACAACACAAATAATAATAAACTAATCCAGCGGTTCTCAAACTGTGGGGCGCGCTCCCCAAAGGACCAAAAAAGGGGACGCGAATGTTGCCATATGTGGCATAATTTCTCTATTCGTAGGGAAATTTTAAACTTGTAGTGGTGTATCGGCAGCAAAAAACATAGGAATAAATTTTATTAGGGTTTCAAAAAAACGTTAGGGGGACACGATTAAAACTGTTATGAAAACTAGGGTCGCAAATACTTAAAGGTTGAGAAACGCTGAACTAATCCACAATATAAAGTGTGCTCAATAAACTAATCCCTTCAGCCCAGCTGGGTCTGGCTATAATGTGAAACGGCGCCTAACTCACTAGGCAGGGTAATTTTCCAATCACCCGACTCTGAACATCTCCAAAATAAATATCTCCCTTTCTCTCTGTGTCTCTATTCCCTGATATCATCCCCGAGTTGTGACAGCCTTTCAGCATGCAGTGGATTTAGGGATCAAAGGCTTCACGCCTTTACTGAATATATGATAATACTCTAAAGCAGAAGTGTATGTATATTCCTTTTATGGCTGATAATTCCTAAAACCACCACATGCTTGAAAGCTGTCAAATCTGGAAGATTAGCTGATCTCCCTACCACTAAATATTTCCCTTCAGTAGACATTTACAGTGTGACTAGAGAGTCAGTTTTCGTCTGGCTGACATTAGCCTTTTCAACTTGACCTAGGGATTGAGTGGTGGCTCTGTGGATCTGCGATGGCATCCCAAAGGTTGCCGGTTCGAATCCCCGTCACTGCCAAAAGAGATGCTACTCTGCTGGGCCCTTGAGCAAGGCCCTTAACCTTCAATTGCTCCAGGGGCGCTGTACAATGGCTGACCCTGCGCTCTGACTCCAAGGGTTATGCGAAAAGATGCATTTCACTGCGTGTTGTCCTGTATAACTATGTATGTGACAAATAAATAAAGAATTAAATAAATAAAGAATTCCTTCCACAGTCCAAAGACATGCAGGTTAGGTGGATTGGCGATTCTAAATTGGCCCTAGTGTGTGCTTGGTGTGTGGGTGTGTTTGTGTGTGTCCTGTGGTGGGTTGGCACCCTGCCCAGGATTGGTCCCCTGCCTTGTGCCCTGTGTTGGCTGGGATTGGCTCCGGCAGACCCCCGTGACCCTGTGTTCGGATTCAGCGGGTTGCAAAATGGATGGATGGATAAATAAAGAATTATTACTTCTGGACCACCTCAAGAATTATTCACAGACATCATATAAAACTCGACAGCTACCAGTACACAGTGGTCAACAGATTAGCTATACCTCTGAGTAATCCTTTTTTTTTTAAAGGTATAGGCACCCAGCGGCTTTCAGGCATCCTGTCATATTTTATTGCCTACAGGATCTCAGTAGAGCTTTCATGTGATCATCTAGAATATTGCAGCCTTGTTTCTTGTCCACCATGACTCCTCTCTTTCATGGAGTGTCTGTGAGACATTTTTCTTCTTAAACATCCTCTCTATCTATAGACTTTTTGCAGTATCCTTGTCCTCCCACCACTATGAATCAGCATATTCTGACATTTATTGCACCCAACAATATTTGTCCAATCCCCGAGTCTAAGTGTTCCTTCATGGATTTTGCCGTCAGGAATGGAAAATAATTGGCTTGTTATCTGCTATCCATGACAGGAGAAGCGGAGTTATATGTTCTGTTATGCTTCACACTATTATTTTCAGCTATTATTTGAGTCACTTGAGCCCATCTCTTTCTCCGCACAAGTTACATTGGACTTGAAAGACCAGAAAATGGAAACTCTTTCAAGGGTAAAGTTAAAGATACTCATTAAATGGGCAGGAGTCAACCATCAGAAAAGCGTACAAGAAAAAAAGATTTCCAAAGCCAAAAGTCAACAAGCTGCTGGTTTTTAACTGTATGATTTACATAACAGGGTTGCAAATGCCAAGATGTTTTATGCCCAGTGGTCTTTTAATACAAACATAGCACTGCTGCATATGAGATCTACTTTTCGTGGTTTCTGATATTTTCATGCCACTGTATCTGGTCCCCACTAGCAAGCTGTATTCAAGGCCACTTAAATATTTAGATTTGCCATTTTCTCCTTGGAATTACGTACACAGACAACTGTTCTTACTTACCTATGTGCGTCTAATGGCATTGAGAGCACTGTTAATGTTGTAATTGAGTGAGCAGTCATATGCATGGGAAGGACAGGTAAGACCAAATAAGGCATACAGCTCTAGGGCTTTGATCTAAGGCCGGCCTTCTTGCCATTTTTCTTTCAAGCACTCCAGTGCAGCCAACCATCATCTTTATCTTCTACCATGAACCAAAGAGTATGCAGTCTCCTGGCCACCTTCAGCAATGATAATCATAGCTGAGTGTTCTCCCAAGTTCACTTCCGAATTCATTTTAAGTGAGCCAGTCAGGGATGGTCATCTGCATTGTATTGCATGGCACATCACCATTCATATTTGGTGATCAAATACTTCTGCCAGACAACAATTACATTTATTTTGAATTAAATGGATCATGAGATGGATTATTGATAAAATCTAATGTGTGCGACTTACTCAGACCACATTTAAAGTATTCTTGTTTTCTATAATAGTCACTCTGAGTAATTTTTTGTAGTCATGGTTGTACATAATAATAATAAAGAAATATGAATAACTTAATAATAGGAAGTACCAAAAAAGATGTAATCAATGGAGCATCATGGTGTCACAGGCCCTAGTCAAGCACACAGTTTGCACATTCTTCCCATGTCCAAGTGAGGTTACTTTTGGATACTCAAATTCCCATCTCACATTCCTGAGACATGCGGTTAGGTTATTTGCATACTTGAAATTCGACAAGTGTATGCACATGACATTCTGTATGGAGCAGTTTCCAAACTTCCAAACGTCTCCAACTCTTCACAATCCAGATTTGGATCTGCTGGTTAGAAAATGAATTGATAGATGTGAACAATCTATTCTACATTTCCAAGGGTTCTTATAAAAACAACACTGATAAGCACGGTATACTGGACAGGTGGAATAAATAAAGAGTCATTCTGAAAATTCTGGACATGTTTTCAATGGAGTACACCTGTTTTTAAATACATTTTTAGCTTCCCTGTCGAAAGACCAATACATGTATTACCTATAAATACACTGCAAGATGCAGGTTTCTCTTAGACACATGTGAATGAAAATAAAACACCATCTAAATACAACACTAAATGCTATTAGACAGGTTTGCAAATTTATCCCAAATGATTTCTGAGTTGGGCATCAGGAGTTGGCACAGCAAAGAGCTTTTAAAAGCTTTTAAGAGGCCTAGGTGATAAATTATTACTGTGTGAGAAATTTCACTTCCTCACTGTAGGAGAGGCTAACAACATTTGTGTTTCCTTCCTTTTGTGAGACTTGTAAGCTGTGAAATGATGACTTTATTATGTATTGTTCATATGTAACCAAGAAAAAACAGCTTGTGCATTCTGGAACAGCATGGTGGCGCAGTGGTTAGCCCCTCACAATGCTACAGTCTTAAGCTCAAATCTCAACCGAGGCACTGCCTGTGTGGAGTGTTCGTGCCCTCCCTGTGTGTCCATGTGTTAATCTCACACATCCTTAAGACATTCATGTTAGGTTAGTTGGTGACTCTAAACTGCTATTGTGAGAGTGGGGTGAGTGACTGTGCCTTGTGATGGACTAGTACCCCACCTAGAGTTTGTTTCCACCTTGCTCCTGAAGCATGAGAGGACTAGAAAATGAATGAATGATGATTTATTATATATTTCCTGCATGCTTATAGTTAATTTCTTGATTCATGTTTTAACTTTTAATTTGTAAAAAATAGCAAAAATGTATCAAGGTAAATGAAGTGGAAAAACAGAAAGCCCAACTGAAGTGGTTCTGAATTGCAGAAGGCTGTAGCGCGGCCACATAGTTAGTGTTAAATGTCAGTTCTGAGTGCGTCTCGTTTCATTGTCCCGTTTACTGTTTGTATGTGTATCAGTTAATGCCGTCCCCGTAAAGGGGGACGGATGATGGAAGGAGACCACAGCCACAAACCTGGAAAACACCTGTCCTTAATTAATCAATCACAGCCGTCACAGGACTATTTAAGCCAGCTGGAGGAGAAGGAAGTAGAGAGGAGAGAAGGAGATTTTTTTCACATTCACGACCACAAGCCATCTGTACCTGTTATTTTCCACATCGCGCATTTCCATCCAGTTTGTTTTTCCATCCACCGGACTTGCTTCAAGGACCTCATCACGAGAGACCCCGGGGTCGGAGTTAATCATCCACCACGCACCAAGGATTCACGGTGAGGCTGCTCCATTTTTTCTGGGGAAAATCAAACGACTCATTTTCACTAATTCAGTCAACCGCATCCAGGACAGTTTCTTTATTACCGGACTCACGTTCACATTCGTTTCCATATATTATTCAATTCTTGTTATTCGTGTTGTGTGTTTATCTGTTACAGGGACAAGGGAGGGTTTTTTGTTGTATTTATATTTGGTGGTGTCTTGTTGTTGCTGGGGTGGAGGGATATTTATATTTATATGTTTCTATTTTTTGCATGTCTTGTTTCATTTAATACATTTAATCTGTTTAATTTTACATCCTGTTTTTGTGTACTTATATTTTCACCGTCGATTGTGGGGAAAAGTTTAATTGGTTAGAAGTACGGCTTGATAGTTAGATTATTTCTCAGTAAATCATCCAGGCCACAGGTCTTGGAGGTGTAGCTGCCGGCTGGGTAAAGGGGTCGGCCGTTACAAGGCAGCTTAAGTTTATAGGTTTGAAAGGCTGGAGGACCAATGTCATATGATTATGAGGGAAGCGCAGATACCAGAAGACTGGCAAAGATGTGGGCTAATTCAATTACACAAAGGAGAGAAAGACTCAAATTAGTGTGGCTGTGATCCAGTGATTGTGTGTTTAGAGAGTGCAATACAGATGGTCAGCAAAGTGCTAGAGGGATTAATGCGTGTGATGGGTGAATTTCTTGACTTTTGCTCAGTCCTTAGCTTTTCATCTGTGCTGAGGTGACAAGGTTAGAAGAAAAGTCTGGATGGCTTAATAAATTCAAACAATACAGATATTGAACCAGTGTAATAGGAATTCAGTCATGGTAACTGTTCTTTTTATCATTTTATTTAAATACTAGCTGTGTTGCCCAGTTTTGCCCAGGAAATTTCAGCTGTGGTTAATTGGATGTATATAGAAGTACTACGTAACTAAGTGCTACTCTGTATATAATACTGGCAGACAATACGTATGGTGTAACAGTTAAGGCTTTGGACCTAGGACTTCAAAACTTGAGGTTGTGTCTTCAAATCCCATTACTGACACTCTGTGACCTGACCGTGCTCCAATTAGAAAAACAAATGAATTCTAATCAAATGTTGTGAATTGCCTTAGATAAAGACAACAGTCAAATAATAAGTGATGATAATAATAGTATTAGGTCACTGGAGCTGCTTACTCTAGAACATGCTATATACAATTGGACATGAGTTGAACATTCCTGCATTGAATCAGTGTCTGCTTTCAATAGTCATTGCTTTGCAAAATCCTCGAGTCTTACAGGAAAGTGTATTCTTTTAATTTGAAACAGGTAATCAATAGGCATAATGTGAAATTTGAGTATATATAGTTATTATTATTATTAGTTCTTCACATCTTTCAATGAAGTACTTCTTTTTGTGATTATCATCATGTATGTATGTGTGCAAATATATACACACTAGCCATCCCCCCACGACTCCACCGCATAATAGTGAAACAGCACAAATTTTAAAATTCAATAAATAAACAGCTATCACTAGCTAAGCGGAAGCAAGGTACACTCCAAAACGTGGCGACAGGTAGACTGACTCAAACGGAGACTGGCGCATGAGTGAGGAGGGCCCTGCCCGGCTTCCTACTCCTGACGTCACGCTTCCCCCTTCCCTCGTCCCACAGCCTCTGTCTTGGATTAGCGTGAATATGTCGCTCCTGCAAGTGAACTATGATTCTTAGCGCGATGAGAGAAGTCACAAAATCAACCAGAATATTCAAGCAAATAATAGAAAAGAAAAACAATTTAAATCCTTAATGTAATTCTCTTGTTTGCTCGCTAAGTGGAGGTAAGGTACACACCCTGAGGCTGACGCATGAGTGAGGAGGGCCCCGTCCCCCTCCCCTCGGTCTGCTGCGTCTCTCTCAGATGCGTGCAAATAAATTGGTACCGCAAACGAACTATGATTCTTAGCGCGATGAGAGAAGTCACAAAATCAACTGGAATGTTCAAGCAAATTATAGAAAAAAAAACAATCTAAATATGTTAAGTAGTTCTACTGTGAAAAGCAGACCGGCATATAGGCAGATAGACAGATAGACAGACAGACAGTTGAATTTTATATGTTATATATATATATTAGCCAACCCGTGCATAATTATGTATTGATGGGTGAACACTTCCTGAAAGACACAGTTGTCCAAATGGGGTGGGTTTGAGGATACGACTGTAGGTGAATGAAAAGATGGAACCCTGGAGAGGGCAACACACAATTGTCCGTGACTGACAATTGGAGGACCGCCGTCGCACGCTCATTCAGCGATTCACATCCACGACAAACATGATTTTTCTTAGATGGTCCTATCGCGTCTACCCTCGCACTCGAAGCATACACACTGTCTGGTCATGAGCCCGCTTGCAAGAGCAACTCACAGAGACCCGGCCACCAACTGTAAGACCATGGGATACCCCTCGCAAACTGTTTTACACGCTGCATACAGCGATTCACATCTGCGACAAACATGCTTCTTCTTAGATGGTTCTGCCGCGTCCACCCTCGTTCTTGAAGCATACACACTGCCTGGTCATGTGCCCGCTCACAAGAGCAACTCACAGAGACCTGCCCACCAACTCTAAGACCATGGCGTGTAAAACAGTTTGCGATGGTGGACGCGGTCGTGCGTCGTAACCGAAAAGAATAATGAAAAGTCAACGTGGCTCAGAGGTGCATGTGGAGTGTAGCAGAGACGAACGCGAATGACGCCCTGTGTTGTGAGTTGCTGCGTCCGAGTTGGTGGGTGTGGCTCTGCGAGTTGTCATCGTATCTAAGGGTCTTAGAGTTGGTGGGCGTGGCTCCATCCTGCGTGCTCCATGGGTGTCTTGCTCGCTGGTGGCTTAGTGAATTATATATATAGATATATATATTGATATATATATATATATATATATAGATACAGTCATATGAAAAAGTTTGGGAACCCCTCTCAGCCTACATAATAATTGACTCTCCTTTCAACAAAAAAGATAACAGTGGTATGTCTTTCATTTCCTAGAAACATCTGAGTACTGTGGCGTTTTCCGAGCAAAGATTTTTAGTGACGCAGTATTTAGTTGTATGAAATTAAATCAAATGTGAACTTCATAGACCGGTGTGTCCAATCATGAGATATAAAGGTATTTAAGGTGGTCAATTGCAAGATGTGCTTCCTTCCCTTTGATTCTCCTCTGAAGAGTGACAGCATGGGATCCTTAAAGCAACTCTCAAAAGATCTGAAAACAAAGATTGTTCAGTCTCCTGGTTTAGGGGAAGGCTACAAAAAAAGCTATCTCAGAGGTTTAAACTGTCAGTTTCAACTATAAAGAATGGAATCAGGAAATGGAAGGCCACAGGCACAGTTGCTGTTAAACCCAGCAGGTCTGGCAGGCCAAGAAAAATACAGGAGCGGCATATGAGCAGGATTGTGAGAATGGTGACAGACAACCCACAGATCACCTCCAAAGACCTGCAAGAACATCTGGCTGCAGATGGTGTATCTGTACATCGTTCTACAATTCAGCTCAATTTGCACAAAGAACATCTGCATGGCAGGGTGATAAGAAAGAAGCCCTTTCTGCACTCACGCCACAAACAGAGTCGCTTGTTGTATGCCAATGCTCATTTAGACAAGCCAGATTCATTTTGGAACAAAGTGCTTTGGACTGATGAGACAAAAATTGAGTTATTTGGTCAAAACAAAAAGCACTTTGCATGGCGGAAGAAGAACATCGCATTCCAAGAAGAACACCTGCTACCTACTGTCAAATTTGGTGGAGGTGCCATCATGCTGTGGGGCTGTGTGGCTAGTTCAGGGACTGGGGCCCTTATTAAAGTTGAGGGTCAGATGAATTCAACCCAATATCAGCAAATTCTTCAGGATAATGTTCAAGCATCAGTCACAAAGTTGAAGTTACGCAGGGGTTGGATATTCCAACAAGACAATGACCCAAAACACAGTTCGAAATCTACAAAATCATTCATGCAGAGGGAGAAGTACAATGTTCTGGAATGGCCATCACAGTCCCGACTTGAATATCATCGAAAATCTATGGGATGATTTGAAGCAGGCTGTCCATGCTCGGCAGCCATCAAATTTAACTGAACTGGAGAGATTTTGTATGGAAGAATGGACAGAAATACCTCCATCCAGAATCCAGGCACACACCAAAGGCTATAGGAGGACAGCATCTAGAGGCCGTTATATTTATAAAAGGAGGCTCAACTAAGTATTGATGTCATATCTCTGTTGGGGTGCCCACATTTATGCACCTGTCTAATTTTGTTATGATGCATATTGCATATTTTCTGTTAATCCAATAAATTTAATGTCACTGCTGAAATACTGCTGTTTCCATAAGGAATGTCATATATTAAAAGGAAGTTGCTACTTTGAAAGCTCAGTGAATGAGAAACAAAAATCCAAACACTTAAGAGGGGTTCCCAAACTTTTTCATATGACTGTATATGCAAGTGGTCCCTAGGTACTCTTAGAAATATTTAATATTCCCAGCCTGCATGAGGTGTTTTTAACAAGGTAATGCTGCAGTTGGCTGGTGCAAGTGATTTTATCAGCTATGGATTAGGTTGGTTGCAGGACCGCTGAAGGCAGAATATCAGGTGTGACCCAGGATCTGCTTGCTCAAATCAGTATTAAGAGCACCGTTTACAAATGTGTAAGAAGAATGCTAAAAGGAAAAAGAGTTTCTAGTAGCAAATCAACCAGAACTGATAATTCCTATACTTGAAGCTGTTTTTTGTGTGTGAAATTAAGAATAAAATCCATCTCAAGTGTGCCCTTGGCCAGTGTGTATGTGTTTTTCAAAAGCACGTTGTTGACAAGTCAGTGGATGAGACTAGTTGTGGCTTTCCCGGTGAGCTCATTTCAGTTCTGTTGTAGTGCTAACTTATTTTTTTCTCCATTCCTCAAACTTTACAATAATCTGAGCCAGTTGCAACAAACAAAATCTGTTCATTTTTGACTCACAGGATTTTTCAAAAGTTTACATTTTAAAAATGTGTTTTTAAAGAGTGTTGAACAAACAGATTAAAGAATTCTGGTGGCATATGCAAAGGTAAAAAATAAATGTTGGTCAACTGTTATTTTTATTAGAATGTAAATGTTTAAGTGTATATGAACTGACCCGTGTGTATATGCTTGCAAGAACATGTGAAATAAGTCATTGGGAGCTTTGTAGTTAACATGCCTCTCATAATTAACTAAATGTATAAGTGGCCGGACTATGGAAATGTTTTAGTGGTCTGATTTTTGTCTGATATAGCCCTACTAAAAATACAGTAGCTATCAAGCCATGATATAAGAGAAGGCACCTTTATTGGCTTGACACAGATGATACACGGCTTTTGATACAAGAGACGTGAGGCACAGTGTTTGATATGAGGGAGAGAGTTCTGAAGATGAAACAAAACATCATGCTGTCAAGAGGACGAAAGTACAATGCCACCCACAAAATGAAAATGCACTCCAACAGAGAAGTGTAGAAAGGCTGCACCATGGCACATACTTTTAAAGAATGTCTTAGCTGGATGAAGAAGAAAGGACTTTTCAGGTTATATGTTTTCATTTTCTTTTGCCTTACAGTATTTGATGCCTGGTTTCTCTGCAAATAAACATGAATAATGATTTAAATGATCTTGTGACACTGCCTTGTTTATTGACATTATTTGTGTGTCCTGTGATGAGTTTTAATATAGCAAGCTGTGAACTCTTTCAAAGGTAGAGATCCAAGAGCTGAAAGATGTAGGTAACCTGGCAGGAGGCTGGTTCTCCTCACTTTGTTGGATTATTTCTTGCATGTTTGTTCAGGTTCAAGTTACGCTTGTTCAGGTGATTCAGGAAGAAGACTTTTCAAAGGTAGCAATCTGGGAGTGGAATGACAAATCCATGAATCCCGTCAACAGCAGTGCTCTTGTAGCAGCTCCTGGCCTTTGCTAAGGTATTCCTAAATTCATCCCTTTCAAGGGTAGTGACCCGGAAGCAGTCTGTCTCCTATAAATCCCAGCAAGAGCAGAGCATTTATGGTGGCTCTTGGCCGTCTAACGAGGCATTCTGAGAGTCAGTCGTTGGTGGACAAAACTGAGGTAGCCAGCCTCAGCCATTGTTATGGTACAGCAGAGTGAATGTCAACTCCTTACAGAGGAGGTAGCAAGCCATTAGCAAAGACACAAGTGATGAGTGAATGCTAAAGAGATAAGTACTGAGGGGTAAACATGAAAACATTTAGACATTTACAAGATTAACTTGCCCAGCAATAAAATAAGAACCTTTGGAAGTTAAAGTGCCTTTTGTGATCACTTTTTTATGATAAAACAAAGAAAACAAAAAACATTAACAAATGCTCACTGGTTCACATCACAGGCTTATGTTCTTCAGTATCAGCTATATATGGGATGTCTGGCCTTTTTGCTAATCTTCTAAGAGGAATAAATTATTGTGGGAAAAACAGCACCCTCAGTGTTTCTTCATTTATGTGGTGGTGGTGATGGTAGGAGGAGGAGTTCAGTGAAAATCTAACTTGCATGTCCAACTAACATACAAATTTATGTTAGTTTTTTCCCCATTCTGGTGTTTGATGTGAACATTACAGGGGTTTCTGATTATTTCCTCATTGAGTGTGTATCTTGGGTTACATAGTAGTATTAGTGTTGTCAATGTTTGTGCTGAGTGCGTTTTATTTCCATCATCCCGTTTGCTGTTTATGTGTGTGTCAGTAAATGTCGTCCCCGTAAATTCAGGGGGGACGGATGATGGAAAGAGACCGCAGCCCCAAGATGGAAAGCACCTGTTTTCAATCACAATCAATTACATCCAGCATACTATTTAAGCAATCAGGAGGAAACGGAGAGAGGAGAAAGACGGAGACCATTTTTCACCACCACTTACTTGCTGTTTTTCCACATCGCACTTTTGCAACCAGTTTGTTTTCATTCCGCCGGACTGACTTCAATTCCCTCATCACGGTGAGGTTGCTCCATTTAATCCGGGAAATACAAACGCATCTCTTATCAGTTGACCAGTCATCCGCATTCAGGACAGTTGTACACTCGGATCAATATCATTGCCATTTTCCATGTTTCATTCATTGTTGTTTGTTATGTTACAGGGGCAAGAGAGGGTTTGTTGTGTATTTATATAGTGTTGTCACAGTATTGCTCTGGTGGAGGGATATATATATATATATATATATATATATATATATATATATATATATATATACATGGTTGAAAATAGTTTACTGTCAAATAATGCAAAGAGTACGCGACACGTGTTTCACCCTAATTCTGGGCTCATCAGGCGTACACACTCTACTGCACTCCCTCTCGGGAATCGAACCTCGGACGTCAGCGCCAGAGGCGATGCCCCTAACGTTGCGCCACCGCGTGTGGTTCGTTTATTTGACAGCATGTAGATCGGGGTAATTACATTCATGGCATTCGTAGTCTGTGTCACAATCTGATTGTATGGGTGGTTACCTACCAGGTAACGCTTGTGGTTGGCCAGCGAGTCTGCTAACATCCGCCACGGTGCCCTCAGTTGTGAGAAGCTCGCTGGCCAACCACAAGCGTTACCTGGTAGGTAACCACCCATACAATCAGATTGTGACACAGTCTACGAATGCCATGAGCATATATATATATTCTACATGGTGTATGTGCAATAGTATTTTGTTGTGTTGTGTTTTAATATATTCACTTATTTTTACATATCTGCTTTTCTTTTGTGCTTATGTTTACACCGTCGATTGTGGGGAAAAGTTTATTTGTTAGAGGTACGGCTTGATATTTAGAGTCCTCTCAGTAATTCATCCAGGCCACAGGTCTTGGAGGTGTAGCTGCCGGCTGGGTAAGGGGTCGGCCATTACAAGTGTATATCCAGAAGCACAGGTTTGATTGGATGTACAGTATATTGCCAAATATGATGCTTTTCTGTAGTTAATAGTGACCTTCAAGTCTGCTGTCTATGTAAGGCCGTAAGCATTTCTTAAATGTTTCGCTTAAATTAGTTTCCTGTACTTTTTTTTTTTTTTTTTTTTTTGTAACCTGTACTGTAAATGTTTTTTCTAATTGCAGGAAGAGAAAAGGACACTTCTGGTCTGCCTGCAGCTTCTGCACTTCATAAGCCTTCCACAGATTGTTCACCCAAGACAGATGACTTTAGTTTAATTTCTAAAAATGTACATAATGAAGAGGTGCAAGATGCAAAGATGAAGAATCTGGATGGAGAAGGTCACTCAGTATCTTTGGAGAACTGTGTGGGCAATGATTTAGGAACCCAGTGGAAAACTCAGACAACTTTAAAGCACAACCAAGGAATCAAAGTCAGAAGGAAAATAAACATCGCTTCTGTTTTTAGATGGAGGCAAAAACAAGAGCAAACACTAGTCAACAAGCACTCTTCAGGTATGTTCAGCATTTTGTGTTCCCAATAACATCATCAAAATCCATATGACAACAACATTTTAACAATTGCTTTAAGTCAAGCAAATACATACAGTCAAGGTGGGTGTATAAGTATTGCAATAGTTCCAGGATTTAAGCACTTAGAGAACTGCTTATTTTGTTATGTAATGTAAAGAAAGTGCAGATTTGATCATCCTGACATCTTATGCAAAATCCTTTACATCATCAAACTGTTTAATAAGTTTGACTGCAAGACAAGAGCTTGTACTTATTTAAATTTAAAGCACAAAGCAGAAACCTGCTCTAGATAGGGATACAGTTTGTTACTCTGTACATATACAGTTAGGTCCATAAATATTTGGACAGAGACAACTTTTTTCTCATTTTGGTTCTGTACGCTACCACAATGAATTTGAAATGAAACAACTCCGATGCAGTTGAAGTGCAGACTTTCAGCTTTAATTCAGTGGGGTGAACAAAACGATTGCATAAAAATGTGAGGCAACTAAAGCATTTTTTTAACACAATCCCTTCATTTCAGGGGCTCAAAAGTAATTGGACAATTGACTCAAAGGCTATTTCATGGGCAGGTGTGGGCAGGTCCGTCGTTATGTCATTATCAATGAAGTAGATAAAAGGACTGGAGTTGATTTGAGGTGTGGTGCTTGCATGTGGAAGATTTTGCTGTGAACAGACAACATGCGGTCAAAGGAGCTCTCCATGCAGGTGAAAGAAGCCATCTTTAAGCTGCAAAAACAGAAAAAACCCATCTGAGAAATTGCTACAATATTACGAGTGGCAAAATCTAGTTTGGTCCATCCTGAGAAAGAAAGCAAGCACTGGTGAACTCAGCAACGCAAAAAGACCTGGACGTCCACGGAAGACAACAGTGGTGGATGATCGCAGAATCATTTCCATGGTGAAGAGAAACCCCTTCACAACAGCCAAGCAAGTGAACAACACTCTCCAGGGGGTAGGCGAGCGTATCGATATCCAAGTCTACCATAAAGAGAAGACTGCATGAAAGTAAATACAGAGGGTGCACTGCAAGGTGCAAGCCACTCATAAGCCTCAAGAATAGAAAGGCTAGATTGGACTTTGCTAAAGAACATCTCAAAAAGCCAGCACAGTTCTGGAAAAACATTCTTTGGAGAGATGAAAGCAAGATCAGCCTCTACCAGAATGATGGCAAGAAAAAGTATGGAGAAGGCGTGGAACAGCTCATTATCCAAAGCATAGCACATCATCTGTAAAACACGGTGGAGGGAGGCAGTGTGATAGCTTGGGTGTGCATGGCTGCCAGTGGCACTGGGACACTAGTGTTTATTGATGATGTGACACAGGACAGAAGCAGCCGAATGAATTCTGAGGTGTTCAGAGACATACTGTCTGCTCAAATCCAGCTAAATACAGCAGTCAAACTGATTCATGATACAGATGGACATTGACCCAAAACATACAGGCAAAGCAACCCAGGAATTTGTTAAAGCAAAGAAGTGGAAAATTCTTGAATGGCCAAGTCAGTCACCTGATCTTAACCCAACTGAACAGGCATTTCACTCGTTGAAGACTAAACTTCGGACAGAAAGGCCCACAAACAAACAGCAACTGAAAGCCGCTGCAGTAAAGGGCTGGCAGAGCATTAAAAAGGAGGACACCCAACATCTGGTGATGTCAAGACTTCAGGCTGTCATTGCCAGCAAAGGGTTTTCAACCAAGTATTAGAAATGAACATTTGATTTCCAGTTATTTAATTTGTCCAATTACTTTTGAGCCCCTGAAATGAAGGGATTGTGTTCAAAAAATGCTTTAGTTGCCTCACATTTTTATGCAATCGTTTTGTTCACCCCACTGAATTAAAGCTGAAAGTCTGCACTTCAACTGCATCTGAGTTGTTTCATTTTAAATTCATTGTGGTAATGTACAGAACCAAAATTAGAAAAAAGTTGTCTCTGTCCAAATATTTATGGACCTACAGTAACTGTACATCCAACCAAACCTGTGCTTCTGGATATACACTCAATGAGCAAATAATCAGAAACCCCTGTAATGTTCACATCAAACACCAGAATGGGGACAAAATGTGATCTCAGTGATTTTGGCCATTGCATGATTGTTGGTGCTGGTTTGAGTATTTCTTTAACTGCTGATCTCACATGCAACAGCTGCAAGAGTTTACTCAGAATGTCGCAAAAACCAAAAAAACATCCAGTGTGTAGCAGTTCTGCAGATGGAAACACCTTGTTGGCAAGAGAGGTCAGAGGTGAATGGCCAGACTGGTTTGAACTGACAGAAAGGCTACGGAAATGTACATAACCAACCTATAGATCTGTGGTGAACAGAAGAATGCACAATACATTGACCCTTGAGGCAGAAGGGCAGCTACAACAGCAGAAGACCACATTGGGTTCCTCTCCTGTTAGTCAAGAACAGAAAGTTGAGGGTGCAGTGGGCACAGGCTCACCAAAACTGGGCAGCTGAAGACTAGAAAAGTGTAGTCTTGTCTGATAAATCTCAATTTCTATTTAGGCACACAGATTGGGAGGGTCAGAATTTGGTGCCAATAGCATGAATCCAAGAAACCAACCTGCCTTGTGTCAACAGTCCAGCTGTTAGTGGTGGTGTAATGATGTGGGGAGTGTTGTCTTGCCACACTTTGGGCTCGATAATACCAGTCATTCATAGCCTGAATGCTACTGCCTATTACTGTAGAGTATGTTTGCTGGTCATGTTCATCCCTTCATCATCTTCTAATAGCTTCTTCCAGTATAATAATGCACCATGTTACAAAGCAAAAGTCATCACAAACTGGTGTCAAGAATATGACAATGAATTCAGTGTTCTTCAGTGGCCGTCACAGACTCTGTATCTAAATCCAGTAGAACACCTTTGGTTGTGGTAGAACAAGCAATTTACAAATGAATGTGCAACTGACCAATCTGCAGAAACTGTGTAAAGCATTCATATCAGCATGGATCAGAATCTCAAAGGAATGTCTTCAACATCTTTTGGAATCCATGCCATGAAGAACTGAAGCTGTTTGAGATCAAAAGGAGGCCCTACCCAGTATTAGAATAGTGTTTGCAAGAATTGGCTCAGTGAGTGTAAGTCCAGTTTAAAATTGCTTATTAGTATAACCTGCACACTTTTGGGATGTGGGAAGAAAACTGCCGAGATTTGTGAAAAAACGGAGTATTTTTGGGCCCGAAATTGAGTCCACGAGTTGTGAGGTAGCACTGCTAACCACCTGGCCAACATATGTTCAAATCAAATAATTAGTTAATGCTGATGTTAGTATAAAACATAAAACACTTGCATCATTCTGTGTACTTCTGACTGCAACTTTTAGTGTTGTTGATTTGAATCCCAGCCCAGTCATTTGCCCACTCTCCCTGTGTCAATCCGAAAGTTTGCTTCAAGTATCCCTCTGCCCTAAAGATATGCTTGTTAGGTTGATTGGCATTTCCAAGTTTTTATGTGTATACTAGTTGATTACCCAGTGGCTTCGCTCACTGAATGCAAGGGAAAAAAATAAAATGTAGTCTATAAGTTATTAAACAGTAAAACATTAACATTTAAGAAGTAAAGATACATTGAGCACTACTGGGGTGGTTTCGGGTAAACTACATTTTAAAGGCGCTATAACACAACAGGTAAGTAGTAGATCCCTTATGAAAGCCGCTACACGACCGCTGTGGTATAGAAATTACATTTTCTATGTGATTGTCCAAATTTTTGCCTGACAACCTTGCACTACATGCCTGTGATTTACTTGTTAAAATAATTAATCACAAAAGCAACCTTGAATGTTGTGGGGTTTTAGTGACCCGAACTTACCTTAAGGGACAGTAAGTAGTTGTGCAGAGCAATTCGATGGCGCCGATTACACTTATTCTCAAAAGATTTCCACTCTCCCAGGAGCCGACGGGGGACTTGAAGTGTCACAAACAGTGTGAGAATAGAGGACCCTGCCCGAAAATGTGAAGCTCTCGACCCGGCAGAGCAGCCCGACATTCCGCGTCTCCCTGTGTTCACTTTGTTCTCACGACCCCTCGCCGCTGAAGGCGGTCTCATCTTCACCTTGATTACAGCTCGGCGCAGTTAAAAAGTAGAAAGACGCAAAGCTGTTTTCCTCATCTCTTCTACTATCAAGTACTGCCAACTAAAAAAAAGTGACAATGTGGCAGTTTCAGCGACAGTCATGTGGACGAATAAATAAAACTTCTCTGTCAGAACGCGCCTGGCTATTTCCTGTATTATAATATGTTCTGTGGTCATACGTAATTTCCATATCATGTGGTCATACGTTCAAGGGTTGTCTGGGTTCCGCGCGGAATTTTATTGTTTGTCGAGTGTCAGCCTGTCGAAACCTGTTCTGCTGTGTAGAGGGATTATTCAAGTGGTTGCGTGTTTTTGTTCAGATGTTTTGCTCCCTCTCTTCCTTCAGAATGAACACGAGAAGCAAACGAACTGAGAGTGCGCAGCCGGTGCTAGTGGCGAAGCTCCCGACTCCGTGCGTGCGTGACTTTCGAGTGATGATTTTTTACGACTTTTCTGATGGTTTAATCCGCTCGGTGGAATGCACCATGTTTGCCATCTTTTTCAACATCGATGGCATTGTCGCGTCAATTCCACTGATGGAGAGGACAACTGTGACCTCTGAGTGGTACACCACTCAGTGCCTGCCTGACGTTTTTTCTGCGATGGCTAGAGGCCGGTCTAAGAACTTGCGAAGGCACTTTTTGCATCATGACAATGCGCCAGCCCACACGGCTAATGCGACGAAGCATTTCATTGAAGACAGTGGTGTCAACGTTTTGAACCCGCCACCCTACTCGCCTGATCTTGCACCACGTGACTTTTGGTTCTTCCCGAAGGTGACAGAACCCCTGCAAGGCCACAACTTCGAAACTCGAGAGGAACTGATTGCAGCTGTCAAAGAACAGCTGGACAACCTCCCAAAGACAGCCTTTCGCGAGTGTTTTGCGGCGTGGGTCAGAAGAGCCCAAAAGTGCATTGATGTTGGCGGTGAATACTTGGAAAAAGTTTAAAAAGTACATGAGAAAAATAGAAAAAAAAATCCTTGGCTACTTATTTCGAGTGATTCCGCGTGGAACCCAGACAACCCTCGTAATTTCTGTTTCAAACGCGAAAAGAATTTTATATATATAGATGAGTGAGGCCTGTGATATACTGGCTTCACATCCAGGGTTTCTTCTTGCCTTAAACCTAGTGGTGCTAGAATAGGCTTAGATCCCAGCTTCCCTGAATTGGTTTAAGTGGGTTTGTGAATGTTATGTAACAAAATGCAGAGATACAGAAGCAAGCACAATTCTAAAAATGATTATTTATAACACAATCACACCTTATGTAATTCTTTGCCATAATGGACAGCATCACGTTTTATACATAATATTAATTATGTACCAGGGGGCTTTGCCGCCTGCTCGTTTCACTCTCCTACCCACCCTGCTGCTCGCTATGTGAAGAGGTGGGCTGAACGCAGGCTGAGGTGATGCAGTCGCTCCTCCGAAACCCCCCCCCCCCCAAACGGTGATTCAATGGGAAACAAATACATTTTTTTTTTATCTCATCTTTGCTCGATCAGCTGTTGGCTTGCTGCTGCCGTGCTGCGTGATCTGCATGTCGCACTGCGCTTCGAATATTTAAAAGCCTGCACAGCAGCTGTCCTTTTGTCTCGTGGGACGTTAAAGTGCCTCCGAGAAAATCGCATCTCATCTCCTTCCAAGCCTTCCAAGAATTTTTTTTTACAATGGAGAGATGAATCCATTAGTTGCAAAAAAATATAGAGATGTGTCAAGTAGGAAGTCAGTAGTGGGGATTGAACTGATAGGTTTTTGCTTTACGTCGAGATTCTTTATCCACGTGAAGACACCATCTGCTGAGTTGTAAATGATTATGTTATCAAATAGCTCAGGCTGAGAAAACAGCTCAGTGGTTTCAGCCTTAATGCGCCACTATCCTTGAACTGAACCTTGCTGTGTAATTTTTGAGACATTATCACAAACACATGGCACAAGTCACAAGACCAGCCATTATGCTATTCCTTTACACATGTTTACGGCATAAAATAAATGTTATGTCTTTTTACTGCTTTTAACAAAATAATATAAAAACACAAGACTTCAAAGGCTACTAACAAAAATCATTTATAAAAGCAAACAGAAAATCACAACCAATAGATCTTAATCATCTAAAGTAAAAGAATAAAAGCAGTGCTGCTGGAGGATTTTTCTACGTTATGTGTGTGCTGTCGACAAAGCATTTTGATTAATAGTTGTGAATGCTCTCCAGATACCAAGATTTCTCCTTCCTGAAATATTTAACCTGTTAATGAAATAACTGAAAAAAATGATTTTGTTACCTGACTGCTCTTGTATGTAATCTGTAATTGTGAACAGAAGAATCAGATATATTTACTGTGTGTAGTGTCTATTTGTGTATACATTGTGTACGGTGTTGCCAATATTACACTGATCTGCAAAAGTAAAAAAAAAAATAATAATGTAGACAGTTTTTATAGATCCGAGAGTGCTGAATCCAAGCCAGTTCCTTATCAATCCAGTGTTTAAGAGGTGACGTTTTTCCATCCATCCATTATCCAACCTGCTATATCCTAGGTACAGAGTCATTGGGGTCTGCTGGAGCCAATCCCAGCCAACACAAGGCAGGGAAACAAACCCCAGGCAGGGCGCACACACACACCAGGGACAATTTAGGATCTCCAATGCTCCTAACCTGCATGTCTTTGCACTGTGGGAGGAAACCCACGCAGACACAGGGAGAACATGCAAACTCCACACAGGGAGGACCTGGTAAGCGAACCACAAGCCTCCTAACTGCGAGGCAGCAGCGCTACCACTGTGCCACCCCGAGGTGAAGTTTTAAAATGTAAAAACACTATTTTAGAGAAAAAAATATATATTTAAAATAAATTATTTACGGCGGCACGGTGGCGCAGTGGGTAGCGCTGCTGCCTCGCAGTTGGGAGATCTGGGGACCTGGGTTCGATTCCCGGGTCCTCCCTGCGTGGAGTTTGCATGTTCTCCCCGTGTCTGCGTGGGTTTCCTCCGGGTGCTCCGGTTTCCTCCCACATTCCAAAGACATGCAGGTTAGGTGGATTGGCGATTCTAAATTGGCCCTAGTGTGTGCTTGGTGTGTGGGTGTGTTTGTGTGTGTCCTGCAGTGGGTTGGCACCCTGCCCGGGATTGTTTCCTGCCTTGTGCCCTGTGTTGGCTGGGATTGGCTCCAGCAGACCCCCGTGACCCTGTGTTTGGATTCAGCGGGTTGGAAAATGGATGGATGGATGGATAAATTATTTACACTTGAAAAAAATAATTACACTTATAGTTTTTTAAACATAATTGTTACTTACAAGATGCAGTCATTTGGTAGTTTATTTTCTCTCTTATAGTCCTCTGAAGGTGTTGCACAGTGGAATGACCAACAGTTGCCTTCTAAAGTAAACTTGCTCCACTTTACACTGTAACATTTCTCCATTTGAGCGATGTCCTCCCCACAATCATTAGAGGCTGCTAAGTTCTTGAGGGAAAAAATCCAAATGAGCGTGTCAAAAATGTGTTAATAAAGACATGCGCCATCCAAGTGCTAGGTAGGAAGAGAGAAGCTTCTCAGCTATGGTGCTTTGGAATTTTAAAAAATGTGCTTTGGGGTGGTTGGCTGAAAGGAATGGAACATTGTTTCTTACAGGTTTGGCAACACCATACACCCCTTTCGGACCGTCGTATTTTTCAGTAGAGTGTCCTGATGATGAAAATAAATGAGCAAAAACTGTCTTTTGGAAATTCAACATAACTAAATACAACCTACAATGAGACAAAATGAGGTACTCCTAGACAAAAGCTGTAATCCAGCAATGCAATAAAATTGTTATCCAAATTATTTGAGAAGAAAATGTTGTACCTGCAGACTTAGATGAGATTCTACTTTGGCTGGTAAGAAAAACTTTGTGCAATCTGATTAGATAGATAGATAGATAGATAGATAGATAGATAGATAGATAGATAGATAGATAGATACTTTAGTAATCCCAAGGGGAAATTCACCTACCCCAGCAGCATACTGTTAAAGAAAATATTAAATTAAAGAGTGATAACAATACAATATAACAGACAATAACTTTGTATAATGTTAACGTTTACCCCCCCAGGTGGAATTGAAGAGTCGCATAGTAAAATGGAGGAACGGTCTCCTCAGTCTGTCAGTGGAGCAGGACGGTGACGGCAGTCTGTGGCTGAAGCTGCTCCTCTGTCTGTTCAGTGGATTCTCCATTATTGACAGGAGTCTGCTCAGCGGCCATCGCTCTGCCACAGATGTCAGACTGTCCAGCTCCAAAACGGTGTCCTCCCATCAGCCCCAGGACATTCCTGCTTCAATTGCTGCCCCCCATATCGACACTGGTTTTGGAGTTGCCCCTCTACCCGATACGCCATAGAGCCCATATTGTAAGTAGGACTAATGGCAACACACATGCAAAATTTAGTAGAAAGTAATTTAGCCATTTTTGCATAATAGGCAAACAAACAGTTTTCAGTTTAATTTATGTATGTATGTAAACTGTAAATACATATTTTGAGGGAAATAAGTGTTCAATTTAACAATCAAGTTATGTGATGCAGTGGAAACTTTAAAAGATAAAGTTTAGTAATTGTTTATGAATTTTTGTTTTATGCAATATCTATGTAAATCGGATACATATGAAAAAAATGTAAATGAATCAAATAATGAATCAATATATACACAAACTAACAGATAAGCATGTAAATAAATGAAAAAATACCGTATTTTAGAACTAAGATTTTATTCCAAGTTATTAGTTGTTTTTTGGTCATTCAACAGTTAAAATTCTCAAACGTTTGAGTTCCATAATAAATGAAATGTCCCAAGTGTCATAATTAGAGGGATATGGGCATTATGGCTGTCAGATTAAAAGAAAGTTTAATTAAATTTACAGTTTCAAAAGTACCAAAGTGGCATTACAGAAGATAAAGTGTTAAATGGCAGGAAAAAACTGCATTAGGGAGAATCAGTACGAAGTAGCAGGACTATAATAGTTCTTTGATCTACTCCATCAGCCGAGAACTAAATTATACGCTTCCCCACAAAACCACTGCGTCATCTATTAATATCCTAGCACAAGACCAGAACCTGAGGGAATTTTTTTTTATGTTTATTCATTAAATATCCCTGAGTATTTCCTTTCTTTGGCTCAGAAAATGAAAGCAACTTCCTAATCTAATTTCCCTGGAACAAATCATTTTTTTTTTTACACTCAGTCTGCCTACATCATTGTGAAGCGCTAATGCTGTAAATCGGACCACTATTTTAATTGCTTTTTTGCTTTATGAAATGTTTTTGCTGTGGATATACAGGAGTGGTTGGATAATTGATTTGTTCCTATTTATAGTTTCTGTATTCATTGAAGGACTTTTGTTTGAAGTGTGGCACAAAAAAGTCAAATGATGTGCTTTATCATCACATAGCCCACTCACAAACACTGCTATTTCTCTCTCCTCGGTATCTGGAGCTATTCATAATTTGCAGGTGTCTCTCTAGCCAGCGTCATTTAACTAACTGGCTAACTAACAGTGGTGGGCAGTACCGCCGCTCCCTATACGCAGAGTACGCAGTCTGCGTAGGGCACCAACTCCCAGGGGGGCACCATCCCAGCTGCTCAAAAAAATCGTTTTTATATATTATAATAATAAATTAATATTAATAATATACATATACAAATAAACAAAAATATAAACGTATATATTGCATTTTACGGTGAACGCAGAGTAGGCTAAGCACACGTGATGACGCGCGCGCCCTCACCTCTGTTACGGCTGCCTAACTAATATTTGGGGGAGGGGGCACAAAAGTAAATTTCTGCTTAGGGCACCCATTTGGCCAGCAGCGGCCCTGGTGGTGGGAATTGCTTGATTCATTTTATGTTGTAGTATTCATTGTTTCATTGCACCTTCACTTCCAGTCTGCTTATTCTGGCAAAGGT
Organism: Erpetoichthys calabaricus; assembly: GCF_900747795.2. Classification (NCBI taxonomy): domain Eukaryota; kingdom Metazoa; phylum Chordata; class Cladistia; order Polypteriformes; family Polypteridae; genus Erpetoichthys; species Erpetoichthys calabaricus. Next base: position 87,904,691 of record NC_041410.2, on the reverse strand, counting down.
CACAGTGGCAACATGCCAAGCTAGACAGAATAGGCCAGCATCTCTTGGAGAATTCTCATGTACTGTACTTCCAGTCCAACTGAGATACAGTATATAATTACAGGAGGTCTGTATTAAATTGCAACAATATAATAATAATACTTTACATATATATATTTTTTTTTTTTTTTTGTTCTTTAAAAATACGATTTCTCGTATTAGAAATTTGTTAAGTTTTCGTATACCCCTTGGAGTCAGAGTGCAGGGTCAGCCATTGTACAGCGCCCCTGGAGCAATTACAGGTTAAAGGTCTTGCTCAAGGGCCCAGCAGAGTAGGATCTCTTTTGGCAGTGACGGGGATTCGAACTGGCAACCTTCTGGATACCAGCGCAGATCCTTAGCCTCAGAGCCACCACTCCGCCCATATATGTAGCTCAATTCTCACTACTCACTACCAGGATGCAAACCCATGATCTCCTTACAACTTTGGATGAATCTGGATTCTTCATCTTTCAGCTGCTCCTGTTAGGGGTTGCCATAGCGGATCATCTTCCTCCATATATTTCTGTCCTCTCCATCTTGTTCTATTACCCCCCATCACCTGCATGTCCTCTCTCACCACATCCATAAACCTTCTCTTAGGCCTTCATCTTCTCCTCTTGCCTGGCAGCTCATCCTTAGCACCCTTCTCTCATTATACCCGTCATCTCGCCTCTGCACATGTCCAAACCAACACAGTCTCGCCTCTCTGACTTTGTCTCCCAACCGTCCAACTTGAGCTGACCCTCTAAAGTACTAATTTCTAATCCTGTCCATCTTCGTCACATTTGGATTATATAGTGTAAATAATCAAACATGAACCAGTTTTAACTTATAGTCTATCTGTTCATTATTGAACCCATTTAATGTATTTAGGTGTGCAGAGATGGCTGGCACGGTGGCGCAGTGGGTAAAGCTACTGGTCTTGCAGTTATGAGACCAGAGTTTGCTTCCCAGGTCCTCCCTGCGTGGAGTTTGCATGTTCTCCCCATGTCTGCGTGGGTTTCCTCCCACAGTCCAAAGACATGCAGGTTAGGTGCATTGGCGATCCTAAATTGTCCCTAGTGTGTGCTTAGTGTGTGGGTGTGTGTGTGTGTGCACCCTGCGGTGGGCTGGCGCCCTGCCCGGGGTTTGTTTCCTGCCTTGTGCCCAGTGTTAGCTGGGATTGGCTCCAGCAGACCCCCGTGACCCTGTAGTTAGGATATAGCAGGTTGGATGATGGATGGATGGAGGATTGCAGAGGCTTCAAGCTATCAGGGCAAATCGCTGGAGACAACACCAGTCAGTATGTCCATTCCAGGGCACACTCACGCAAACACCACATCTGGTGGAGAATGGAGAGTTTAATTATCATGGACATCTTTGGGAGGTTGGAGGAGACATAAGAAGAACATGGGGGCCACAGGAAACTAGAGCTCCTGGTGGGAACCCACAAGTATGTGGAAAGACTTTCAGATTTACCCACTGAAGCTGAGAATCAAACAGCAGTTCAGGAATGGTTCAATGGCAAGTGCCACAGCATGTGGCCCTCACTCTTAATCATTCTCAAAACATATTATCATCTGTTCCATCATAAAACCAGGCTTATCTCTCTTTTTACTCAGAATTCATGCACCTTTGGGATAATTTCAGATGCACATTCTAGTTAGTAGCAATTTATGGCAAATACATTATTGATAATTATGCAGTATTTTCAAAATGTAATTCTGCAGAACACAGCTGTTTGGAAATGGAGTAATGTTGGTTGCATGGCAAAAATGCTGTACTACAGGACATGCCTCTACTTCAAGGCACCCAGACTGTTTGTATAAAAACATAAAGATGGGAAGAGCATACAAATTCTACACACAGGGCACGCTATTTGAAAAATACATTAAGTTCCAAGTGCTATTAGGCATTAGTGCTAAACTTTGTAATTCTTTCTTGGATGTAATTATACTGTATGTATTCTGTTGAATAAGCTGGGAATCTAGGATAAAGAAAATAGTGCATGGCTTGGCATTTGTCTATATTAATTTGTAAAAAATGCCGTAAAAGGGGGTAAAATAACTTGGGAGTTTTGTGTGTGGGGCACTGAATTATTCTAAAGTATTACCCAGTATAAAGAATGGCAAAGTACAGCAATATACATACTTATAGTGCTATAGTAGCCTGTTAGATAGCAGAATAAATTGTAAAAGTTAGAATTATAAAAAAAAAAGTAGCCTGTTCTGGTAAATACTCAGTAAATAAAGATGGATCTCGAGCCATTGTTACAAATGAAATTCAAATATGGGTGTCCATTATTTACACCAACTGGTGGACTCCCACGTGCCCCTGTTAATGCAACATGGCAGACTAAACGAATCTAACATTAGAACATTAGAACACTCTAGAGCAGAACAGGCCATTCAGCCCAACAAAGCTCGCCAGTCCTATCCACTTATTTCTTCCAAAAAAAATCAAGTCGAGTTTTGAAAGTCCCCAACGTCTTACTGTCCACCACACTACTTGGTCGCTTATTCCAAGTGTCTATCGTTCTTTGTGTAAAGAAAAACTTCCTAATGTTTGTGCGAAATTTACCCTTCACAAGTTTCCAACTGTGTCCCCGTGTTCTTGATGAACTCATTTTAAAGTCACGGTCTCGATCCACTGGACTAATTCCCTTCATAATTTTAAACACTTCAATCATGTCACCTCTTAATCTTCTTTTGCTTAAACTGTAAAGGCTCAGCTCTTTTAATCTTTCCTCATAATTCAACCCCTGTAGCCCTGGAATCAGACTCATTGCTCTTTTCTGGACCTTTTCTAGCGCTGCTATGTCCTTTTTGTAGCCTGGAGACCAAAACTGCACATAGGACTCTAGATGAGGCCTCACCAGTGTGTTATAAAGCTTGAGCAGAACCTCCTGTGACTTGTACTCCACACGTCAAGGTGCTATATGACCTGACATTCTGTTAGCCTTCTTAATGGCTTCTGAACACTGTCACGAAGTCGATAGCTTAGAGTCCACTACGACTCCTAAATCCTTCTCATAAGGTGGACTTTCGATTTTCCGACCGCCCATTGTGTATTCAAACTTTACATTTTTACTTCCTATGTGTAATACTTTACATTTACTAATATTAAATTTCATCTGCCACAATTAAATGGCTTCCTTTAACCAACTAGGTTAATTTACATATAATGACTACAAAGCATTTCAAACACACCAATCAGCTTACAGATAAATGGTATACAGTAATCCCTCACTTATCGCGGGAGATAGGTTCCAAGGCCGACCGCGATAACTGAATTTCCGCAAAGTAGGGACACTATCTTTATTTAATTATTTAACGTGTATTTGGACGTTTTTAAACCCTCCCTGTATTGTTTACAACCCACCATTTACTCTATTAAAAACAGGGACAACTGCTAAGCAATATGAAATCGGTAGATAAGTTTACACTTACTGTATAGCGAAGTACACGTAGCAGCTTGTAGGCGGTCATGACGTCGTCGACCTTGTTGCAAAGATTCCTAAAGCAGATTCCATCCAGACTACTGCCTTATCACGTCCACTTGCAACTCGTTTTGCACCCTGGTTAAAGGACACTGCGGCCGTAGATCTTACATGCTTTTCCTCCTTTTTAAATAAAAAGAATCGATGTCCTGCAGCGGTGTAGCTGTTCCCTTCCTTCAACATATCCAAAACTTTTACCTTTTCTGCAATCATTTGCATCTTCTGTTGGTGCTTGGACACGGCCCCTGAAGCATTAGCACGTTAATGATGAATGAGTGAGATGAGACTTCCTGGTTAATGCAACACTCTGTCGCTGAGCCAATCAGCAGCACACAGGAACTTAACTGCGTGCTCTGATTGGGTAGCTTCTCAGCCATCCGCCAATAGCATCTCTTGTATGAAATCAACTGGGCAAACCAACTGAGGAAGCAAGTAAAAAGACCCATTGTCCGCAGAAACCCGCGAAGCAGCGAAAAATCCGCGTTATGAATTTAGATATGCTTACATATAAAATCCGCGAAGTCGTGAATCCGTGAAAAGTGAACCGCGAAGTAGCGAGGGATTACTGTATTCTAGAAACATCTCTCTGCCACTAACCATTATGTAAAGCCCCAAAATAGTTCATTATTAAGAGTCGTGTGTGAAAGAGGTGCACAAGAAGGCAACCTAACTTCCACTGAAGTGGCTGGCTTCGGACTACACTAGGCCAAAATGTGCATTCATAAATGTATTAAGAAATCTCAATAATTCAAAATGTATCTCAAGAGAAAAACATGAAAAACCTGTAGTTTTGAAACAAATATACAGTAGTCCTCTAATGCAGCATTTCTCCTTTTTGATGACACAACCCACTTTTTCACACATAAGTGTCTTCGTGACCCACTTGGATGGGGTCCCCCTTGGTGCATCATGGGGGGTTGGACTCCCCCTTGGCTAGTTAAAGATGATCACCAGAGACAGAGTCGAGTTAACTTCCTTAGGTAACCTGCCACGGCCCACTAACATTATAAAGTATAGGAACTTGTGACTCATGGGCAGCAACCTGCAACCAATGTTTGGTGGTAGAGAAACACTGCTCTAATGGAACTTTATGAATAAAATTATTATTGAACAAAAAGAATACAAAGGCTCAAAAAGAAGGCAAAAAATGTTGTTGTACAGGTACTTCAATAGCCACCAAACCCAAATCACAATCCTTAAATGAAGTCCGTAATTTAGAAGTAAAAGGTCAAAGTAAGCCAAAACTCACAATCAAAAAACATCTGCGGCAGAGTGCATTCAAAATGAGCCGTGAAGGGATTTCTAGGGATGGGATGTTTGACATCGAGGCCTTGAAGCTTGTATCCCTTTAATGAAGCACTGTATCAAAGCTACATTACTACATGATTGATGACATCTGAAGCTTCAAAGCTGCTACACATGGTATGAAAGTGGATGTGAAACTACCGGCCATATCTTATACAAAGACGATACTAAACTAAATATGGAATCCGAAAGTGTGGAATTCATTATCCAACAATGAAGTGCCACGCTGTACTACTCTTCTGTACTGGAACTTACAATGTTTTATTAATACTCTAGACTACTATAGGCACATTTTCTGGATCACCTTATCAATCCTCAGTTCCACAAGCACATTCCTAAAGCGCTTAGTGCAATTATTCCCCAAACAATGATGGAAAAAAAATCATCTTTCACATTGTTTCATAGCAAAAATCCCCTGATTTTAAAAAAGTTATCACATAACTATGAATCAGTGGTGATTTATAATGTGTGGTAGAGTTGTGACAGTGCTCATCGGTTCTGAGTGCTGATGGATTTTTGCTGTTTACACCTCTATTGTAACAGTAAAGCGTCATCAGCCTGGGGAAGAGTTGCCAACAGTATGAGTTGGCATTTCATCACACAAATGAGCAGCTTTAATGCAGGGGAGCCAACAAAAACGGCAAGCCTGCCAAAGTCACAAACGCATTGAAACTACTGCAGCAACATTGAGCCACCCTGCTAAGGATAGCAAACCACCTCAAATAGATTTGTTAACAGCCAAGAACCCATTGGTGATCACTAGCGTGGTTCTACAATATTCGTAACGGCAACATGTTTAGGACAACACATTTTTTATTGTAGATTCCATCCATCCATCCATTGTCTTCCGCTTATCCGAGGTCTGGTCACGGGGGCAGCAGCTTGAGCAGAGATGCCCAGACTTCCCTCTCCCCGGCCACTTCTTCTAGCTCTTCCGGAAGAATCCCAAGGCGTTCCCAGGCCAGTCGAGAGACATAGTCCCTCCAACGTGTCCTGGGTCTTCCCCGGGGCCTCCTCCCGGTTAGACATGCCCGGAACACCTCACCAGGGAGGCGTCCAGGAGGCATCTTGATCAGATGCCCGAGCCACCTTATCTGACTCCTCTCGATGCGGAGGAGCAGCGGCTCTACTCTGAGCCCCTCCCGGATGACTGAGCTTCTCACCCTATCTTTAAGGGAAAGCCCAGACACCCTGCGGAGGAAACTCATTTCAGCCGCTTGTATTCGCGATCTCGTTCTTTCGGTCACTACCCATAGCTCATGACCATAGGTGAGGTTATTGTACATTAATTGCAGCAGTATAATGACAACATTATTATCTTATGGATTAGCGCACCAGTCCGACTGAAACTCTGTGATCGACAATGGCTTGTAATGCGCTTCCTCAAGCTCAAGGCTGCTATGGTTTCTGTAAACTACCAGATGTCATTATTTTCAAAGCTTCAAAAACTTTGTATCAGGAAGAAGCTTCAGAAGCTTCATGGGGATTCATCCACCCATCGCTTAGGACTCCAAATCCCAGCCTGCCTCTATAGGACTGGGTATGGGTCCTCTTGGGGAATACACCCACAAAATACAAGAAAAATGGGACAAGTGAAGAACACACATAGAAGTTACATCATAACTAAATGGAATAAAATTAACAGAAAATACTTTATTAGACAAATAATAAGTTAACATAACAATAATGTCAAAAAATATGGAAAACAATGAACAATAATGAAAACTGAACAATGAAGATCTTTCTTGTTATCTTATATAAAGAACCACTACATACAGTAATAATATCAATATGAAGCTACAGTAGTCTTTTATATAACCAACTAAAGAATTGTCACAAAAGTTGTCATTTCAATCAATAAAAAATTGAAGTAAATGGTAAGTAGGTTCAGTTCCCATCCTTGACATGTGTGTTTGAAATTCTCCGCACCTAAAGGTGCTGTGGTCTGATAAATCCAAAATGGAGCTTTTTGGCCATCAGACCAAACACTGTCTTACAATACCCATTATCAAGAACACACCATATTCATAGTGAAGCATTGGGGTGGCAGCATCACACAGTAGGACTGCTCCTCTGCAGTAGGCCATGGAAGGTGCAGTCAGAAGAAACCTGTGCCTTGAGGGGTTTGCCTTCCAGCAAGACAACAACCCCAAGCATGAAGCAAAAGCTACACAGGAATGGCTTCAGAACAGGCTGGGTCAGAGCCCAGACATCTCACGATCACCATGGCATCTGAAAGAGCTCGAGTAGTTAGGCAAAGTTTCTAAGTGAGCTTGTTTCACCAAGGGGGTGGTTTGCAGTTACTGCTAGTGGGTCGTCAATGAATTTAAAGTGGCTAAACTGGATCACTTGACCATAAAGGTCGAGAAACACTGGTGTAAGGAAGGCGATGTGGGATGAATGCATAAGAATTAACCATATGGAGCAGTGCCGGTCAATATGATCCTCCAAGAGTCAGAAATCATATAAGACCCTGTAAAATATAATGATAATAATAATGAAAGGTTTATTACTGGGGCTGGTTTTGGCAATTGCTCAAACATTACTACTCTATTGATTCCCTATGGCCTTTGGCCATAAGCATGAATGGTCTAAATTGGTGCATGACTATTGTGATGGGCGGCCGGGTCCCATGCCCGTGTTTGTGAATTTCCCCTTGGGATTAATAAAGTATCTATCTATCTATCTATCTATCCATCTATGCCCAGCCGGGAGACCAGCCATGGGATGCACTCTACGTCCCCCGGAATGCATGGTGGCAGCCCTTCTGGATTACATCGGGGCCACAGGTGTGGGACTTCAGGACTCAGACCTGTTGGGCTCCGTGGCCACCACCCGGAGAAGCTGCACGGCTTAATGAGCCTCTGTGGGCTGGAATGCAGCCACACCCGGAAGTGCGGCCTAATTAGGCTAATTACCACCCGGAGCGCTTCCAGGAGGGCTACAAAAAAAGCCTGCCGCCACTACTCGAGGGCCAGAATGATGATGATGATGAGGAGGAGGAGGAGGAGGAGTAGTAGTAGTAATAGTACCAGTACCAGACGAACGGTTGGTTGTTTTGATCAAGTGCTTGGGATTGTGTTATGCCTGTGGGGTTCACGGGGAAGACGTGCACCACAGGTGAAGAAAAATAAAAGTCTTGTGGGTTTGACACGTGCCTCAGTGTGAATCTGTGCCGGGTCGGGCGCCTATATAGCGTCCATATCACACTGTACTTTAACTGATTAGCTCAGACTAAGGGAGTGTGGGCATGTGGATATGGGCACAGCTGTTGTCATGGGATGACTGGCACCCAATCTAGGGCAGATTTCACCACCACGCAACCCACTAATGGAGGAAGGAACCTCTAAAACCTTGATGAATATGTATTCGGTATAATATGACTGTTACTCACATTTTTCCCTTAGACTACAGTAGTAAGAGTTGTGTAACAGAAGCAACTGAAAACGAATACAATAGATAGATAGATAGATACAGTAGACAATTGACAGAAATCAAAAAACATTCATCAAGCTTATTGTCCGTAAAAGTGACTTACTAGTAGCCTTTTGACCTGTGGATAAAAACCGTTAACTGAATCCGGTGTTGGGAGCGCTAACCTATTTAAACACAGACTTCTCCTGAAGAGTAAGCATAAAATCCCCAAAAGCTCATTAAATATTAGCAAACAATTTATTATTGAAGTTTAGGGAGCCATTTATCTGTAGCTTTGTTATAGTAGGCAGTGATTTATTTCCTCGTTTCAAGAGGTTCAGGGTTATCTTGCACTGTACGGGTATGGATAAAAAACCTACCTATGCAATTTTACTCCATTCTTGCCAATTAATAGTGTCACATTTGCAGCAAAGCTTGGGGTATAAATTGAATTTTGTCATTTTTTGCTTTGCCTGGCATAACCTACTTTCATTTTATTTGTGTCCCTAGTCACCAGTTTCTAATACTGCTTTAAATACCATTCTAGCCTTTCTAATGAAATAGAAAAGGCGGCAAGTTATGAAATCTCCTCCACTGATTTGATAGAACGAGGTATCTTGAACAGTTAAGCATTTTTTAAGTGTCCTTCTCCGCCTGCCCACCCACCCATCCACCGTTTTTCTAAACTTCTTCAATCCTACTTTGAGGATGGTGAGGAGTGAAAGCCTAACCAGTGAAACACCAGGCCTCTGCGGGGTACACTAATGTGAAGGCTAACATGGGCCAATTGCATTTCAAGCTAACAGAAGACTGGAGAATATTTAACACAGACATCTGTAGAACGTGTACAGTGGGCATAAAAAGTATTCCCCCCCCTTTGATGTTTTTACAATATACTATTATACAACATTGAATCACAAGGGATTGGATTTGTGTTTTTTTTTTTTACAGTAACAAACAGAAAAAGACTCCTGTAACTTGCTTTGTAAATCACCTTGGATTAAGGCTTCTGCTAAATAAATCCATCCATCCAGCCATTACCCAACCTGCTGTATCCTAACTGCAGGGTCACGGAGGTCTGCTGGTGCCAATCCCAGCCAACACAGGGCGCAAGGCAGGAACCAATCCCAGGCAGGGCACACACACCCACACACCAAGCACAATTTAGGATCGCCAATGCACCTAACCTGCATGTCTTTGGACTGTGGGAAGAAACCCACGCAGCCACGGGGAGACTCATACAAACTCCACGCAGGGAGGACCCGGGAAGCGAACCCAGGTCTCCTTACTGCGAGGCAGCAGCGCTACCACCGAGCCACCGTGCCGTCCTGCTAAATAAATAAATATATAATTAATTAAAATAATAATAACCCAAATGGATCTGTCAGACAGCAGCACCAACCATTGAACCTTCTTGTCATTATCTTATATATAATTCGCCAGCCTACTCACTCACGTCTGTCCGAAGCCGAATGCGCAGTCGCCTTCTGCGCACGTCCGAAGCCGGAATGCGCAGTCGCCTTCTGCGCAGCTGCCCGAAAAACCTTACGAGACCGACATCGTGGCAGGCGGCGGATTTACAGCCGCGAAAATTCAAAGAGAAAGGCGACTTTGATTAAAGCTCTAGAGGCCTGAAAGGCGATTTCGACTGCAGCTCAAGGCCTAATTACGCATTAATTTAATACACCTATATCAGGTTTGTGGTGCTTATACTTATTACTATTCCATATTGTACTGGAACATTCATCATTCAATATTATACTATAGGCCTGGAAAATTCATCAACTAACAGTACAAGCCTGTACAGTAATGAGTAAAGCGGACTACAATCATTACAAAACAACTTCTTCGTTACTTATCATTTGTTCTTCATACACTGCTGACACAATCTTGTGCCCGTTTCATCTTACGTTTTCGAAACGGGCTCTTTGTCTAGTATGACCATAAAGTCAACTATTCATGTCAGTTCTAATCACGTTAACCCAACATTTACTGAGATGCATAATGATGCAATAAGTGCTTAAGAAACTTTCTGTTGTTTATTTGCTGTGTATAAATTACCACCCCGATTACCACTGGTTAACTGGTACAGTTTTAAACCCTGAAGCGTTCCTCAAAAGAAGGTACCGTATTATCCAACGAGAGATTCTTGGTCAATCCCGGGCTTCCCAGCCATAAAGGTCTCATCTTGTAGAAAGGCTGTAAGAAACTTCACCTCTCTCTGTGTTCTCTTGTTAAAGGAGCGGTGAGTGCCGACTCTCTGTCTTTCTCTGAAAAATGGAAGAGACCTTCTTGGCTTTTCAACTCAATCAAAGCAGCTTTAACTGGATTCAGTGGAGGTGCACAAACAGGGAGTGATGAATCCAAATCGGACTCAGAGTTTCTGTCAGTAACTGAATCAGAAGACCTTGGCTGTCTGGGGCAGGCCGTCAGCTTGCAGTGGGATGCAGAAGAAAGCAGTAAGACTCTTCTTTCCTTTCTTTCTTGTTATTGATTTATAAACCCAGAGTTGGGTTAAACAAGGCTAATAATGGATGGATTGATTACTTTTTTATTTACTTGCGTCTTTGATTGCATATTTTCAACTTCATCCATCCATTATCCAACCTGCTATATCCTAACTACAGGGTCACGGGGGTCTGCTGGAGCCAATCCCAGCCAGCACAGGGCGCAAGGCAGGAAACAAACCCCGGGCAGGGCGCCAGCCCACCGCAGCTTATTTTCAACTTATTTCAGCTTTCTTATTGTTTGCTCCTTCCAAATGAAATTTTCCTTTACCACTACATCAGACATGTTTATGAGATTTCTGGACATCCAACCATATATTTAAAATTTTATTTTTTACTTATACTTGTAGTTTCGGCACTCAACTAATTTCAGTGTACATTCCTCAAGCTCCAGGCTGGGGCTAAAATTCATCTTTCTGTGAGGCAGTGGTGTTAACTGCTGTGCCACCAGGCTGCCTGCTTCACAAAATACTGTTAAATTTGCGGTCATTAAGTAAGTTTGTAAACCTTGGAAATAAAACCAGTGAAATTCTTTATTTTTCACAGATGCATCTATAAACAACTCAATTACTGCAAATTTCAGTAATTAGATAATTATTAAATTTGTGTCTGTTTGCGCCTTGCTGTTACACCAGCATCAGCCACCTAGCCGTAAAAAGTTGTGTTAAATGAGGTTAATTTTAATAGACTACATTATGTAGACTTGTTAATTTATTATATCAGGAGAAAACATTACTGCATAACATCACTACTGTCACTATTGAAGTGGAATGGAAAATAATTATTCAGCCTACATTTTCTGCTTATTTTTTGCTTGATTTACTTGACGGTAAAAATATGTGGAACTAGATCAAATTAAATATAAACACTCTATAGCTTGTTTATTTAATTTATTTTTTTGTGAAGTAAACTGAATTCAGCAATAGGCAGCAGGGTGGTGCAGCGGTGCTGCTACCTCATGCATCCAGTGTCCTTGGTTCAAATCTCACACCCTGCTGTTGTTCATGTGGAGTTTATACCGGTGCTGGTCATAAAATTAGAATATCATGACAAAGTTGATTTATTTCAGTAATTCCATTCAAAAAGTGAAACTTGTATATTAGATTCATTCATTACACACAGACTGATGTATTTCAAATGTTTATTTCTTTTAATGTTGATGATTATAACTGACAACTAATGAAAGTCCCAAATTCAGTATCTCGGAAAATTAGAATATTGTGAAAAGGTTCAACATTGAAGACACCTGGTGCCACACTCTAATCAGCTAATGAACTCAAAAGCCTTTAAATGGTCTCTCAGTCGAGTTCTGTAGGCTACACCATCATGGGGAAGACTGCTGACTTGACAGTTGTCCAAAAGACGACCATTGACACCTTGCACAAGGAGGGCAAGACACAAAAGGTCATTGCTAAAGAGGCTGGCTATTCACAGAGCTCTGTGTCCAAGCACATTAAGAGAGAGGCGAAGGGAAGGACAAGATGTGGTAGAAAAAAGTGTACAAGCAATAGGGATAACCGCACCCTGGAGAGGATTGTGAAACAAAACCCATTCAAAAATGTGGGGAAGATTCACAAAGAGTGGACTGCAGCTGGAGTCAGTGCTTCAAGAACCACCACACACAGACGTATGCAAGACATGGGTTTCAGCTGTCGCGTTCCTTGTGTCAAGTCACTCTTGAACAAGAGACAGCGTCAGAAGCGTCTCACCTGGGCTAAACACAAAAAGGACTGGACTGCTGCTTTCTGATGAAAGTAAATTTTGCATTTCCTTTGGAAATCAAGGTCCCAGAGTCTGGAGGAAGAGAGGAGAGGCACAGAATCCACGTTGCGTGAGGTCCAGTGTAAAGTTTCCACAGTCAGTGATGGTTTGGTGTGCCATGTCATCTGCTGGTGTTGGTCCATTGTGTTTTCTGAGGTCCAAGGTCAACGCAGCCGTCTACCAGGAAGTTTTAGAGCACTTCATGCTTCCTGCTGCCGACGAACTTTATGGAGATGCAGATTTCATTTTCCAACAGGACCTGGCACCTGCACACAGTGCCAAAGCTACCAGTACCTGGTTTAAGGACCATGGTATCCCTGTTCTTGATTGGCCAACAAACTCGCCTGAAAATCTATGGGGTATTGTGAAGAGGAAGATGCAATACGTCAGACCCAACAATTCAGAAGAGCTGAAGGCCACTATCAGAGCAACATGGGCTCTCATAACACCTGAGCAGTGCCACAGACTGATCGACTCCATGCCACACCACATTGCTGCAGTAATCCAGGCCAAAGGAGCCCCAACTAAATATTGAGTGCTGTACCTGCTCATACTTTTCATGTTCATACCTTTCAGTTGGCCAACATTTCTAACAATCCTTTTTTTGCATTGGTCTTAATTGATATTCTAATTTTCCGAGATACTGAATTTGGGACTTTCATTACACACAGACTGATGTATTTCAAATGTTTATTTCTTTTAATGTTGATGATTATAACTGACAACTAATGAATGAATCTAATATACAAGTTTCACTTTTTGAATGGAATTACTGAAATAAATCAACTTTGTCATGATATTCTAATTTTATGACCAGCACCTGTATATTCTCCCAATGGCAGGTTTTCATCAAATGACCCCAAAGACATGCAGGCTTATTGACGATTTCATATTAGCTCCAGGGCTGTGAGTAAGCCCCCCTCCCCACCGATAGACTGGGTCTCTGCCTTACACTGCAATGTATTTTTGTAAAGCACTCATCGCCAAGTGCAGGCACAAAACACTGTGAATACATTCTCGGGAAAACTGAAAGTACAGAATGCACTTATTACTAAATACAGAATAAGTGCATACAGTGTATAGATACAGATGTGTTTAAACACACAGAAAACAAAGCAGAACCTGAGTAACATAAATGGAAATCAAGCATTTTTGTCTGTGAATAAACTGATGAACTATGGCCAGTTGACAGCGGACAGTAGAGTAGATGGAAATTGTAAAAAAGAAAGTGAAAGACAAAGTCAGACACAGTCAAAGTCCTGAAAGCCTCGGCCAACTAGCCACTTACCCCCTACTGGGCATTTTATAATTGGGTCTGTGCTGGCTGGACGGGCCATCCAATCTTTCCATCCGATGATTCCAAGGCTGGTCCCAGCATCTGAGATGACTTTTCCATAGGCGGGAGAGTGGCTTGGCAGTAGAGCGGTGGCACCAAATGCCACATCAAGATACTGAACAGAGAAAAAGTATAGAGGAGGGTTAACAATTGCTTCTAATTATTTTATTATGTATATTTCTGTACAGGGCGGCACGGTGGCGCTGCTTCCTCGCAGTTGGGAGACCTGGGGACCTGGGTTCGCTTCCCGGGTCCTCCCTGTGTGGAGTTTGCATGTTCTCCCCGTGTCTGCGTGGGTTTCCTCCCACAGTCCAAACACATGCAGGTTAGGTGCATTGGCGATTCTAAATTGTCCCTAGTGTGTGCTTGGTGTGTGTGTGCGTGTGCCCTGCGGTGGCCTGGCGCACTGCCCGGGGTTTGTTTCCTGCCATGCACCCTGTGTTGGCTGGGATTGGCTCCAGTAGACCCCCGTGACCTTGTAGTTAGGATATAGCGGGTTGGATAATGGATGGATGGATGGATGGATATTTCTGTACAAATGACTATCAAACAGAGATGCAGTTTGTACAACTAGTCGGCAGCTCTAGTTAGGGGTATGCCAGACTAAAGTAGGGAGTCTTCAACCAGGTAGAAAATTCCATAGCTTTGGGACCCTGTAACTAAAACCTTGAACGATTCCAAGGACTAATAAAATAAGTAAGCCTGCGTCTTGAGGTCTTAACATGTACTGTGACAAGTTCAGAGAAGTAAGCAGGGCACTCTGTCGTTCTCGTAATAATTTCTGTAGCAGCATTTTAAATTAACTGAATGCTGCATAAAGAACAGTAATGAAGAGCCCGTGAGTAATGCATCACAATAGTCAATCCTATAAGAAATAAAGGCGTAAATGAATTTCTCAGTATTCTGCATTTTTAGAAAATGTCTTAATTTTCTTAACATTTTTAAGATAAAGAAATGTGTTTTTCATTCAAAGCTGCTGTGATCATGAATGAGATTAGGTTGTTTTCAGAAAGCTCTGTTATAAGCATATAAAAAAGAAGGCAATTCAGTGGTTTTATATATCAGGAAATAACTAACTAATATTTAGTCATCTATTCAATACACTTAACGTCAGGAGACAAGTGTCTCATAACAAATTTCACTTTGTTATTATTTATTACTAGGGGGGGCTTTGCCCCCTGCTTGCTTCACTTGCCAACCCCCCCGGCCTGTGCTATGTGCCAGCCACTTTGCATCTCTGCCACTCGCGTATGTGGATTTCATTTTTACCAAACAACAAATCTTTTAATTCTTGCGGATCGGCCTCTTCATTGGGAAGAAACACTACTTTTCCCCGATGGCAACACAAATTAAGACGATCTACAAGTCTCCGACTTAAAGTTTAAATCCGAACAATATATTCAATCTCTTTTCGCTCTTCCGTAATAATTTCCATTTGTTTATGCTAATGCGATCTTTACTATTATTTTTTTTGAGACTTTCGAATTTTAGTACTTTCATTATCTCTAACCTGCTCTGCACGTGTATTGCGCCAATGTTTTTGAATTCTTTACGATGTTCTACTTTGTCGTCTACTCTTTGTCTTTTATTTCCGACCCCGGACGTGGTTAAATCTCTTGGCACAAAGTCTCGTCTCACAGGACATGAAAGTATCTCCCTGAAAAAGTCACATCTCGTCCCAGAATTGTTTTATTATAATATATACAAAATGAAGCAGCCAATGAAATTGTATTCAGTAAACAGGACGTGCCTGCCATTCCTCACTCACCTCGAGCACACCGTGTCCTCCCTTCACTTAATGGTTCCTCAGTGCTGCTCTTCTTTCTTGTTTTTGGCAGCCGACTACTCTGGAGTAGAATCTGTGGAAAGTGAATTAGATGGGAGTGTTTTAACATATTGTGTCCCAGAGAAGTTCCAGTGCCCAGGACCTTGGCTCAAGACACCGCCACACTGCAGACTTGAACTCGAGTGGGTGTGAGTTGAAAACGATTATTAATTATTATTATTATTATTATTATATTACCAAAATACAAAATAAAAAAAAACAATTGCATACAGTGAGCCCCAAGTCTCCCTTTGACTTAATTACTTTGTTTTATTTTATTCAAAACAGTCCTTTTGTGTGATCATTTCATTAATTTGAAATAGATAGATAGATAGATAGATAGATAGATAGATAGATAGATAGATAGATAGATAGATAGATAGATAGATAGATAGATAGATAGATAGATAGATAGATACTTTATTAATCCCAAGGGAAAATTCACAATTATTGTGAATAATAATTATATATGTTACATACATAGTTATTGGTGCCTATTCAAGGTTGGTTCTTATCTTCCGCTTGATGCTTTATGGATTAATTGCACGAGTGGATTGATGGGTGAGTGATTTATAGGATATTAAGTAATAATGACAAATACAAAGGCTAGGTTGGAACCATACTTTCAAATGCTACTCCTAATCACCATAGCACCATCACCACATCATGCGTGACCATCACTTCAGATATTACCCATACCACTATGACTCACATACAGTACACTCCCAATACAACCCATACCCATCTATGTACAATCTAACCCATGTATGTAATTCACCAGACACTATTTGTATCCTTCAAAATAAATTCTCCACATCTCACCCCGTGACCAGCACCTTCACCTCCATCTCCATTCATACTCTGGATGATAAACTGGACTGGACTGGACTGCCAATACTGATGCTCTGTGCAAGAGAGGACAGAGCTGACTATACTTCCTTAGAAGGCTGGCGTCCTTCAACATCTGCAATAAGATGCTGCAGATGTTCTATCAGACGGTTGTGGCGAGCGCCCTCTTCTACACGGTGGTGTGCTGGGTAGGCAGCATAAAGAAGAAGGACGCCTCACGTCTGGACAAACTGGTGAGGAAGGCAGGCTCTATTGTAGGCACGGAGCTGGACAGCTTGACATCCATGGCAGAGCGACGGGCGCTGAGCAGACTCCTGTCAATCATGGAGAATTCACTGCATCCACTGAACAGGATCATCTCCAGACAGAGGAGCAGCTTCAGCGACAGACTGCTGTCACCGTCCTGCTCCACTGACAGACTGAGGAGATCGTTCCTCCCTCACACTATGCGACTCTTCAATTCCACCCGAGGGGCTAAACGTTAACATTATACAAAGCTATTGTCTGTTTTACCTGCATTTTTATCACTCTTTAATTTAATTTTATATTATTTATTATTTTTGCTGCTGGAGTATGTGAATTTCCCCTTGGGATTAATAAAGTATCTATCTATCTGAATTTTTAATCTTCGCTACTACACTATCTATCTACTCATCACAGGGCCGGATTAAGAGCTTTGGGGGCCCGTAGCACATTTCAAATTTGGGGGCCCTTTTGGTCTGCATCATCTGAAGTTTAGATTCTGAACAGTTCAAACCGGACTAAATAATTATTTTACTCTCGATTATAATAAGAATCTTTTAATATTTATGTGAATTTTATGTGTTGGGCCCCTAAAGTTTTGTTATGTAAGAAATTTACAGTTTAAAAACGTAAAGATAATATTTTTAAAGACCAGTTTTTCAATGCTACATTTTTTCATTAAATATTGGGTCCACCATTTGGGGGCCCCCGAAATTGCGGGGCCCGTAGCATATGCTACATGTGCCTATTGGTTAATTCGGCACTGCCTCATCACTGTAACTACTATCACTGCATCACAAGCTCCCATCACTCCAGCTACTTCTAACACTTCCACCAAACCACCGTCCATATACACATTTATGTGCATAGACCTTTTGGTGGACAGGGGTTCAAAGCGGAGCGGGAGAAGGGGCCTATTCAGAACAGAATTTGTATCAAAACCCTGCAGTACAATGTCAAATGATCTTTATGCACTATTGTGTATTAAGATCTCTCAATAAGAAAAACAAGACTAAAACAATACTACTAATTTGCTTGCTAGGTGTTGTCAGCTTTTGGGTGTTTTAGGAAAATTTTCCCTTTGGACACCACGTTTTGATGAATTGCAGTTTCTTCATCTTTGTTCTTACTGTCATATTTCTCTGTTGACTGAATTGGAAGATCAGAGAGCAGTTTCTGTTCACATACATTTCTAAATTTGTATTTAACTGAACTGAGATTGGAAAAACTTCATTCTGCAGTTTAATTTGATACAGGCAGTGGGGAACAGATTTTCAGAAGCTGAAACATTAAATAAGCATCCATTGAATACTGAGCATTCAATGGATGGAGAAAGGAGCAGAGGCTTACCCCATGGTAGTCATCCCTTTGAGCATGTCCCTCCATATACATCATTCAAACAACAATCCATACCAGCTGTTAATTTCACTACCAGTTCCCCATACCACAACAGCTGTACTCACTTTTCCAGACTTCATGCATAACCAGCATCACCACCATTACCTTACTACTCAGCCCATTACCGGCACTTCCCATACTCAACTTTTATCTGGGCTGCTTATCTCTGCAACCACCATCTGGTAATCCTTTTAGATATGAGATCAATCACCTGTACCCCTCACTTGGGAACTCTACTGCCCATATCAGTTATTTAAACTACCACCGACAGATTCTCTCACACCTTGCCACATTCCACTACTCATCTTGTGAACAGCACCCATCACCTTCACACCCATTTCAACGTTTTGATTTTCCACCAGAGAATAGACACAACTAAAGGTTCAGGTGGCTGTCAGTGCCACGTGGTATTGTCCAAAAGACGCACAGTTGTGAGTGTATCAGGAACACCACTGTCACAGGTGTATTGAGAATGGACCACCACTCAGAAAACATCCAGCAAATAAAGGCGCTGTTGTCACAAACAGATCTCTGAGGAAGTGGCCGACAGACCTGATTTGCACAGACTAATAGCGGAGTTGAAGCTTGACAGCTAAAAGCACAGTATAATATATATATAGAAAGAGGCATATTAGAAAGTACCAATTTGGCAGCTGATGACCTAACTAATGTTGCCTCTCATTAAAAACAAAAAAAACAATATGGCACTGTTGCAGTAGCCTAATTTAACATAAACACTGGTGGACTGGAAAAACAAGGTCTGGTCTTGTTTGGAATCACTGTACTGCTGATTCAAGCTGATAGGACCCCCAGAACGTAGTGAAAAGTCCATAAATTCATGGACCTAACCTGCCAGGTGTCATCAATGCATATTGGTGGCAGCAGTGTAATACAGCATGGTGTGTTGTTGTGGCACAACTTGTATGGCCTGATATAAGTAACACTGAAAAGCCACAGGATATCTAATGCATTCGTTTATGAAAGAAGCATACCCATTGACGTTTTGAATGAAGGATTGATTTTAAAAAGTTTCTTCATGCAACATGGATAATAAGTTTAAAGTACTGCCAGTATGACTATAATGCAGAGTTCAGTTATTGTCATTATACATTACATACAGTACAGTACAGTACAGTACAAAACATTTTTCCCTGAAAAGGGATATCATCTTCTCACTAATTGTATTAAGTTCTCTGTTTGCAGGTATGGAATCGGTGGACCTGACTGTGGTAGTAATCTGCTTTGCAGTAAATCTGGCAAACTGGTATACTTTATCAGCTGCATTGGAGTAGTTTTTAATGTTACAGAAAAGACACAGAAGCATTATTGTGAACATACAGCTAAAATTACAAGGTGAGAATAGTCAGGATTTTTGTACTGAAATATGGCATTTTGTTCATTAATGCTACTCTTCATTCTGCTCTGACCTTTTCTTTCTCTTCTGTCTAAATTGTATAATCTTGTTAGATACAGATGGATAATTTTACTTGATATGGTTTGTGATTTACTAGGTTAGATAGTGAAAAGCATTGTATGAGATAGGGAGAGAGATTGACAGTTAAAGGGGACTATGATAGATAAATAAGGCACTATATAGATAGTAATTTTGGAGTGATAGATAGATAGATAGATAGATAGATAGATAGATAGATAGATAGATAGATAGATAGATAGATAGATAGATAGATAGATAGATAGATAGATAGATAACTTTATTAATCCCAGGGGGAAATTCACATACTCCAGCAGCAAAAAAATATTAAATTAAAGAGTAATAAAAAATGCAGGTAAAAAAACAGACAATAACTTGAATAATGTTCAACGTTTACCCCCTCTGGTGGAATTGAAGAGTCGCATAGTTTTGGGGAGGAATGATCTTCTCAGTCTGTCAGTGGAGCAGGACAGTGACAGCAGTCTGTCGCTGAAACTGCTCCTTTGTCTGGAGATGACACTGTTTAATGGATGTAGTGGATTCTCCATAATTGATAGGAGCCTGCTGAGTGCCCGTTGCTCTGCTACGGATGTCAGACCGTCCAGCTCTATGCCAACAATAGAGCCTGCCTTCCTCACCAGTTTGTCCAGGCATGAGGCATCCTTCTTCTTAATGCTGCCTCCCCAGCACACCACTGCGTAGAAGAGGGCACTCGCCACAACCATCTGATAGAACATCTGCAGCATCTTACTGCAGAAGTTGAAGGATGCCAGTCTTCTAAGGAAGTACAGGCGGCTCTGTCCTTTCTTGCACAGAGAATCAGTATTGGCAGTCCAGTCCAATTTATCGTCTATATATATATATATATATAGTTGGTAAGATGGTAAGATAGATAGATAGATAGATAGATAGATAGATAGATAGATAGATAGATAGATAGATAGATAGATAGTAATTTTGGTATAGTTGGATAGATATATAGATATATAGATCTAACACAGTTCTGTTGTCTATTCTTCTATCCAGCCTATAAAAAGTATTCACCTCTCCTTGGATGTTTTCACATTTTATTATATTACTAGTCATTTAGCCCGTTACAATAACGGGCGCTAGAACAGCTGGAGTTATAGAACACCTGGACGCACATAGGGACTTTATATATATAGATAACATGGAATTTCAGTGAATTCATTTGGCTTTTTTGACACTGAGCAACAGAAAAAGACTCTTTAATGTCAAAGTGAAAAGAGTTCTCTGCAATGTGAGCTAAATTCATTTCAAATATAAGACATTCATGTATGCTGGGATGGGTTCCAGCTTCCCCGCAGCCCTGCTCAGGGTAAAGCAGGTTTGGAAAATGGTTGGACAGATAAATATCAAACAAAATAATTGATCACATAAGTATTCATCTCATTTAATGACACTCTTAAATCACCACTAGGGCAGCCAATTGGTTTTAGAAGTCGCAGAATTATCTTAATGGAGATCACCTGTCTAGGGTTTCTGGAAAGGCCATCTTCTGGCGAGTAATTATGGTGGTCTAACCTACACAATGAAGGCACAAGAACATGCCAAGACACTCTAAAAGAAGAGGATTGAAAAACACAAGTCAGGGGATGGAGACCAGAAAATATCCAAGTCATTGAATATCCAGTTAAATCGGTCATCAGGACATTGAAACAGCATGGCAGTGTTGTAAATCTGCCTAGAGCAGGCCAAACACAAAAACAAGAGGAAGGTGAGTGACGGATGAGACCAATGAGAACTCTGACAGGGTCACAAGCTACAGTGCATGAGAATGGAGAAACTGTGCGGACAACGGCTATGCCTGGGAGCTTCACCCGTTTCAGCTTTAAGGGAGAGTGTCTTATATAAGAAAGTGTGAATCATCCATCCAGTTATTCGCCTATCTTCAATCCTGGTAAGTCCAATTCAGGTTCCCAGTTGTACCAGATACAGTCAGGACAAGGTGGGGCAACCTTGCAATTCTATAATTTAAAACTGATGAGTGTTGCCAGGACCATTTAGTACACACAGTAGTAATCACAGGAAGATGGATGATAGAATTAAGTAACACACATTGCATAAATCATGTGTTCTACAGTCCATAGATAGTGGAGAATATCATCACTGATTTGTATCAGATTTATATCTGAATGGTTATTAATGTAAACAACAATTTGGGATGCACAAGTCAGCGATGAATCTCATCTGAAATATCACACAAGTGATATGAGTGAGTATTCAGAAGCTTTACTCAGTTCTTAGTTGAAGCCCCTGTGTCCGTGATTACAGCCTCAAGGTCTTCTTGGATGTAATGCAACAAGATACACCCACCTGGATTTAGTGGTTTTCTGCCATTCTTCTCTGTAGATTTTATCAGGCTCTGTCAGGTTAGATGGAGATCATCGGTAGATAGCTATTTTCAGGTGTCTCCTGAAATGCTGGATTGGGTTCAAGTCCGTTCTCTGGCTGGACCACTCAATGACATTCACAGTGTTGTCCCTAAATCACTCTTGTGTTGTCTTTGCTTAGTCCTGTTGGAAGGTGAATCTTCAGTCCAGTCTGAGATCCAGAGTGCTCTGGAACAAGGTTTCATTAAGGACATCTCTGGACTTTGCTCTGTTCAGCTTTACCTTGACCCTGACTAGTCTCCTAATCCCTGATGCTGCCACCCCCATGCTTCACATTTGGAATGGAATTGTACAGGTGATGAATGTTGATGCTATGAGTTGAGGCCAAACACTTCAGCCTTGCTTTCATCAGATCAGAGAATCTTGCTTCTCACAGTCTGAGACTCCTTTAGGTGCCTTTTAACAAACTCCCAGTGGGCTTTCATGTGTCTTTTACTGAGGAGAAGCTTCCATCTGACCACTCTGCCATAATTCCCAGATTGATGGAGTGTTGCAGTGGTGGTTGTCCTTCTGGAAGTTTCTCCCATCTCCCTGCACTTTCTCTGGAGATCAGCCAAAGTGACCATTGTGTTCTTGGGCACCTCTCTTACTGTGCTAAGGCCATTCTCTCCTGAATGGCCACTTTGGCCAGCTCTAGGAAAAGGTGTGATTGTGCCTAACTTCTTCCATTGAGGCTTCCATCTGGCCACTCTGCTATAAAGCCCAGATCAATGGAGTGTCACAGTGGTGGTTATCCTTCTGGAAGTTTCTCTCATCTTCTCACACTTTTTCTGGAGCTCATCCATTGGGTTCTTAGTCACCTCTTTTTCCATAACCCTTCTTGATTGCTAAGTTTGGACCTGGCATCCAGGTCTCAGTAGAGTCATAGTTGTTCTGAGTTTCTTCAATTTAAGAATTATGGAGGCCACAGTGCTTTTGGGAACTTTCAGTGCTGCAGAATCTGTTTTTGCAACCTTCCCCAGATCTGTACATGGGCACAGTAATGTCTCTGCATTCAATTCCTTTGACCTCACGTCTTAGTTTTTCTTTTAACTGTGGGACTTTCTACAGACACCAAGTCCAATCCACTGAACTGACCACAGGTGGACTCCAAACATCTCAATGACGATCATCAACAGAACCCTCCCGAGATAAGTGGGTTGGTAAGAAGGATGGATGGAAGCATAATTTTGCAACAAATTCCATGTTCTTCCTTAGTCATTCTGGAGCAGTAAGTGTTGTTTGATGAGGGGAAAAAAATGAATGTAAATGATTTTGGCACAAGGCTGCGACACAATGAAATGTGAAAAAAGTGATGGGATCTGAAGACTTGCTGAATGAACTCAGATATAAGCAGATACCACCTTTAAGGCACCAATACATCAACATGAGGATGAGCACTTCTGGTGAGCCTCCCTGAGGGTCTGCTCCTCAAACTCCACTTTAAGTAGATTAGCAATTCTCATTTGGCTCATTGTGAGCGTGTGTGTCACTGTAGTGGATTGGCACCCCAGTATGGGTTGGTCTCTTCCTTGGCTCGACACTGCTGGCTTAGACATTGGCCCAGCTTGACCTTGTATCGGAATAAGTGGATTAAGAAAATGAATGATTGACTGAATGAGTCCATCCATTTTGGCCGAGTATGAATGAATGCAAGTGGAGTGCCCAGGTTTGGCTCCTGCCTGAGATGACCTCCAGCCTTCCGTGATTCTTTTCTATAAATTAATTAATGGATATATTTAACATTAAAGCGATTGATAGCTCAGTGAATTTTCCACAAAGCCGTAGTATGGGTATGGCTATAGCTAAATTACTTGAAATGTGAATCCTGAAAGGGCATTTCACTGTCAGTTTGCTTTTAAGTTTCTTGTGGGTTAGAATTTCAATGCTGTGGGTTTTATTTTGGAATACATTTATAGAAATATATATACATTTTTCCCTAGTCAGCAAGCTAATACGATATTTCTGCTTGTCATCTTGACTGCTGCTAACAAAGAAGCCATTGCAAGCTGGGAGTGCGAAACTGTTGGCTCGAAGACGCAGGCATGAGTCAGAAAAGGAAAGGCGGACGCTTTTGTTCCCCAGAAGACAACCGCATATTAAGGCCCATCAGGATTATCCCTTGAGTTTTGTTAGCGGTCTCTAAGAGGGTTTTTTCTTCTTTTTTATTATTTTTTTTTTAGAAGAAATCAAGCAAAAGCTGTCACTTGGCAGGGTGATGCTTATATTTACCCTGCACTGATTTGTAAAAGAAAAGCCATATTGTTGTGTTGTCGGTACCCAATTAAAATCAGTCAAAACACCTCAGTAATGTCACTGAACTTTAAGTAATCCCAGTGGTGGTGACGTTACCTGAATTTCTTTTCCACTTTACAATCGCAGCCGACTAATCCAAATAGTTCATACAAGTAAAACACTTCAGGAGCTCTGCCTGCAGCCCAAGCTCCATGGTGCAAAGCTTTTTGTAACCAGCCGTTTGTAACCTCACACACCTACAGAAGTTCTCTGTTGGTTGCACTCACTCTTCAACTCGGACTTAATTTTTTTCTAAAGGGGTTCATGAGCTTGGAAGAATATGTCTCCAAAGTTGGTTGGTGTTGCACTCTGCTTTTACCCCGATGCACACTTTATGAATTTATTGATACCCTCATCCAAGGCAATTTACAAATTCAGTGTCTACAGATAGCATAAGCAGGCTGGATGACCTCATAGTCATAGATGGGAACTGAACCAGTGGCCTTGAGGTTAAAGGTGCAAAGCCTTGGTCATTGTGGCACACTGCCTGCTGTGTGAAGTGATTGGCACACATAACCTCATTCACACCACTCATACAGTGCAGGATTGTGTGAAAAATAAAAAACCTGAAATATCCAACTACTCAGAGCCTTTACTATGACCCTTGACATTTGGCTCAGGTGCATCCCATTCTGTTGATAATCACTGAGATGCTTCTAAACCTTGTCTGGAGTCCACCGGTGGTCAATTCAATTTATTGGAGGCACACAACTTTCATTTAAACAAAACCCAAGGTGTGGGGTCAAAGGAATTTTCTGCAGAGCTTAAAGATGGGATTGTGTCGAGGCTCAGATAGAAGAATATACCTGCAGCACTGACAGTTCCCAAGGGCACAGTGGCCTCCATAATTCTTAAATGGAAAAATTCTGGAACACCTATGACTTATCCTATAGCTAAACTGAGCAATCAGGGGATAAAGGCCATGGTAAGAAAAGTAACCAAGATCCTAATGGCTGGACTCTAGAGAACTTGTGTGTAGATGGGAGAAACCTCTACAGGGGTGTCAAACTCCAGGCCTGGAGGGCCGCAGTGGCTGCAGGTTTTCATTCTAACCCTTTTCCTTATCAGTGACCAGTTTTCGCTGCTAATTAACTTTTGTTCCCTTCATTTTAATGGCCCTGTTCTTAAGTATTCATTCCTTTGAATTGATTCCTTTCATCGTTAAATGGCAGCCAAACAGAAATGAGGCATGAAACGAGATGACCAGCTAAATCGGGGCTTCAGACTTCAACCAGTTTCACAATGAGAAGCAGATTCTTGCTGTTAATTAAACTCGTTACTTAATTCCATGGCTTGTTGGTGCTCTCATTCTGCCACAGCAGACCCTCACAATGTTTTGGTGAGCTGAGAGATCAACTTTACTGAGACCTCCACCTTTCTTTATTTTCACATAGTTTGTGATGGGCACAGGTGAGCTGGTCATATGGATTCTTGTTTTGTGTCTCGTTATTGTTTGGCTGCTAATTAAGAAAAAGGAAACAACTAAGGGGCCTGAGTCAAGGTAATTAAAATTAAGGCAAAAGAAGGTAATTAGCAGCAAAAACTGGTCACAAATTAAGAAGATGGTTAGAATGAAAACCTGCAGCCACTGCGGCCCTCCAGGACCGGAGTTCGACACCTGTGCTCTAGAAGGACAATTACTACAACACTTCATCAATCTAGGCTTTATGACTTAGTGGCTCAGTAAAAGACAGATGGAAGCTCACTTGGAGATTAAGAAAAATCAGACTATGGGAAACAAGATTCTCTGGTCTGATGAAATTAAGGTTGAACTCTTTGGCTTAAACTTTTAAGTGTCACATCTGGATGAAACCAGGCACCGCTCATCACCTGTACAATACCATTCTAGCAGTGAAGCATGGTGGTGGCAGCATCATGCTTTGGGGTTGTTTTTCAGTGGCGGGGACTGGGAGACTAGTAAGGGTTGAGGGAAAGCTGAACAGAGAACTGTATAGAGATATCCTTAATGAAAACTTGCTCCATAGTGCTCAGGACCTCGGACTGGATCGACAAGAATCTAAGCGCAAAGAAAACACGACACAGGAGTGATTTAGGAACAACTCTAGGAATGTCCTTGAGTGGCCCAGGCAGAATCTGGACTTAAACCCAATCAAACCTCTCGAGAGAGACTTGAAAACAGCTGTCCACCTATGGTATCCATCCAACCTGCCCGAGGTTGAAAGGATCTGAAGAGAAGAATGGCAGAAAATCCTCAAATGCAGGTATGGGAAGCCTGCTGCATCAAACCCAAAAATACTCCAGGTTGGAATGGCTGCCAAAGGAGTTTCATGTAAGCACGGAGTAAAAGGTCTAAATACTGGTGTCAATGTGACATTTCAGTTTTAAATTTTATGAAATTTGCAAAAACATCTAAAAATTATATTTTGTTTGGTCATTCCTGGGGTATTCAGTGCTGTTTGATGAGAGATAAAATGAATTTAAATGATCTTCAACACAACAAAATGTGAGAAAAGTGACAGGGTCTGAATACTTTCTATAGGCTCCATTTATACTGGATCTATGTACTGTGCCTATAAAAAGTATTCACCCCCATGGCTGTCTGACATTACAGGGTCTTTTTCTGTTGATCAGTGTAAACAAAGCCAAATTATGCTGATTGTGATGCCATGTTGTATAGCAAGAAAGTGTGAAAACATCCAAGGGGAGTGCTTTCCATATTTCACTGTTACATTACATTCAATGTATGATTTTCCATTTGTCTTTTTTATGTCTGTTGTTGATTTTGTATCATTGTCACTAGTTTGGATAGATAAATGGTATAGTAGGCAAGATTAAAAATCTACATAAATTGACAGATAGATAGATGGTATAGTAGGCAAGATTAAACATCTAGATAAATAGATAGATGGTATAGTAGGCAAGAGTAAAAATCTACATAGATAGATAGATAGTATAGTAGGCAAGATTAAACATCTAGACAAATAGATAGATGGTATAGTAGGCAAGAGTAAAAATCTACATACATAGATAGATAGATAGATAGATAGATAGATAGATAGATAGATAGATAGATAGATAGATAGATAGCAAGATTAAACATCTAGCTAAATAGATAGATGGTATAGTAGGCAAGAGTAAAAATCTGCATACATGGATAGATGGTATAGTAGGCAAGATTAATTATCTAGATAGAATAGTAGGCAAGATTAATTATCTAGATAGATAGATGGTATAGTAGGCAAGATTAATTATCTAGATAGATAGATAGATAGATAGATAGATAGATAGATAGATAGATAGATAGATAGATAGATAGATAGATAGATAGATAGATAGATAGATAGATAGATAGATAGATAGATAGATAGATAGATAGATAGATAGACTTTGTTTGACCCCAAGTGGACATTAAACCTTTACATGGTAGACATGCAAGTAAGAATTTCTTTGTACACATATGACAATAAACATGAATTTGAATGATTAACCTAGAAAGCACCATTTTGAACATCCCACTTTTTATATCTAATGCAATTTCTCTTTCCAAACGTCCCTGACATGTCATTTCCAGCCTTGCACTTCACCCTGATGGTGACACTGCTGCTACTGGCCAAGCTGAACAAAAGAAAAGCATACTAGGAAAAGCTCACGTTCGAGTTTGGCACCTGGAAAGCTTACAAACCCTGCATGTGATTGGAATGCACACCTTTATGTCATCGGTCACCAGCATTGGCTTCTCATACTCGCAGGCTCTTCTGGTTGCCATTGACAGCAGACGTGTCCAGCTCATGGCAGTGTGGGACCTTAGCATGGCATGCATGGTGGCCAAATGTAAAATTGGTACTGCCGAGCAGTCAGCGCAAGTTACTAACGTGCGGTTTGGAATGAAGAACGCAGGGAGCCTGCTTACAGCTGGAGAAGAGCATCTGGTCTGGTGGAAGATTGACAGGGAGACCGGAAGGATTGTGGAGCGTCAGAAAGCAGATTATCAGAAAGAGTTACGACCCAAATGTATCACATGTTTGCTCTACAGCGAGAAGGGGGATCTCATTACAGGTCAGTGTCTTCTTGCTAAATTCATCCGAGCTGAGGTTCAGAGATGTTGCTGTGCTGAGCTGGGTTTGTGAATGACAGACCAGCAACAAGTTTTAATCTTTTTAAGAGTATGCAGAAGTGTATCTTGTAAAACTACCAGAAGTTATTGAACATCTATGGAGGAAAAATAATACCAGCAACCTGGTGCCACCCAGTAAAATGATAACTCTGAAATTCATTTATTAACCAACAGGGGTAATTCAGTGTGGTGCAATCTGAAAAGAATAAGAGACCCACCGGCAATAGTCTAACTTTAGCAGATTTCCGAAAATCTAAAAGATGGGCTTTGTTTTATTTAAGGCCACAGGTTTAAAACACATTTATGTATCTACATATTCCCAATATCAGATATTTGCACATACATTATTGTAAGAAATTAAACACCACAGCACAGGGGTCTTTGTGATGCGGGAGGGTAACGTGAGACTGGCACCTTAAAATTAGGCCACTGTGAGAGGCTCTTGTGATGCACTGGCTTCTATGGCTGGTTATTAGCTGCATTTAACGATTCTAGGATAGGACATTATAGGATAGGATAAGTAGTTTCTAAAAAATGTGTGGATGGCACCAGTGGTTATTGTTAATGCCTCACACCTCCAGGACCCTCCACTGTATGGAATTTGTTATGTTTGCCTTCCTTTGCAAGGAAGTGTGTGTAAGCAGGGGTGGCCAACTCTGATCCTGGAGGGCCACAGTGGCTTTCATTCTATTTTATTAATTAGTGACCAATTTTTGTTGCCAATAAACTTAACTCTTTCAGGGCTGATGTCGACTTTTGTCAAAATTCAGGGGTAGAGCACGGTAATCAGCTGTAAACTGCGACAAAACGCGCTCTTACATTTAAGTTTGACTCTCTTTGCTAGAAGGAAAGTTAAGTAGCTTTGTTGATTTGAACCAAGCAAAGAGCAAACAACCTCTAAAATGGCATCGACATCTGACAAGAGACTAAATACACCATGGACGTTTTACATATTATCGCTGAATCAGACTCTGACTTGTCGGACTTGGAATTTGATGCAAATGATCAGGAGATGGACATCGAATACGAAAAGTGAGGTACCAAAATCAGCTCATCAGTCCCCAGATGATCGTGGTGTTGAACTCATTTGTGTAGCTGATACGCCTATGGCAGCGCTCACCTGGGAGGACCACCACTTATGATGACAAGAGGTACAAACCATCAAACCAATTGATTGCCACCACTGCCCAACTGTGTGAAGGCAGGCAGGCAGTCCTTACATTCCTGCTGGCAATCGAGGTGCCCCCTCTCAGCCACTGCCTCCAGAGAGGCCGAACTTGCGTCAACATCAGCCACAACACGTAGCACCAGGGGCCTTATGTATAACGCCGTGCGTAGAACTCACACTATAACATGGCGTAAGCACAAAAACAGGAATGTGCGTACGCACAGAAAAATCCAGATGCAGGAATCTGTGCGCACGCAAACTTTCACGTTCTTCCACTACATAAATCCCGATCGGCGTGAAAAGTAACGCACATGCACGCGCCTTCTGTCCTGCCCCAACTCCGCCTCTTTGAATATGCAAATCGATATAAATAGCCTTCTGTGAAAAGACAAAGGGAAAAGCACGGGGAAAATATAAGAATTTCAGCGAATACCAAGTGGAGGCAAAGGAAAAACATACTATTTGTTGGTTTAAACAGTGGTATAATCAACAAAAGAAAGTTGATCGAGTGACATAGTGTCGGAGAAACTAGAAAGATCAAGTTCACAAAGTCGCACAGTGCCCGAAATAAAAAAGAAATCACACATCAAAGTCAGCGTAAAAAGGCGACTCGCAGCCCACCGTCTGAGTGTCATATGAAAGCTTATTAGGGTACAGAGAAAAAAAATAGGCACACAGTGGGGAAAAAGCACGAAATGTCAACTTTAATCTCAAAATTTCCACTTTAATCACGTAGTTTATTTTGTCATTAAAGTAGTACATCATAAACTTCATCTTAAAATCGTTTAATTTACTAGTTTCTCAAGTAGCACGTTAAATGCTTTGTTCTGTATTTGATCTTCTATGTGCTCTATGTGTGTGAATCACTACGTGCTTCCGTTCTTTCTCTTTCTCCGACAGGACACAGAATCCATTGCATTCGTGATATTACAGCTCTCTGAATAATTAAAATACTGAGATGTATACGTGATATCTTGTTCATGATGATAGGAATGAAAGCATGTTATTAAACATGGGAACACGGTGGCTCAGTGATTGTTCATATCTCACGCAAGAGGCTTGCTGCACCATGTGTGACCTTCGATGAAATAATTTATTACAGAAGTACTGTCTCTTTCAAACGTACTAACCTCCAATTCCTGTCCTTACTTTTCTTTCTCCAAATACCCAATCGCCACACAATCAGCTCTGTAATAGACGTTAAACCATTTGTAAGCTTAGAACGCCGATTTTTCAAAACTTTTAAGGAACATTGAAATATCTTCGTAGTACATGTTTAATTATTCTATCCGTCTATCCTTCCAGTGTCGCGTCAGCACCAGCAAGAATACAGCGCAAGGCAGGAGCTATCCGTGAACTAGCTAGCGCTGCGGCACCGTGTCCTCACATGTTTAATTATTAACAATACAGATTATTTAAATAAAGTTAAAGTTTTATCTGTATACTATAAGCAACATATTTTGCTGCATTTCATCTTAAAAACGATACTGTCATCATATGCGCTTTATAAAGTGGCGCAAGTTGTGCAATATTATAACTGTAGTGCAAGTTTACAGTGAGGTGATTGTACTTATAAGTACAAACAGTTCTACAAGGAGCACTTGATGGACTGATTGAGTGCGTTTATAGTTCTTGGGATGAAACTGTTTCTGAAACGCGAGGTCTGTACAGGAAAGGCTTTGACGCGTTTTGCCGTGGTTGAGGTAGTGTGTGCTTGATGCTGTATACCGATAATTCTCTTTCCGATCAGCTGCTGCTGTGATTCCCCACTCAGATACAGTGATATAAATACTCCGAGTGGTGCAGTGAGAATAATATGGAAAAAGATGATCCGCTGTGGCAACCCTTAACGGGAGCAACAAAAAGAAGAACAAGATGCAGTGAGCGTAACAACGCTAAAGCAGTTATGGTATTTGGAATACTATGGCTACTCCCTGGACCATTATATTGCTACAGGTTAATTACGATCAGATGCATTACACTAATAAACAATATGCAGTTAATTTCAGTGTATTTATAAGCCTGGTCAGGAATGTGGGTCTAAGAAAGAAAGGGTGACCACACAGGAACAGTAGCACTGCTTTGACGCTGGGTGCCGCCAGTCTGCAAAACCGAGCGGAGAAATTGCATACGCCAGGGTATGAGGTACCGTGGAAATGTGTGTGGCTTTATACCGAGTTTAGGTTTTATACATCGCGATTTGAGCGTGGAAACGGGAGTACGCAACATTTCTGTGCGTATGCACCGTTTATACATGAGGCCCCAGACATTTCATGTTGATTTATGGGTGAAACCATTGCTTTGTGTGCTTTTCAGAAAACAGTTTTTTGGAAAAAAATATTCAGCCCTCAAAGAGATAATGTCACTGATTTGCTATTTAAGACTCAGACCCTTTAAATCAGGGGTGAGCAACATCAGGCCTGGAGGGCCGCAGCGGCTACAGGTTTTTGTCTCAACCCAGTTGCCTCATGGGATGTTATTTACTGTTGATGAAGCAATTATTGCTTAAGTGACTTTTTTTTTCTGCTTCATTTTAGTGGTCTCAATTGTTAAGGTTCCCCACCCTTAATTACTTATATTAGTCTTAAACAGTTGCATTGTTTTTAATGGCTCTAAATAACAAGCAAATTACAAAAGAACCGGCAGTTCTCCGTTTAGCTTGTTTCCTTTTCCAGTCTGAAGAACTGAAAGTTACTCATCTGTTGTAGGCTTCAGATCATTTGGATGATATCTTTTTTTCCCTGTAAGTGATTCAAGATTGGCCTGACATTGCAGAGATAACACTAACAAGTCATGATATTAAATAAGACCCGTTATTAGCAAGGATTGTGTTCTAATTCATCAACTGGACTGGAACAAAACCAGCAGCCACTGCAACCATTTTGAG
This sequence comes from Erpetoichthys calabaricus, assembly GCF_900747795.2. Lineage (NCBI taxonomy): Eukaryota > Metazoa > Chordata > Cladistia > Polypteriformes > Polypteridae > Erpetoichthys > Erpetoichthys calabaricus. The sequence continues at coordinate 87,872,304 of NC_041410.2, read as the reverse complement.
CATCCCACTCTTAATTTCTCTTTCTAAATGTCCCTGGCATGTCATTTCCAGCCTTGCACTTCACCCTGATGGCGACACTGCTGCTACTGGCCAAGCTGAACAAAAGAAAAACATACTAGGAAAAGCTCCCGTTCGAGTTTGGCACCTGGAAAGCTCCTCCAGGACTGGCATTGATCACCCTTGGTCCAGAGCAGGGGTCCTCAGTGTCGGTCCTGGGGGCCCACTGTGGTTGCAGGTTTTTGTTCCAACCAGCTTCTATTTTTAATTGGACTCCTGGGCTAATTAAGTGAACCTTTAAATGTCAAATTCTGTGTTTTGGGAAAAATGTAGAAATTAGAAAACTAAGTTTGGTATATTAAAATGTACCAAGCAGTTACATTGGAATAATGTATTTTGTTTTCTTTTTAACAATATTTTCATCTTGATTTTCATTCAGTTTTTTGCTGGGTGGTCTAATTGTTTAATGAATTCATTATTTTCTAATTAGTGGGTCTAACACTGAAGTAGTTGCAGCCTTGTTGTTTGCCTGGCTGTCTGCTCCGCTGGCTGTCATTATTAGGATACAATGAAGGGAGCAAACTGCACAGAGAAAGGGCAAAATAGAATGAAATCAACAAAAGGTTGTTAAGCAAAAGCAGAACTATTCTTAAATGTCTTATAAATGTAAAACATGCTGTGGTGCTTTGTTAATGAAGAATAAGTGAAGAGAAAAAAAATGTCTGCTAATTAATTGAGCTCAGTGTTGTCACTGATTAGGAATCTGGTTGGAACAAAAACCTGAAGCCACAGTGGGCCCCCAGGACTGACATTGAGAACCCCTGGTCTAGAACAGGGGTGTCCAACTCTGGTCCTGGAGGGCCGCAGTGGCTGTAAGCTTTCATTCTAACCCTTTTTGAAATCACGGACCTGTTCCTGCTGCTAATTAACTGTTTTTCTTTCATTTTAATTGATTAGCTTTTAAGACTCTGACCCCTTAATTGTTTTTTTTTTTTTCTTAATTACCAGCCAAACAATAATGAGATATAAAACAGGCCAACAGATGACCAGCTGCGTCCATCGTACAATATCTGAAAACCTGTAACGGTGCACTACCCGATAACGTGCAGTGAATACACTTGACTTGAGCGTTCCTAGATTTCATCCTCTTTCTTTCTCTTTACGTTTATCATTCGTTGGCTCAGAGGTTGATGCTCTTGTTGTTTCCTGAGCAGCTCTTCTTTTCTCCACCCTAGCGGCCTGCTGCTTCTCTTCTTCCGTCGGCATCTTTATGCATTAAAACTGATTAAGTCAGTGTTTGTATTGCAATTACTTAGTACGTTTTCCTCAATTTTTCACTTAAGCTGGCACTTACAGTGCATCCAGAAAGTATTCACAGCGCATCACTTTTTCCACATTTTGTTATGTTACAGCCTTATTCCAAAATGGATTAAATTCATTTTTTTCCTTAGAATTCTGCACCCAACACCCCATAATGACAATGTGAAAAAAGTTAAATTGAGGTTTATGCAAATTTATTAAAAATAGAAAAACTGAGAAATCCCATGTCCATAAGTATTCACAGCCTTTGCTCAATACTTTGTCGATGCACCTTTGGCAGCAATTCCAGCCTCAAGTCTTGTTGAATATGATGCCACAAGCTTGGCACACCTATCCTTGGCCAGTTTCGCCCATTCCTCTTTGCAGCACCTCTCAAGCTCCATCAGGTTGGATGGGAAGTGTCAGTGCACAGCCATTTTAAGATCTCTCCAGAGATGTTCAATCAGATTCAAGTCTGGGCTCTGGCTGGGCCACTCAAGGACATTCACAGAGTTGTCCTGAAGCCACTCCTTTGATATCTTGGCTGTGTGCTTAGGGTCGTTGTCCTGCTGAAAGATGAACCGTCGCCCCAGTCTGAGGTCAAGAGCGCTCTGGAGCAGGTTTTCATCCAGGATATCTCTGTACATTGCTGCAGTCACCTTTCCCTTTATCCTGACTAGTCTCCCAGTTCCTGCCGCTGAAAAACATCTCCACAGCATGATGCTGCCACCACCATGCTTCACTGTAGGGATGGTATTGGCCTGGTGATGAGCGGTGCCTGGTTTCCTCCAAACGTGACGCCTGGCATTCACACCAAAGAGTTCAATCTTTGTCTCATCAGACCAGAGAATTTTCTTTCTCATGGTCTGAGAGTCCTTCAGGTGCCTTTTGGCAAACTCCAGGTGGGCTGCCATGTGCCTTTTACTAAGGAGTGGCTTCCGTCTGGCCACTCTACCATACAGGCCTGATTGGTGGATTGCTGCAGAGATGGTTGTCCTTCTGGAAGGTTCTCCTCTCTCCACAGAGGACCTCTGGAGCTCTGACAGAGTGACCATCGGGTTCTTGGTCACCTCCCTGACTAAGGCCCTTCTCCCCTGATCGCTCAGTTTAGATGGCCGGCCAGCTCTAGGAAGAGTCCTGGTGGTTTCGAACTTCTTCCACTTACGGATGATGGAGGCCACTGTGCTCATTGGGACCTTCAAAGCAGCAGAAATTTTTCTGTAACCTTCTCCAGATTTGTGCCTCAAGACAATCCTGTCTCGGAGGTCTACAGACAATTCCTTTGACTTCATGCCTGGTTTGTGCTCTGACATGAATTGTCACCTGTGGGACCTTCTATAGACAGGTGTGTGCCTTTCCAAATCATGTCCAACCAACTGAATTTACCACAGGTGGACTCCAATGAAGCTGCAGAAACATCTCAAGGATGATCAGGGGAAGCAGGATGCACCTGAGCTCAATTTTGAGCTTCATGGCAAAGGCTGTGAACACTTATGGACATGTGCTTTCTCAATTGTTTTATTTTTAATAAATTTGCAAAAACCTCAAGTAAACTTTTTTCACGTTGTCATTATGGGGTGTTGTGTGTAGAATTCTGAGGAAAAAAATGAATTTAATCCATTTTGGAATAAGGCTGTAACATAACAAAATGTGGAAAAAGTGATGTGCTGTGAATACTTTCCGGATGCTCTGTATAACATCCATCCATCCATTATCCAACCCGCTGAATCCGAACACAGGGTCACGGGGGTCTGCTGGAGCCAATCCCAGCCAACACAGGGCACAAGGCAGGAAACAAACCCCGGGCAGGGCGCCAGCTATATAACATCACTTCTATTTATTATTTATTTTATTTTTATTTATGTTCATATATTTTTATTTCTATTTATGTTGTTTGTTTTTTCTTTTATTCTATTATTTTAAAGCACTTTGGCCACAGCATTCCTATGTTGTTTTAAATGTGCTATATAAATAAATTGACATTGACAAATTCTTCTGCATCCAGCATGGGTTCCATGATTCACATTTGCCAGAACTGCAGGATTCTCAGATGGAAAGAGCAACCATGTAGTCCATGTTGTACTAATGGTCAAATTAAACGTTTTTGATTAATAAGGCAATTAAATCAAATGCTGGTTATTCTTCAATAGTTATAATCTACCCATCATGCAGTAAGGAGACTATGGAAGATTGTCGGTTCGTTTCCCGGATCCTCCCTGTGTGGATAGTGCTTTGAGTACTGATAAAAGCACTATATAAATGTAATAAATTATTATTATTATTATTCTCATAGACGGGTAACTCGGCTACTAATTAATTATTAAAAAATACATTTCTCAAAACCTAAGAAAAAAAGGTTTTGAGGTAAGGTTTTTCTACTCACTAATCCTGGTGACGTGTTGCATGTTGATTAACACACAAGCGAGAAGTTCCCTGTTCTCTACGCGTGACAATACTGACCCTCTAAACCCGCGAACAATGTAACAAATAGGCAGGCTGATATGCTCAGTGCTCATTCAGGAATTCACTTTGCCTTTTTTAAATTGCTGAATGACTTCTGGGAGGCAACATAATCCCGCATGGCGTCTTTAGTCTTTAATATGGTAATAGAAGGCAGGGAGCGATCACCTTTCTGATGCTGTACAACACCGGGGGCTCGGGTTTCTGGGATTGTTTTGCAAGTGTATCGCACATCGTGCATTATTTAGATTATTGTTCGCAGTAACTCTTAATTGCACATACATAAAACATTTTCTTTCAAACTGTGTAATGACAAACCCATTATGAAGTAATGCTTTAGTGTTCTGCTTGTGTGCTTTTTGTTATTTCCTGTACTGCTTGAAAGAACGATCCAAGTGAAGAATATCTCAATCTTTTAAAATTTGTATTCATGATCGTATTAAAAAATGCAAAAATAATTGGACATCTCCTGCCATTACGAGAGCTGCATGTACTGCAGTGTGCTACATTATCTCTCTGTATCTGTATTGTCTCTTTTATTTCACATTAGGTGACTCCAATGGAAATGTGTACGTGTGGCCAAGTGGAAGCAACACAATCTCCCATTTCATCCGCCAGGCGCACGAGGGGCCCATTCTCTCTCTCTGCCTCCATCAAAACATGCTTTTAACGACGGCCAGAGAGGACAACGTTCTTGTTTGGCACTGGGGCAAGACATTTGAATGCTTCCGGCTTCTTAAGGTAAACTCTTAAAAAGTTTAGGCTCAACTTATCTGATCTACCAAAAACAAAAATCTGTTCACACTTTGGTGCAACAGCTTAGAAAATTGGGAATGTGCCTTCAGTCAAATGAAGAGGTTGTCTCCAGTAGGGAGCAACAAGCTCTAAGAATGGCGCAGAGTCCACCACTGGGAAGTGCACTATGGAAAGATCTTACAGTGCTTACAGTAGCACCTCACAGGTGACAATATACCAACAACAGAAAGCAATCCCATTACAAATAATAATTTTATACTTTATACGTTTGTGCCTGGTGGTTATTTGGATGGGAGACCATCTAGGGAAAGCTTGGGTTGCTGCTGGGCAGGGGGCTGTTAACCTGTGACCTGTATGTGGATACCAATGCCCCAATTTAGTGACAGGAACACTCTGAGATTTGCCGTCATCCATCAGATAAGACGTAAAACTGAGGTAATGGCTCTCTGTGATCATCAAAAAGAGTAGGGTGTACCCTGCTATCGTAACTAAACTGCCCACCTCAGCTTGGGCATTCTCAAATCAAATCAAAATCTTTATTGTCATTGTACAATGAAATTTTTAGGTGCAATTTTCAAGTGCAGAAAAAAAATAAAAACAAAACCAAAACACAATTACTCAAGTTACAACTAAAATAAGGGAGTAAAATAAGTATCCAAAATTGTCCATAACAGCAGAACATTTTCACTCATACATAGATTATATTGCACTTGTCTCTTATCTAATGTTAACTTAGAATGAAGGTGCACTCGGTCAGATTGACCACTTAGCACCATTCAGCATGGTGATGGCTGAAGGACAGAAACTGTTTCTCAGTCTATTTGTCTTAGTCTTTATGGATCTGAAACGTCTGCCTGAAGGCAGGTGTTCAAACAATGCATGTCCTGGGTGTGATTCTGGCCCCCTAATCATCCCCTGTCTCCAACTGGCTAACTGTGTCTTTCAGCTAATGTGTGGTGAGAGTATTGGCACAAGAATGGCTGCCATCACATCATCCAAGTGGATGCTACACATTGGTGCTGGTTGCCATCAATGTAGTTTGAGTATCGAGAAAATCATCTATCTTTTCTAACCTGCTTAGTTCTGAAAAGGGTTACAGGGGATACTTGAGCCAATCCCAGCTAGCACAAGTCACAAGGCAGGAACAAACCCTGGAGAGGGTGCTAGTTCATCCCATGGCAATTACACACACACACACCCAAATCAACTGTATAAATGTAACTAAAGGATCACTCCGCATATAGTCCATGTCAGGCTCTGTCAGGAAACCCCCACTTGAAATTCAGCAGAATGAATGCGGCTGCAGCAGATGCCACTCTTTCTATTAGTGTACAGTAGGTGCCCTAGCAGTTATCTAGTTTGGAGCATGGAGGTTATACTGAAGGCCACAATTTAAAAGCTCCAGGTTTGAGTAGTAATCATACAGTGAGCTAAATAGATAGATAACAAATGAAAAGCACTATATGATAGATAGACAGATAGACAGTGTAGTAGGCAAGATTATAGATAGATAGAGATAGATAGTGTAGTAGGCAAGATAGATAGAGATAGATAGTGTAGTAGGCAAGATAGATAGAGATAGATAGTGTAGTAGACAAGATAGTGTAGTAGGCAAGATTATAGATAGATAGATAGATAGATAGATAGATAGATAGATAGATAGATAGATAGATAGATAGATAGATAGCGTAGTAGGCAAGATAGATAGATAGTGTAGTAGGCAAGATGATAGATAGATAGATAGATAGATAGATAGATAGATAGATAGATAGCGTAGTAGGCAAGATAGATAGATAGATAGATAGATAGATAGATAGATAGATAGATAGATAGATAGATAGATAGATAGATAGATAGATAGATAGATAGATAGATAGATAGATAGATAGATAGATAGATCTATCTATCTATCTATCTAACACAGTTCTGTTGTCTATTCTTCTATCTAGCCTATAAAAAGTATTCACCGCTCCTTGGATGTTTTCACATTTTATTATTATATAACATGGAATTTCAGTGAATTCATTTGGCTTTTTTGACACTGAGCAACAGAAAAAGACTCTTTAATGTCAAAGTGAAAAGAGTTCTCCGTAATGTGAGCTAAATTCATTTCAAATATAAGACATTCATGTATGCTGGGATGGGTTCCAGTTTCCCCGCAGTCCTGCTCAGGGTAAAGCAGGTTTGGAAAATGGTTGGACAGATGGATATAAAACAAAATAATTGATCACATAAGTATTCATCTCATTTAATGACACTCTTAAATCACCACTAGGGCAGCCAATTGGTTTTAGAAGTCGCAGAATTATCTTAATGGAGATCACCTGTCTAGGGTTTCTGGAAAGGCCATCTTCTGGTGAGTAATTATGGTGGTCTAACCTACACAATGAAGGCACGAGAACATGCCAAGACACTCTAAAAGAAGAGGATTGTAAAACACAAGTCAGGGGATGGAGACCAGAAAATTCCAAGTCATTGAATATCCAGTTAAATCGGTCATCAGGACATTGAAAAACAGCATGGCAGTGTTGTAAATCTGCCTAGAGCAGGCCAACCACAAAAACTAAAGAGTGATAACAATGCAGGTATAACAGACAATAACTTTGTATAATGTTAATGTTTATCCCCCCGGGTGGAATTGAAGAGTCGCATAGTGTGAAGGAGGAACGATCTCCTCAGTCTGTCAGTGGAGCAGGACAGTGACACCAGTCTGTCGCTGAAGCTGCTCCTCTGTCTGTTCAGTGGATGCAGTGGATTCTCCATGATTGACAGGAGTGTGCTCAGCGCCCGTCGCTCTGCCACGGATGTCAAACTGTCCAGCTCCATGCCTACAATAGAGCCTGCCTTCCTCACCAGTTTGTCCAGGCGTGAGGCTAGAAGTAAGACTTGAAATTGCAGCCCTATGGTTGCAGTCCAGTACTTCTCGTCTTGTAAACAGATTAATTAGAACATGTCAAGGATGGCACTACCCACATTAAAAGAATGTGGTCTCTGAAGAAATAAGAGTCAGCTCTGCCCTTTCTTATAGAGTTACACCATGCTGATATTTTCAAAAGTGCTCACTTCATTATGATCCAACTCCCCACTACAGATACCAAAAAAAAAGAAAAAAGAGAGACGGACGTATGAGTATGTTGTGTAAAATATCTGCTGACAAAAAAAATCATCTTTCCTTTTTGGCCATGCAGGTTTGCAATATAAATTCATACTAATTAGAACAAGATGTTTGAAAGTCACTTGCAATCCGGTAACATATAAAAAGTTGAGAAAGGTCTTGCGGCAGACCTCCAGAACTCTGCGATTAAGGAGTTTTCCTAAACAGCCAATGGAACTGTATGTTTATGTCACATGATTTACACAGGAGAAACTCCGAGAAGGTTCTGGCTGTGACCTGCAGAACTATGTGACATCATCGCTACCTTGAAAGCCACTCCTAACTACACAACTTAACCACTTGATAACGGTCATTACGCCTGAGTAAGCTAACCCACCCACAACCCTAACCTTAACTATAGTGTGAAGATGTTCTAAGAGAACAAAGTGCGTGGTACACCATGAAACAGGTGTGTTGACAATGACCAGATGACTGGGTGCAGCACAGAGCATCACTGACGTGTAACGCCAAGGACGGCAAGTGTTACTGGATGTGATTGGTTTCCAAACAAAGCGCTGAAGGTCTGCTGCTCAACTCTTTTAGAAAAGCTGAAAGATTCTGAATATGATTGCATGGCACAGTAAGTTATAAAATCATTTGATCAGAAGAAATGCTGAGAGGCAGCAACAATCCTGTCATCAAATCCAAATTAAAAAAAAAAATAAGCTGTAGGGATAAGCTTTGCTTTTTTAAAAGTTTGAGCCATGAGTCTGCACTATGAAGATGGACTTTTCTTCTCAAAGTCAAAGTAGATTTATACTCTAAGGAGCTTCCAGTCTTCCTGCATTACCAACTCTAATCTTTAGCATCGGTTATGCCACTTCCACAAAAAGGAGAGTAATTAAAATATCACAGGTCGCACAATGAGTCCATTTTAAGAAGACAACATTTCTTTTATGGTATTTAGTAAAAGGCTTTTGTCAGTTTCCATGGTAACTCAATGACCTTCTCGATCTGAAATTTGATTTTCTAAAGGGCAAAGGTGGCAGTGATTGATGGTTTGAAGCCTAGAATAGATACCCCTAACTAATTTAGATGGCATTACAGTAGCAAAATACGGACGTGACAAAAAAAAAAACAAAGAGCAAACGTCATGCTGATCACCCAGGGACGTCTAAGTTTGTAACAGCTTGGCCTCCAGCTAGAAAAACTCACGCAAATGGTGCTGTGTAGTCAGTCTCACAATGTTTAAATTTAATATATGACCCGTAAATCCTTGTGCATGTCAATGATGAGCAATAAAATGAAAAGATCTATTCAGATGCATTTGTTTTCCACATTGTGCATGTGTATGTATATATATATATATATATATATATATATATATAAAATGTGTATACACACACACACACACATATATACAGGTGCGTCTCAATAAATTAAAATATCATCAAAAAGTTAATTTATTTCAGTAATTCAATTCAAAAAGTGAAACTCGTATCACTCTGTGTGTAATGAATCTATATAATAAATTTCAAGCATTTATTTCTTTTTATTTTGCTGATTATGGACTTACAGCCAATGAAAACCCAAAATTCAGTATCATAGAAAATTAGAATATTGTGACAAAGTTCAATATTGTAGACTCCTGGGGCCTCATGCATAACGCCGTGTGTAGAACTCACACTAAACATGGCGTACAGACAAAAGCGGAAATGTGCGTACGCACAAAAAAATCCAGATGCATAAATCTGTGTGAATGCCAGCTTCCACGTTCTTCCGCTCCATAAATCCCAGTCAGCGTGAAAAGTAACGCACGTGCATGCGCCTGCTGTCCCGCCCCAACTCTTACACCTCTTTGAATATTCAAATCAATATAAATAGCCCTTAATCTCAGCCTTCTGTGAAAAGGCAATGGTAAAAGCAAGAGGGAAAACAAAGAATTTCAGCAAATACCAAGTGGAGGCAAAGAAAAACGTACTATTTGTTGGTTTAAACAGTGATATAAACAACAAAAGGAAGTTGATCGAGTGACATAGCGTGTCGGAGAAACTCGAAAGCTCAAGTTCACAAAGTCGCACAGTGCCCGAAATAAAAAAGAAGTTGTCACATATCAAAGTCGACGTGAAAAGGCGAGTCGTAGCCCACCGTCTGAGTGTCATATGAAAGCTTATTAAGGTACAGAGAAAAAAAAGGCACATAATGGGGAAAAAAGCACGAAATGTCAACTTTAAATCTCTAAATTTCCACTTTAATCACGTAGTTTGTCATTAAAGTAGAACATCATAAACTTCATCTTAAAATCGTTTAATTTACTAGTTTCTCAACCCCATCTTAACTAAAGTAACATGTTAAATGCTTTGTTTTGTATTTGATCTTCTATGTGCTCTGTGTGTGTGAATCACTACGTGCTTCCGGGCTTTCTCTTCCTCCAACAGGACACAGAATCCATTACATTCGTGATATTACAGCTGTCTGAATAATTAAAATACTGAGATGTATACGTGATATCATTTTCATGATGATTGGAGTTAAAGCATGTTATTAAACATGGGAACATGGTGGAGCAGTGATTGTTCATGTCTCACGCAAGATTCTTGGTATGCCATGCGTGACCTTCAATGAAATGATTTATTGTAGCAGTACTGTCTCTTTCAAACGTACTAACCCCACAATTCCTGTCCTTACTTTTCTTTCTCCAAATACCCAATCGCCACACAATCAGCTCTGTAATAGACGTTAAGCCATCTGTAAGCTTAGAATGCCGATTCTTCAAAACTTTTAAAGAAGATTGAAATATCTTCGTAGTACGTGTTTAATTATTTTATCCATCTATCCTTCCAGCACCAGCAAGAACACAGCGCGAGGCAGGAACAATCCATGAACGGAGCACCAGATCCTCGCTAGCGCTGCGGCACTGTGTCCTCACATGTTTAATTATTAACAATATTGATTATTTAAATGAAGCTAAAGTTTTATCTATATAATAGACATATTTTTCTGCATTTCATCTTAAAAATTATATCATCATCATATGTAAATATGCACTTTATAAAGTGGCTCAGGTTGTGCAATATTATAACTGTATCGCATGTTAACAGTGAGGTAATTGTACTTATAAATACCAACAGTTCTACAAAGAGCACTTGATGGACTGATTGAGTGCATTTACAGTTCTTGGGATGAAACTATTTCTGAACCGCGAGGTCCGTACAGGAAAGGCTCTGAAGCATTTGCCGTATGAAAGCAGTCAATAGACAGCAAGGCTGAGACAGCGTGTGCTTGATGCTGTATGCTGTTAATTCTCTTTCCGATCAGCTGCTGTAGATCTGTGATTCACACTCGGGTACAGTGATATTAACACTCTGAGTGCTGCAATGAGAGTAATATGGAAAAATATGATCCACTGTGGCAAAACCTAATGGGAGCAGCTGAAAGAAGAAGAAGGTGCAGTGAGAGTAACAACGCTAAAGCAGTTATGGTATTTGGAATAGTTTGGCCATTCTGTGGACCATTATATTGTTACAGGTTAATTACAATCAGATGCATTAAACTAATAAAGAACATGCGGTTAATTTCAGTGTATTTATAAAGACGCGTCAGGGATATGGATTTAAAAAAGAAAGGGTAACCACACAGGAACAGTAGCACTGCTTTGATGCTGGGTGCCACCAGTCTGCAAAACCGAGCACAGAACTTGCATACCCCAGGGTATGAGCTACTGTGGAAATGTGTGTGGCTTTACGCCAAGTTTAGGTTTTATACATCGCGATTTGAGCGTGGAACATATTTGTGCGTACGCACCGTTTATACATGAAGCCCCTGGTGTCCCACTCCACTCAGCTAATTAACCCAAAACACCTGCTATGGGGCCCTAAGCCTTTAAACGGTCTCTCAGTCTGGTCCAGTAGGCCACACAATCAGACTGCTGACGTGACAGTTGTCCAGAAGACCATCATTGACACCCTCCACAAGGAGTGGAAGCCACAAAAGGTCATTGCTAAAGAACCTGGCTGTTCACAGAGTGCCATATCCAAGCATATTAATGGAAAGTTGAGTGGAAGGAAAACATGTGGCAGAAAAAGCTGCACAAGCAACAGGAATAACTGCAGCCTTGAGGGGATTGTGAAGCACAGCACATTCAAGAATTTGGGAAGGGATTCACAAGAAGTGGACAGTGGCTGGAGTCAGTGCTTCAAGAGCCACCACACACAGACATATCTAGGACAGGGGCTACAACTGTCTTACCTGGGCTAAGGAGAAAATGGACTGGACTGTTCCTCAGTGGTCCAAAGTCCTCTTTTCAGATGAAAGTAAATTTTGCATTTTACTTGGAGATCAAGGTCCTAGAATCTGGAGAAAGAGTGGAGAGGAGAGGCACAGAATCCAAGTTTGAGGTCCAGTGTGAAGTTTCTACAGTCGGTGATGATTTGAGGAGCCATGTCATCTGCTGGTGTTGGTCCACTGTGTTTTATCAAGTCCAAAGTCAGCGCAGCCATCTACCAGGAAATTTTAGAGCACTTCATGCTTCCCTCTGCTAACAAGCTTTATGCTGATGCTGATTTCATTTTCCAGCAGGACTTGGCACCTGCCCACACTGCCAAAAATACCAATACCTGTTTTAATAACCACTGTCCTTGATTGGCCAGCAAACTTGCCTGACCTAAACCCCACAGATTTTGTCAAGAGGAAGATTAGAGACACCAGACCCAACAACACAGAGGAACCGAAGGCCGTTATCAAAGCATCCTGAGCTACCATAACACCTCAGCAGTGCCACAGCCTGATCGCCTCCATGCCACGCCGCATTAATGCAGTAATTCATGCAAAAGGAGCTCCGACCAAGTATTGGTATTGAGTGTGTACATGGCCATACTTTGCAGTAGGTCATTTCTGTATTAAAAATCTATTTTTTTTATTGGGTCTTATGTAATATTCTAATTTTCTGAGATATAATTTTGAGTTCTCATTACCTATAAGCCATAATCAGCAAAATGAAAAGAAATTAGCACTTGAAATATATCACTGTGTGTGTAATGCTTCTCTTGCCAACCCCCCAACCCTCTCCCCGCCACAGCCTGCGCTACACACCGTTGTGAACAAGGGGACTGAACGTACCCCAAGGAGATGCAGTCGCTCCTCTGAAACCCCCTCTTAAACGGTGATACGATGGGAAACAGTTTGTTTTTACCTCCTCTTTGCTCGATCAGCTGCTGGCTTGCTGCTGCTGTCGTGCCATGTAATCTCCATTTCTGGAGCTTAGTAGAGCCAGATAACTATAAGAATCTTCACCAAGCAGCTCTGAAAATGTCTCCTTTGTTTGGGTCTCCATACCTCTTTGAGTCTGACATGAATGTCATGAACTCAAAGTTCAGAACACGACTGACAGACGAACATTGAAATGACTCCATAAGAGTGGACCTAAGGGGCTCCACTCCACCACACACCTCAGTGCCAGTCATCTGACTAACTAAACAACACATCACACATGACACTGGACCTGTGAATAAAGTGACACGGTGACAAACGAAGAAGTCAGATCTGTGGATTTGGAATCGCACTGTTTTTGTTTTGACAGCATTCATCTTTTAATTCAACAGTGTGAAATTCACTAGAAAATGCATACAGACATACAAAATGCACTTGCAGGTGAACCCAATATTTTGTTGTGATATTTTAATGCAAAACGTGAGGACACCAACATTTTGTTAAATGCTCAGGTAAAACAAGCGTATTCAGTTTGTTTGAGTTGAAATAAGCTATGAGAATAAACGTTAGAAAACAGGAGTACCTCTCGGCCATTTTCATGCTGTAAAAGTAGCTCGGGGGGTGGAAGGTTTGAGACCCCTGATCTAACACATGCAGGGCGCCACCTGCTGGTACTCGTGAACTATTAGCTTGGTCTTGGGAGGTCCAGAGGTTGTGCATGTTTTTAGTTGTTCATTTAAAAAATAAATCATGACAGGTATTTCTGAGCTAGATACTAGTTTAATGAATAAAGTGATCTCTGACTAGGAAATTGCCTCGATTGAAAACTAGCAGCCACGGTGTTCCCCAAGTACTTGGATTATTCCAGCAATGTAATTGCAGACTGCAGTACCTACGAGGTAATACCCCCAACATCACGTAACACCCATCTCAATAGATTATGATTAATATTAGGGCCCCGTTACACTATAGCTATGATTAGGGTTGTAGGAGGGGTTATCCGAGTCAAAGGGCGTTTTGTGACTCACACGGTGGGCATTACCTGATCTATGGCATAGGTATTGCCAGCTGCAGCTAGACCCTTCGATTATTGAGACTCTCGCTGTCATTTGAACAGCAGCCCCCCCCCCCCTCCCCCCTTTATTCTTTCATCATAAGTATTCTTTGACTTTTCCGCATTTTGTTAAATTTGTTCGATTGCTCCAGAATCACATTTGCTTTGCGAGTTGACCCCTCCGTGTAAAACCGTTAAAAGCGATTGCTTTTCTAGCTCAACGACAGTCCCATTTGGCTTCATCTGAATGTGCCATCTGCCTTTATGTTCTCGGTGACAAATCAGTTTTTGTTTTTTTTGTTTGCGTACAGATTCCCATTTCAGAAGGAGGCGTTTATCAGATCGCAGTTGCTGGGGACGCTCTCTACATGGCCACGGTCAACGGCTCCATACTCCAGACGGATATCAGCAGTCTGAACTCTCACTCGGCTCCCATCGTGCTCTGCGACAAAGCCATCACGGTGGGCCACTCGGACTCGGTGCTGGCTCTCGCCGTGGATGCAAAGCCACATCCAGATTGTCACGTGTTTGTTTCTGCAGGCTTTGATGGCGCACTTCACGTCTATAACGCACAAAGCAAGGAGTGCTTAGCAAGGCACTGTTTCAGAAAGTCTGTCATCTGTTGCGTGAGCGCAAGCCTCGCACAGAGACTAATTGCTGTCATTTCTAAAGAGCGTGATCTCACCGTATTTCATGTTTCTGTCCAAGACAACCCTATTAACCTACAGAAAGCTGCAACTTTTAGAAAGATTGCGCCTTTCCCGCCGCTCTGCATGCAGTTATCCCCCTGTGCAAAGAAACTCGCTTTGGCCTGTGCCGACATGAGCATTTATGTGTTCCTTTTAACACGGTGTAATAACGCCGAAGTGCATGTTGACGCTTCCCAGAGCCTCAAAGGGCACACCTCGAGAATTACTGGATTAGACTGGACTGCAGATGAAGGAAATCTTGGCTTTCACATTTTAAGAAGCAGCTCTACGGACGGTGAGCACAAAATCTGGAACACCGATACCGGGGAGGAAGTGGAAAATGCTGTGCTGTGGAAAGACGCCAACTGGGCTTCAGAAACGTGTACGACGGGCTTTACCAAGAAAGGTATGTAGATGTGCAGGACCTCAGTTATGGTCAACAAATCACAAAATCAACATTTGCACTTTGTGTGTGTATATTATATATATATATATATATATATATATATATATATATATATATATATATATACACACACAATGCATATATAGTACATTTACTTGAGGTTGAGGACATATTCTTAGAGTCACACAGTGATAATGAACAGCGGCCTTGCACCATAAACAAGCTCAGCTAAATTAAAAACTGACGAGCAGAACTAAGCAAATGCTTCCTGTTCACCTAAAGAGAGTATGAGATTTGAAAAAGTATTCCTGATAAGAACATTAGAACACTCTAGATAAGAACAGGCCATTCAGCCCAACAAAGCTCGCCAGTCCTATCCACTTATTTCTTCCAAAAAAACATCAAGTCGAGTTCTGAAAGTCCCTAAAGTCTTACTGTCCACCACACTACTTGGTCGCTTATTCCAAGTGTCTGTCGTTCTTTGTGTAAAGAAAAACTTCCTAATGTTTGTGCGAAATTTACCCTTCACAAGTTTCCAACTGTGTCCCCGTGTTCTTGATGAACTTATTTTGAGTCCCAGTCTCAATGCACTGGACTAATTCCCTTCATAATTTTAAACATTTCAGTCAGGTCTCCTCTTCATCTTCTTTTTCTTGAACTGTAAAGGCTCAGCTCTTTTCATCTTTCCTCATAACTCATCCCCTGTAGCTCCGAATCAGACTAGTCGCTCTTGTCTGGACCTTTTCTTGTGCTGTTATGTCCTTTTTGTAGCCTGGAGAACAGAACTGCACACAGGACTCCAGATGAGGCCTCACCAGTGTGTTATAAAGGTTGAGCAGAACCTCCTGTGAATTGTACTCCACACATCAAGGCGCTATATGACCTGACATTCAGTTTGCCTTCTTAATGGCTTCTGAACACTGTTAGTTGATAGTGTCAAGTCCACTATGACTCCTAAATCCTTCTCATAAGATGTACTCTCCATTTTCTAACTGCCCATTGTGTATTCAAACCTCACATTTTTACTTCCTATATGTAATTCTTTACATTTACTGACATTAAATTTCATCGTCCACAAATCTGCCCAAGCCTGTCTGCTATCCAAGTCCTTCTGTAATGATATAACGGATTCCACATTATCTGCTAATCCACCTATCTTGGTATCACCTGCAAACTTAACCAGCTTGTTACTTATATTCCTATCTAAATCATTAATATAAATTAAAAATAGCAGCGGCCCCTGCACTGCCCCCTGCTGGTCACCACTCTTAACATCGGCCAGTTCTGTCTTTAAAAAAAAAATCTGTCTTGAAATTTTTTTTTGTTATAAATTGATCTATTTATATGGAATGATTACAATAAAATTAATAAATAAAATTTATAAAAAAAAAAAAAAAAAAAAACACACATCAGCCAGTTCTGATGAGGTTCCTCTCACCGTCACCCTCTCCTTCCTGTATCTGAGCCAATTCTGCACCCATCTAATCAACTCACCCTCAACTCCCACTTCTTTTAATTTGATGCCCAACCTCTCATGTGGCACCTTATCAAGATATATTGTATATTAAGACAATATATTAATTTAAAATGAATCATATCAGAACAGCACTGAGCAATTACAATAGGAGGTAACCAACATAAAGCTCAGCAACAACAGTTAAATGTCAAAGAGCAAAATTAACAATTCACTTAATAAATAGATAAATGTAAGAATAAATGTATGCTTGTGAATATACAGTTGAAGTCAGAAGTTTCCATAAACTTGGGGTGAATTCTTTAAAGCTCAATTTCTAACCCCTCCACAGATTTTATACTAAGAAGCTATAAATTTGGTGTATCATTTAAGTCGTCTACTTTGGGCCGAGCAATAGTCATTTTTTCCAAAACATATTCATAGAGGATTTCACTTTTTATTGACTCAAACACAATTCCAGTGGGTCACAAGTTTACATACACTTCGTTAACCGTGCCTTTATAATTCCCAAAAATGATATCACGCCTGTAGGCCTGTGGTCCCCAACTCTGGTTCTGGAGGGTCCGAGTGACTGTAGGTTTTTATTTTGACCCTTTTCTTAATTAGTGAGCGGATTTTGCTCCTACTTAACTTCTTTTGAATTAATTTTATTTGACTTGCTCTTGAAGACTCAGACCCCCCTAATTGTTTCCTTTTTCCTTAATTGGCAGCCAAAAATTGAGATGCAAAATGAACCAACTGAACCAAAACATGACCAGCGTAACATGACCAACATTGTTGATCGTACGATATCTGAGAATAAAGAAAGGTTAAGGTCTCGGGAATGCTGATCTGTTCAGGTCCCCAAAACATTTTAACGGTGCTCGTAGAAAACAAAGTCAACAAGTTTGGAAATGTTGTTGCTCTCGTTGTGCAACAGCAGGCAGGCAGGCCATGGAATTAAAGAACTTGGTTTAATTAACGACAAGAATCAGCGCCTCATTAAGCAGCTGGTTGGAGTGAAAGTGGTTGGAGTTTGCGGCCCTCACTTAGTTGGTCTTCTGCCGGCTCACTCATTTCACATTTCATTTCTGTTTGGGTGCCATTTACGGAAAGAAATGCAGACATTCAGGGGAACAAATCTTAAAAAACAAGTCAATTAAAATGAATTGAAAAGAAGATCATTAAGAGCAAAAACAGTGCACTACTTAAGGGTTAGAATGAAAATCCGCAGCCACTGGGGCCCTCCAGGACCAGAGTTGGTGACCCCTGCTTTAGGCAATTTGAGCTTCTGAAAGCCAATTAACAGACATCCACATGTTGACTCCAGTTAGGTTAAGGCCTACCATCAAACTCACTGCCTCTCTGCTTGACATAATGGAAAAATGAAAAGAAACCAGTCAGGACTAAACAAACAAACAAAAAATGTGGACCTCCACAAATCTGGTTCATCCTTGGAAACAGTTTCCACAGGTTCCACATTCATCTGCACAAACAATAGATAGATAGATAGATAGATAGATAGATAGATAGATAGATAGATAGATAGATAGATAGATAGATAGATAGATAGATAGATAGATAGATAGATAGATAGATAGATAGATAGATAGATAGATAGATAGATAGATAGATAGATAGATACACAAGTATAAAAACCATGGGATCTCACAACCGTATCAGTGCTCAGGAAGGAGATGCATTGTGTCTCCTACAGAAGAGTGGACTTTGGCGCGAAAAGTGCAAATGAATCCCAAAACAACAGCAAAGGACCTTGTGGAGATGCTGGAGGACACCGTTAGACAAGTCTCTCTATCCACCATAAAACAAGAATGATCCATATTACTAACCGAGAATAGACCGGATATGGACGCAGGGACACGGCGACGGGACCATGAGACGTACTGCGCAGGCGCGCGTCTCATAAACCGCAAGCAAAGTCGTATCCACCGCGAACGAAGGAGTCACGGCCCAAGAATGAAAGAGCTCAACTAACATGAATGAGAAATGAAGCAACAACACAACCATAGCTACCACTAACGATACAACCACACAAAAAAGAGGATTCTGCGCTGCACCCCAGAGTCAAACGTGAGAGGCTATGGAGGCCCCACAGGTCCACAAAGGCGCAGGTGTCACCGCCATATTGTGAGTGGCACTACTGCGGAGTGAAGGCGCAGGCGTCACCGCCATATTGTGAGTGGCACTACTGCGGAGTGAAGATAGGAATAATGTGCTGCTTGGGATTGTACAAACCGCTGAACGCTTTACACAATACGGCTCAACGCTACAAACACGAGCCCACCTGGATAAGATCAATGAACGCAGGCGCCTACAACGCGCGTCTGAAACTGCGGAAGCAAAGCAGGTACGGGTTCAAAACGAAAGACCACAACTGACGGAGATAAATAATCTTTCAAATCTATTTCGGGTTACCCAAGACCAGGGGTTGGCGAGTGAAGCGAGCAGGGGGCGGAGCCCCCTAGTATCAACATAACCTGAAAGGCTGCTCAGCAATGAAGAAGCCACTGTCCCAAAGCCCCTATTAAAAAAGCTGTAGTCTGCAAAGGCACATGGGGACAAATATCTTATATCCTCTGGTCTGAGGAGTCCAAGGTCGAACTGTTTGGCCATCGTTATGTTTGGAGGAAAAAAAGGGTGAGACTTGCAAGCCAAAGAACACCATCTCAACCGTCAAGCATGGTGTTGTTGGGGGTCCTTTGCTGCAGGAGGGACTGGTGCATTTCACAGAATAGATGGCATGATGGGGAAGGAAAATGATGAAGATATACTGTAGCAACATCTCAAGAGCTCAGCAAGAAAGTTGAAGCACAGTCGGAAATGGCTCTTCCAAAAGAACAAGGACCCCAAGCAGCCCTCCAAAGTTGTGGCAAAATGGCATCAGGACAACAAGGTCAAGGTACTGGAGTGGCCACCACAAAACCCTGACATCAATGCGCTTGAAAAATTTGTGGGCAGAACTGAAAAAGTGTGTGTGTGTGTGAGCAAAGGAAGCCTGCAAACCTGTCCCAGTTAAACCAGTCCTGTCTGGAGGAATGGGTCAAAATTCTAGCAACTTTTAAGAAGCTTATGGAAGGACACACAAAACGTTTGGCTCAAGTTAAACGATTTAAAGCCAATGCTACCAAATATTAAAGTGTATGTAAACTTGTGACCCTGATATAGTCAATAAAATGTGAAATACTCCGAGATCTGGGAATACTGCTGGAACACTGCCCTGCACAAAGTGGAGGTCTTAAATGATATGCCAAATGTTTAGCTTGTTAGTATAAAATCTGTGGAGAGTTATAAAGCGAGTTTTAAAGAATTCATCCCGTGTACGGAAATGTCCGACTTCAATTGTAAGTTAAAGTTCACTGGAACAGACCACTGATTTAGTAAAATAACCGATGTGTTAAATAAAACCAGCAAACACCTTATTTTAAAATGCTTTAAATGTCTTCTGTTTGTATCAAATGTTTATGTACTGCAGACTAAATATCTCCCGCATATGTGCAAAATATTACATTTCTATACAATACACACACACACACACACACAGTGCCTTCAGAAATGTGTGATACGGGGGTCCAACTGTGGACTGGTGCAGTCCGAACTCTTAATTTTACAGATGGCTTTGCAGCCTTCCCCAGCATGGTGAGCACCCACAATTCTTTTTCTGAGGTGCTCTGGAGTGTCCTTTCTCTGCGACGTGATACTGCACAAGCGGGTCTGAAGATGAAGCCCTTGACAGAACCCTGCTCTTTTAATATACACAGGGGGTCCCATTCACACCTGACCATCGTCACACTGATTGACAACACCTGACTCGGCTCTCCCCTTCAAATTAGGTTCTCACACTTTTGTCAATCACAGATATGTCATACTGGGTGATTTTCCTCAGATTTGTTTAGCTGGGTTCTCCACATCTACTTTGAGGACTTCTATGAAAATCTGATGATGTTTTAAGTCGTATTTATGTAGGAATATGGAAACTTCTGAAGGGCTCACTAACTTTCAGGCACCACTGTACATGCTGTCTCCACAAATGTTTTACTAGAGAAATAGGACTCATAGATTACTGTGGCTCCCATCTTGTGTCCTGTGCTGTCAGGACAGGCTTTAGCCACTCACCACCCTGGCTGGAGAACGTTACGTTAAACTTGCATGGCAGACACCTGACATTATGGTTCTACTGCCTTCATCATCGATGTGTAGCCCTGCACACTCCATGGCGAGCTGGACATTTTATCACTTTAAGTACATACACATTTTTTTTTAAAGTATCCCCATTTTTAATCTAATTATTTTCTCTAGCTGTCCGTAAGTTGACATCACTTACTTGCATTTTTCTCCTTCCAGGCCTGCTACATTCGCTACCCAGACATGAAGTAGCTGTGGGGGTGGACGTCTCGTCATCTTCATCTTGCTTAGTTGTGGCCACATTGTCTGGAAAGCTTTTCCTATTTCGTCATCCTCTTCTTCACAGTAATGGAGAGTTTGACACGTACTGCTGTGGCACAAATGCGGCAGCAGTGAGATTTCTTCACGATGGAGCTCACCTCATAGTAATTGGGGGCAAGGACTGTGCAATTACCCAGTGGAAGATGGCAACTAAAGACTGCGATACGGAGTACTCAAACAATTACGCAAACATCCGCTAAGTGCATACTGTATTCCTTCTTTAACTTCAGTGGTGTTCATTTATAACTTTGCAAAGAATCATTTTACCTTTAAATCTGAATACTGCGTATAAATACAAGGGACGTGCAAAAAGTTTCCACATTTATTTTTTTTTTAAACTCTATTAAGAATTTCAAAAACAAATATTTTCCACATAGTCACCTTCCTTTGCGATGCAATTTTCCCAGCATCATACCAACGTTTTAATGCCATGAACAAAAAATGTTTTTGGTTTGAGTGCGTAGCCACTGATGCACTGCTGCTTTCACATCATCATCACACGAAAATCTTCCCGTCCAGAGCGCTCTGCACCCATCACACTAGAACGGCCATTTTCAAACATTTCAATCCACTCATAGGCGACACTACGAGAGAGAATTTTAATGAACTTGTGCTCCTGACACACCTTCTACCCACAAAAAGCGTATGGCAGAGCGCTGTTCCTCTTTCTAAGTTTCACAGCCATCTTCATTCACCACAGGGTGACAACTCTTATACTAAACTGCAAGGGCAGGCAGCTAGAACTAGTCACATGACACTCTCAGACACGCCCAATGACTACTCCTCCTTCCCGCCTTCACCGTTACCAATGAAAATACAAAAGTGCGGAAACTTTTTGAATGTCCCTCGTATAAACTCCACTAAAACAACACTTGAAAAGAGGGATACTAGATAAAGACGTCTTTCAACCAAAAGAACTGCAGGCCGCAACTCTTTTTTTAAAAAATCCTGCTGATTTTGTCCCAACTAATATTTATTTATATAGATATAGATATAGATATAGATATAGATATATAGATATAGATATAGATATAGATATAGATATAGATATAGATATATAGATATAGAGATAGATAGATAGATAGATAGATAGATAGATAGATAGATAGATAGATAGATAGATAGATAGATAGATAGATAGATAGAGAGGCCGAGACCAAGGAGCGCTCAGCAGGACCTACAAGGCATACAATATGCAGCTAATGAGGAATAAGAACGTGGGTGTTTTGGACCTTGAAAACAGAAGCTTCTCCATCTCAAACGACATTTTACATAACACAACAGGACAGGAAAAACAAAAACAAAGGCAGAGACTGTGGCTGAAGTCGCCTTACCTGTAAACCCTTCACATGGCCCACCAGGCAGCACATTATTGGCTGTCAGAAGAGACTCTGGAAAGGTGAAACTGTGCTGGAAAGTCGTCACGCAGTCAAGTAATCCGATGGCCGCAGTGATTTCTAGTTGGGTAAACTGACATTCTCTGGGCACGAGATCAGCACTGCAGTCAAGTCTGACATCCCCACCTCCTAGAAGTCATGTAATTCATATATGACACCCCCCCGCCCCCCAGCTTGTTGCGCTAGTGTAATCTAGTAGGCCATACCAGTCATGTAATGACGTTACTCTCCTAAGACTCGGTACTGTCGACCCATTTCAGTCAGTTTTGTTCAACAGCTCAAGTCACCATCCACAGTGCAGTGCGTGAGGTATAGAACACTCCACAACATCTGGCTAAAACACAACTTAAGAAAAACACATTTACTAAGAGCTAAAAACAATTTACCAAAACAAAAGCATACAGTACAAGAAATGATCAAACTTAATGAAGAAAAAAAAAAAAAACATTAAATGTAATCAAAAATTACTCCAAATTTCTTGTGCACATTTCAAAAGCAACAGACACACAACCATAATTGCACTGAGCCGGGTATTCGTTCATCTATCAAATCAGTTGGCCAAACCTCTCTTGTGATTAGTGGCTAATTAATTTTGAATTTACTGTTTAACATATTTTGCCGAGCCTTAATAATGGAGCTGCATGGATTCAAATGACTTGCCACCCCACAGTCCGATATGTTCCTACTGAACCAAACATGACGTATTTGTATTTTGCATGGATAGCAAACAATTAAAAAAAAAAAAATGAAAGCGCCCACAGAAAACCTCGGATTAAGAGGGGGAAAAAAATTGGCTACACTGTGTGCCGTTAAGCAGACTATGCAATTCGAAGAATAATTTAGAAAGACACACAGGTTGATTTTTTCATTTGGACCACCCTTAAAGATCCGATAATAATATTATTTTAAGGGGTGAGTGCATTCCTTACTGTCTACAATGTAAAGTTTAAAGCTCTCTTTTTTTAATCTGCGTTTCTGCACAGCAACACTAACTACGCTGCTTTGGACAACCAGACAGCTGACTGGCTTTCCACGTGTACATGAAATGTTAACACTGCCAACGGGCACACAAACGTTTATGCCTATGCTAAATAAAAATCACAAGCAATACAGTTTAATTCTACACTCCCTCATTTTCAATTAACTAAAACATTCAAATGACTTTCTATGATGCCTAAAGGAAGTGGCCATTTTCAGCTAACATCCAAATAACCACCAGCCTTCAGAGTTGAAAAATAATCAACATTTAACCCGTTTTTTTCTCCAAACCCCCCACCCCCAACCCCCGAGGTAGCACATTGTGCCTCTAGTAGTGGTGACTGCTGGGTCTCTGATGGTAAGAATGATAACCCTGGTGTCTGTAATTAGACGAGTTATAATTCCCCGTTTGCTGGTGTGACCTTTGGCCGCCGCCACCCCAGCCTCTCTCCTGCCAGTGCTGGTGTGATCTGTAATCATTTGACCAGCTTCTCCCTTCATCTCTTCCTCTGTAAGGTCTGTACCTACAAGAATTCCAAATAAGAAAAAATGCTAAAAATCACAAGTATTTCCTTTCAAGCCAATTATGCATTTCAGCAATGTCCATGTTAAAAGACTTTCACAAATGGGAACAAAAACGGGAATGGCCAAACAGTGTAGTACAGTGTCCTTCAGCTAAAAAGCGCTATATACAGTCGTGGCCAAAAGTTTTGAGAATGACACAAATATTAATTTTCACAAAGTTTGCTGCCTCAGTTTTTATGATGGCAATCTGCATCTACTCCAGAATATTCTGAAGAGTGATCAGATGAATTGCAAAGTCCCTCTTTGCCATGAAAATCAACCCATTTTCAATTGTAGCAAGCGCCAGGACCTTCTCCTAAAGTTCATTCAGCTGAGGGATCGGGGAGGCACCACCAGTGCAGAGCTTGCTCAGGAATGGCAGCAGGCAGGTGGGAGTGAGGCGAAGACATGTGGAGGATGGCCTGGTGGGTGTCAAGAAGGGCAGCAAAGAAGCCTAGAAAATCATCAGGGCCAGACTGATATTCTGGAATTGGACTGCTGTGGGTTTGGGGAGTCATTGTCTCTGATGAATCCCCTTTCTGATTATTTGGGGCATCCGGAATAAAACAATGGTGAACAGCGCTACCGTCAGCAGTCCTGTGTCATACCAACAGAAAAGCATCTTGAGACCATTCATGTCACGTGGGGTTGCTTCTCAGCCAAGGCAGTGCAGAGCTCACTCACAGAACACAGCCATGAATAAAGAATGGGACCAAAACATCTTCCGAGAGCAACTTCTCCCCAACCATCCAAGAACAGTCTGGTGACCAACAATGCCTTCTCCAGCATGATGGAGCACCAGGCCATAAGGCACAAGTGAGAACTAAGTGGCTCGGGGAACAAAACATAGAAATTGGGGGTCCATGGCCAGGAAACTCCCCATTGAGAACTTGTGGTCAATCCTCAAGAGGCGGGTGGACAAAGAAAAACCCACCAATTCTGACAAACTCCAAACATTGATGATGCAAGAATGGGCTGCCATTAGTCAGGATTTGGCCCAGAAGGTGATTGACAGCCTGTCAGGGTGAATTGCAGAGGTCTTGGAAAAAGTAAGAAGGGCCAACACTGCAAATATTGACTCTACATAAACTTCATGGAATTGTCAGTAAAGCCCTTGAAACTTCTGAAATGCTTGTAATTCTACTTCTGTATACAAATAGAAACATCTGACGAAAAGATCTAAAAACACTGAAGAAACAAACTTTGTGAAAACCAACACTTGGGTCATTCTCAAAACTTTTGGCCATGACTGCAAATGTAAAGAATTATTATTGTATTATTAAACAAAAATTATAGACATGAGACGAGGACAAGGCCTCACCTAAAATCTCTGCCTCGCTGGTGTCCACCTGCTTTGTTTCCCCAGTCTTCAACTACCGGTGGAGGATCTGGTGGACGTTGGCAGTACTCCTGATATTCTTTGTCTTCAGAAGTGAAACGGTCAGAAAAAATCTCCTCGTAGTTTGGCTCAGATTCTGAAGTGGTAGACATTTCTAACAAAACAAACAAACAAAAACGATTAATAAACTGTGATACTTTCACTGCATATGAAATGCGCCCGTTGCTCCTCCGCTGAACACACACACACACAAATGCAGCCTCTATCAGGATATTTAAAATTTGTCACTCCAAGTCATAGAAATGATAAAAGTGCCCATCTTGGATTCTTTTTTCTGAACCCATTTCTTCTTTACAGTAATCCCTCACTTATCGCGGGAGATAGGTTCCAAGGCCGACCACGATAACTGAATTTCCGCGAAGTAGGGACACCATATTTATTTAATTATTTAACGTGTATTTGGACGTTTTTAAACCCTCCCTGTATTGTTTACAACCCACCCTTTACTCTATTAATAACAGGGACAACTGCTAAGCAATATGAAATCGGTAGATAAGTTTACACTTACTGTACAGCGAAGTACACGTAGCTATATATGACGTGATGATGGTGATGAATATGCTGCGCAGTAAAAATGATGACGATGAAGGTGATAATCCCCTGAATGCAGTAGCAAGAGCACGTTAATGCTGAATGAGTGAGATGAGACTTCCTGGTTAATGCAGCACTCCGTCGCTGAGCCAATCAGCAGCACACAGGAACTTAAATACGTGCTCCGATTGGGTAGCTTCTCAGCCATCCGCCAATAGCATCTCTTGTATGAAATCAACTGGGCAAACCAACTGAGGAAGCAAATACCAGAAGTAAAAAGACCCATTGTCCGCAGAAACCCGCGAAGCAGCGAAAAATCTGCGTTATATATTTAGATATGCTTACATATAAAATCCGTGAAGTCGTGAATCTGCGAAAAGTGAACCACGAAGTAGCGAGGGATTACTGTATACTTCTGGATAGCAACTTACATCAACTTTGGACCTCAATTCTATGGATTTAATTTTACACACAAAACACGCCATTGTAATTGCAGCTCAATGTACTATAAGAATAACAAAAAATGAGGGAATGTTTGACCCAGCATTGTTCCTATGCATAAATAGGGAACGGGTACTTTAAACCTTTGAACTGTAAAAGACAAATGTAAATTCAAAGAACCAAAGAAATCCGGTTTCATTATATTACGATATTTTTCAAAATTGCTATGAAATAATCTTATTCCACTCGTGTTGATCACATATTTAACATCTATAGCGCCTTCCACAATGTTTGGGCCAATGACCTATTTTTCCTTGATTTGCCCCTCAGCTCCACTGTTTAAAACTGCAAATCAGATGATTCAGACGCAACCAAAGTGCACATCGCAGACTTTCATTTAAGGGGATTTACAGACATTTCGGTCACACTGTGTAGAAATCGCATTTCTGAAACTTGCAGCCTTGAGATTTCATTCTTCCCTGCACAGACTCCAGACGCAGCAAAGTGGCCCCACAACATAACCCATGTTCCTCTATGTTTCACAGTAGGTATGGCATTCTTTTCTTTGAAAGTTACACTTTTTTCGTCTGTGGACATACAGAGCTGATGTGACTCGACAAACTGCAGCTTTTGGTCAAAGAACATTCTCCCAGAAGCACTGTGCATTGTCATTATGCATTTTAGCAAATTCCACTCTGACTTTATGTGAAGTCCTCCTGTGTCATCTTCTGTTTGGCCCACTGTCACTCAAAAGCCGACGGACGGAGCGATCAGACTCTGATGGACCTCGACCTTGGAGTTCAGCTTTTATTTCTTTGGAAGTTGTCCTTGGCTTTGTGTCCACCATTCTCGCTGTTCTTCTGCCCATTCTGGGGTTGAGGTTCCTCTTGAAGAGATTGGCTACAGTCCCCTGGACCTTAAACTTATTCTTAAGAATATTTACAACAGTTGTCACAGGAACATCAAGCTGCTTGGAGGTGGTCTTCTAGTCTTTGCGTTTCACACACTTATCTATCATTATCTTTGTGATCTCCTCAGATGATGCTTTCTCTGGTCCATGTTCAGTGTGGGACACACGATGACAACAAACAGCAGAGTGACGACTTTTATATCGGCTGAATGACTGCCTGCACGATTAGAGATGTGTGTAATATGAATTCAAGAAAATAGCGAGTTTGAAAGATCACATGAATCCAATTATTTGTGATCTTTTCTAGAAACCAACAAATGTGTCCAGGCCTTTTTGGAATGTCTTTGTAGAGAAAGTGACACTTGATCTCTGGTTACACTTGCTTTGCTTTACTCTGTGATGTGTCAAATGCATGCAGGTATACAGAGGACAATGGCTTTTCATTTCATCACCTTCAGCTCTTTTTCAATGTGCTGTACCAACAAGTCTGTCCACGTCTCCACAATGCATATGGCATAAAAGAAAATAAAATGCCTACCATTAGTATAAGCCATTGCGAATTCTAATAAAATATTCACAATATGTTCATCAAGAACATAGCAGGCTTATTTCCTTAACAAGTCTACACACAAAATCGACCCCCCTTCTTTCGGCTGCTCCCGTTAGGGGTTGCCACCAGGGCTGTGGAGTCGGTAGATAAATCCTTCGACTCTGACTCCTTAGTTTCTGATACTTCTGACCCCGACTCCTCTGTATTTAATATCCTAATATATTTTCCATGTTGATTGAAGGAAGGCAACATACATGTCATTGAACTACTGGCTAGGAAGCCGACTCTCTACCGTATTGGCCAGTTTAAACAAAATTACACACACACACACACACACACACACAGAGGGTTTCTAAGTAATCAACAGAACATGGGACACATGTGCAAATTGTTGGCAAGGCTTCATTTACTTTAATTGCTGCAGACCATCTGGAGGTTTTAAGCTATTAGTTGTTCCCCGATGAAGGGACATTTGTGATATTCTGATATTTCCTTTTTTTTCAGTTTTTGCTAACCTAAAGTTAACATTTAAACCTTCGACAGTTTACTGCTTACCCTTTTCAACATTTTAGGACATTCACTGTATTTCAACTAATTCAATTTGAAGAAAAACTGGAAAAAGTGAGATGTTCTAAAACTTTTGAGCAGTAATGCAATAATATGTATAATGAATTAAGATTACCTAGCACACAGCGGGACCACCTAAACCAGTCCTGGAGGGCTGCAGTGGCTGCAGGTTTTCATTCTAACCCTTTTGTTAATTAGGGACCTGTTTTTGCTGCTAATTAACTTCTTTTGAATTCATTTTAATTAACTCGTTTAAGATTTGTTGCCTGGAATTTCTTCATCATTCCTCTAAATTGCTTCATTTCTTTCCTTAAACAGAAATGATAGGACAGGTGACCGAGTCAACAGAAGACCAACCAAGTCAGAGTCTCAAACTCCAACCAGTTACTTAATTAGGCACCGAGTCTTGTTGTTAATTAAACCCCTTCTTTATTTCCATGGCTTGTTGCTACTCTCATTTTACATTAGCAAACATTTTCAAAATTGTTGATTTTTTCTTTAATTTTCTAAGAGCAACTGTTAAAATGGTTTGGGAACCTGAGCAAATCAACGTTCCTGAGACCTCCACCTTTCTGGTCTTGTTCAAAAAGGCAGACGCCATCTCCTTTTTGTTGTTTGTTTTAGACTGGCCTACCCCTACTAGAAACCCTGAACTTAAGGTTCATGGGGGAAAAGGCCAGCTACACCAGGGTCCCTAATCTTAAAAATTTAGAGAAGGTGCCTAATCTTAAAAACAAGTGCCGTTCTTGGCGTCCACTTTCTGAACAAAAGCCCACCTTTCTTTTATTTTCAGATATTGTATGATGGACACAGTTTGCTGGTCAGGTTTTGTATCTCATTATTGTTTGGCTGCTAATTAAGGAAAAAAACAATTATTGGGTCTTTTTAGGGTGGCACGGTGGCGCAGTGGGTAGCGTTGCTGCCTCGCAGTTAGGAGACCTGGGTTCGCTTCCCGGGTCCTCCCTGCGTGGAGTTTGCATGTTCTCCCCATGTCTGGTGGGTTTCCTCCCACAGTCCAAAGACATGCAGGTTAGGTGGATTGGTGATTCTAAATTGGCCCTAGTGTGTGCTTGGTGTGTGGGTGTGTTTATGTGTGTCCTGCGGTGGGCTGGCACCCTGCCCGGGATTGGTTCCTGCCTTGTGCCCTGTGTTGGCTGGGATTGGCTCCAGCAGACCCCCGTGACCCTGTGTTGGGATTCAGCGGGTTGGAAACTGGATGGATGGATGGGTCTTTTTAAGTCTTCAAGAACAATTCCATTAAAATGAATTCAAAAGAAGTTAAATTAGCAGCAAAAACTGGTCACTAAGAAAAAGGAGTTAGAATGAAAACCTGCAGTCACTGTGGCCCTCCAGGACTGGAGTTGGAGACCCCTGACCTAACCCAGGGGTCTCCAACTCCGGTCCTGGAGAGCTACTGTGGTTGCAAGTTTTCATTCTAACTCTTTTCTTAATTAGTGACCAGTTTTTGCTGCTAATTCACTATTTCCCTTTATTTTAATTGACTTTTCTTGAGACTCTGACCACTGAATTGATTCTTTTTTCCTTAAACAGCACCTAAACATAAATTTGATGTGAAGTGAGCCAACAGATGACCAACTAAGTTGGGGCCTCAAATTCCAACCAACTTCACTTCATTCAGTTTCTTAATTTGAAGCCAATTCTCATTGCTAATTAAACCCATTATTTATAATATAAATTTAAAACATATATATACACATACACACACACCCCCACGGAGATCATTTTGACATGGCAGACATTTCCAAAACTGTTGATTTTCTTTTAAAGAGCGCTGTCAAAATGTTTTGTGGACCTGAGCAGATCAACATTTCTGAGGCCTTCAGCTTTCTTTTATTTTCAGTTATTGTGTGATGGACGCAGGTTGTTGTTTATGTGTTGGTTTATTTCGTGTCTTAATATTGTTTGGTTGCTAATTAAGGAAAAAAGAAATAATTAAGGGGCCCGAGTCTTAAGTTGTGCATCAATTAAACTTAAGGCAAAGAGTTAATTAGCAGCACTAATTAAGGGTTAGAATGAAAACCTGCAGCCACAGCAGCCCTCCAGGACTGGAGTTGGAGACCCCTGACCTAACCCATGCCAAATTATCTAATGTTGTAAG
This sequence comes from Erpetoichthys calabaricus, assembly GCF_900747795.2. Taxonomy (NCBI): domain Eukaryota; kingdom Metazoa; phylum Chordata; class Cladistia; order Polypteriformes; family Polypteridae; genus Erpetoichthys; species Erpetoichthys calabaricus. The sequence goes on along the minus strand of NC_041410.2, from coordinate 87,841,968 downwards.
TCACCTTGCATAAAGGCATCAACCAAATCATAAGTAACAACTCTCAACCTGAACAAGAGATTTAACAAATACCACTGCAACACTAATGAGGGGGGACGATGAAGTAACACTGAACGCCTTCGGCTGAATGAAAGGTTCCTTACAACTGCTTACGCTATTATTTCCACTCAAGTCTGGCCCTACGGTGAAGTTATAAAGGAATCAAAAACTTCAGCTATTTCTGCATGTAAAAGAATGTGGAAATGTTAAAATATCTTTCTCACCTAAATATAAGTAGAATATTTGTATTGAATTTCACACGATCACAGACTGTAATGTACACTGCTCAAATGCATCAGTGTCAATTTGCTAAATAGCATCACTTCTGGTAACCAGTACACTAATGTAAGTGGCACAAATTATTAACTGCAAGTTTATAATTCACATCTATGTCTGCAAATCTTTTTTTTATTTTCAGAAATTTTTCTGAAAGAAATGAACTGACTCAAATAGGAATGGCTAACCGAGCGGCGATTTAAACCAAATCTGTGCTAAAATTCACTACAATGCCATAACGGTAAAGACGGTTAATAAAGACTTCACTTACGGAGGTAATTTATCTTGAATGGACAGATCAACTTGCAGCCACCTGTGACAAAGTTTTGGCCTTCCCCATAACAACACAGTTTTTAGTCGAATAGCACGCAGGTTTGGAAGATTTTATGAAACGCAGGGCCAGCGGTTTGGACGTGGCGAAAAGATGTTCACCTCAGGCAGCATTTTCATATGACTAAAGGTCGAACCTCACTGTAATGAAATTCATGGACCATACAAAATAGTTATACTTAAAAATCATTTCGACCGCTAAGCAAAATACACGCGAATGTAAACGGTTAATCGGAGATATAAAAACAAATAAATGAAAAAGATTATGACCCAGTATTGACCCAATATTGTACAAATGTGTCGCCCAAACACATTTACCCTTTTTTTAATTAAATTTCACTTTTGCTTTGTGAACTGCAAAATCCGCCGAACACCGCAAAAAATTTCGACAACAAAGGAGCTCGGCGAAGAACTCACCAGAAGCACAACCTTCATACAAAGATTATTTATGCAAATGTGCTTTTTGTATGCCAGAATGACTAACAGAAATATTTACATTATCACAAAGTAATTTGCGTACAATATCAAATTAAGTAGGAAGAAAAGATCATAACTTACTCGCTTGACAACCGCCCGTCCACTGGTACAACGCACTGGAGTCACACTGAAATGCGCCCCACCAGGCACCGCAGCACGAAACATTTAGAGTTCCGCGCAGCACAATTCGTACGGAGTCAGCATTTTACAATCCCCAGAGGTTAATATAATAATCAGAAGAAGAAGAAGAATACTTGGGTCGGCTGGAATCTTGTTTTGCCTTTCTTGCTTTTGCATTTTAAATTTATTTTGAAGTAAAATCAATCTGCTATGCCATTATTTGTTTGATTGAACGGTATGCCACTGTGATGTTCTGCTTTTCGAAAATTAATAAATTATAACGATACTTGGATGGGAGTTGAATCGTGTTTTGTATTCCTTTTTTTCTGTTTTCTCTATTGATTTTGAAGTAAATTAATGCATCTGCTGTTCTGTTATTTGTTTGTTTACGTAGTATGCCTCTGTAATGTTCAGCTTTTCGAGAATTTAATAAAATCGATAAACGGTAATAATAATAATTGTTTTCTTTTTATTTCTTGTGTTTCCTCTACTGATTTTGAAGTAAATAGATGTGTCTGCTACGCTAATATATGTTTGATTGAGCAGTGTGCCAGTGTAATGTTCTGTTTTAGACAGCATACTAAGAGGAAGAAGAATTATTATTTAAGGTTGTATATAATTATTCTGCAACGTTCGTACACTTTATGAAATTCATTAATATAATGGAAATGCTTTTATACAGCACCGCCCGGCAGTAGCTTTAAAAAAACTACCAAAACCTGAAAAAACATATTAACGTAGCAGAAGGTTGACCTTGGAATAGATAGATAGATAGATAGATAGATAGATAGATAGATAGATAGATAGATAGATAGATAGATAGATAAAACGCAGATCAAACACGTTAAAAAGCCGGTGAGTTAAACACAACATATACTGCAATCACCTAAGTAATCGCCGCTATTCACCTTACAAAACACACGATACCCAACATACCTCCATCCATTATCCAACCCGCTATATCCTAACTACAGGGTCACAGGGGGTCTGCTGGAGCCAAAACCAGCCAACACACGGCGCAAGGCAGGAACCAATCCCGGGCAGGGCGCCAACCCACCGCAGCCAACGTACATTAACGGATTAAATTTCAAAAGAAAGAAAAACTAAACACACACATACAGTCATATGAAAAAGTCTGGGAACCCCTCTTAATTCTTTGGATTTATGTTTCTCATTGGCTGAGCTTTCAAAGTAGCAACTTCCTTTTAATATATGACATGCCTTATGGAAACAGTATGATTTCAGCAGTGACATTAAATTTATTGGATTAACAGAATATATGCATCATAACCGAATTAGACAGGTGCATACATTTGGGCACCCCAACAGAGATATGACATCAATACTTAGTTGAGCCTCCTTTTATAAATCTAACAGCCTCTAGACGCCTCCTATAACCTTTGATGAGTGTATGGATTCTTGATGGAGGTATTGCTGTCCATTCTTCCATACAAAATCTCTCCAGTTCAGTTCAATTTGATGGCTGCCGAGCATGGACAGCCTGCTTCAAATCATCCCATAGATTTTCGATTATATTCAAGTCAGGGGACTGTGACGGCCATTCCAGAACATTGTACTTCTCCCTCTACATGAATGCCTTTGTAGATTTCCAACTGTGTTTTGGGTCATTGTCTTGTTGGAATATCCAACCCCTGCGTAACTTCAACTTTGTGACTGATGCTTGAACATTATCCTGAAGAATTTGTTGATATTGGATTGAATTTGTCCGACCCTCGACTTTAACAAGGGCCCCAGTCCCTGAACTAGCCACACAGCCCCACAGCATGATGGCACCTCCACCAAATTTGACAGTAGGTAGCAGGTGTTTTTCTTGGAATGCGGTGTTCTTCTTCCGCCATGCAAAGTGCTTTTTGTTATGACTAAATAACTCCATTTCTGTCTCATCAGTCCAAAGCACTTTGTTCCAAAATGAATCTGGCTTGTCTAAATGAGCATTGGCATACAACAAGCGACTCTGTTTGTGGCGTGAGAGCAGAAAGGGCTTCTTTCTCATCACCCTGCCATACAGATGTTCTTTGTGCAAATTGCGCTGAATTGTAGAACGATGTACAGACACACCATCTGCAGCCAGATGTTCTTGCAGGTCTTTGGAGGTGATCTGTGGGTTGTCTGTCACCATTCTCACAATCCTGCTCATATGCCGCTCCTGTATTTTTCTTGGCCTGCCAGACCTGCTGGGTTTAACAGCAACTGTGCCTGTGGCCTTCCATTTCCTGATTCCATTCCTTACAGTTGAAACTGACAGTTTAAACCTCTGAGATGGCTTTTTGTAGCCTTCCCCTAAACCAGGAGACTCAACAATCTTTGTTTTCAGATCTTTGGAGAGTTGCTTTGAGGATCCCATGCTGTCACTCTTCAGAGGAGAGTCAAAGGGAAGGAAGCACAACTTGTAATTGACCACCTTAAATACCTTTATATCTCATGATTGGACACACCGGTCTATGAAGTTCAAGGCTTAGTGAGCTAATCCCACCAATTTGGTGTTGTAAGTAATCAGCATTGAGCAGTGACAGGCATTCAAATCAGCACAATGACAAGGGGACCCACATTTGTGCACAGCCAGTTGTTCACATTTGATTTAATTTCATACAACTAAATACTGCGTCACTAAAAATCTTTGTTCGGAAAACACCGCAGTACTCAGATGTTCCTATGAAATGAAAGACATACCACTGTTATCTTTTTGGTTGTAAGGTGAGTCAATTATTATGCAGGCTGAGAGGGGTTCTTATTCATATGACTGTATATAGGGATAGGTAGGTTTACGGTTATTCCTATGGAAAAAGTCATGCAGGTTGTGATTGCTATCACACCCCTGTATATATATATTTACTAGTCATTAAGCCCGTTACAATAACGGGCGCTAGAACAGTAGTGCATAAAGATTAGTAGGAACAGTCTATATTAAATGGCAAGGGACCTTGACCTCATTCTGTTTGTTGGTCGTATTTTTCTTTGTCTTTCTGCCTTTCTTTTGTTGATGTTTACTTGCTGAGCTGACCGTTCTTTGTGGGCTGCCGCCGTGTATTGTGTGTCTTTAATTTTCTGTGACAGTAATACTGTCTTGTAAAGTCTGCTGGCTTGTACGTCCGTAATATACCTTTAATTTTCTCTGACGGTAATACAGGCGTGCGCGTCGGTAATATGCCTTTAATTTCCTCTCGCAGTAATACTGGTTTGTATTTCCATAAAGTGCCTGTAATTTTCTCTGACAGTAATATCGCGCGTCGCACCGTGTCCTCCGCATGCACTTCACCAGAAGACACACACACACGGACACCTGGACGCACACAGGAATTTTATTAAAGAGATGAATATGTATATGCGTATGTGTTTGTGTGTGTGTGTGTATATATATATATATATATATATATATATATATATATATATATAATATATATATATATATATATATATATATATATATATATATATATATATATATAATCTGTTATGTATAACTTGTATAGAAGTTTTGAATACAAAAACAAAACATTACAAATCTTGTAACAAAGCAAACAAAATATAATTAAATTGGCACAACAAGGCAATCGACGCAGTAGATAAAAGAAGGAAAATTATTGGCATCCGATAATCGCGTAATTCATATCTTATATAGCGCCTCTCACAGTAAGTGCCATCCCAAGCTGCATAACAAAGCAAAACAGCGGTATTGTTTTAAGTGTGTGGTGGGCCATCCTGTCCAGGGATTGTTCCTGCCTTGTGCTCCATGCTTGCTGCGTTGGGCTCCAGCCTCCCTGGGACCCTACTCTGGATAAGCAGGTTTAGAAAATGGATGGATAGATAGCTAAGGCAATTCATACATGCAATGTAACCTGTATTTTAAAACTTGAAAGATAAAAGCCCACATTGCAATCAGTACACTTTTTAAAATGCAGCCTTTCAATCTTCTACTTCTTCTTCTTCTTCTTTCGGCTGCTCCCATTAGGGGTTGCCATAGCAGATCATCTTGTTCCATACCTTTCTGTCACACCCATCACCTGCATGTCGTCTCTCACCACATCCAATAACCTTCTCTTAGGCCTTCCTCTGTTCCTCTTACCTGGCAGCTCTATCCTTAGCACCCTTCTCCCAATATACTCCGCATCTCTCCTCTGCACATGTCCAAGCCAACGCAATCTCACCTCTCTGACTTTCTCTCCCAACAGTCCAACCTGAGCTGACCCTCTAATGTATTAATTTCTAATGCTGTCCATCTTCGTCACACCCAATGCAAATCTTATTTGCCACCCTTTACAGCAGAAAGCATCAGAAGCCCCTCTGTCAAGCAAAGAAACTATTAAATCAGTTAACAGAGCCAAGATCAGGAATGAAAATGATTGGAATAAACAGCATTGATTGGAGTAGTGCTTAGCATGCCGAGATCACATGCTGCCTGTGCGGAACCTGCACGTTCTCCTCACGTCTTCTCAGATTTCCCGCCTGTATTTTAAACACTTGCCGGTAGCCCGACTGTGTCGGTATGTGTGCGCGTGCGCGCATTTAAGTGTCTGTGTGCCGTGTGTGTGTGTCTTGCGATTGTGATTGGTTCCGTCTTCACGTGACCCAGAACGGAGCTTGAGGCTTAGACCTTGAAGGACAGTGATCGAGATATGTATTAGATGACATTTTAATAAATTAAAGTGTATATACCAATAATTTAGCAACTTTAAATATTTCAGTTGAGTTGTTTAATCTTAGTTGATTGCCTTTTATTTAAGAGGATCAATGTGTTAGGTGGGGAGGGAGACAGAGGGGGTGGAAAGTGATGTACACTCTGTACTAAAAACAAGGAAAATGTTTTTAAGGAGCTGAGAAAGCACAGCTTCAGTGTCTTTACTTTTTCTTTCACTGATCTTATAATAGAGACAGCGTCGTTCAAGCCAAGATACATCACAAACTTCTTTTTAAATATAATGTAAAATTAAATAATTGAAATAATTGAAATAATCCAAAACGTTTACAGAATAATTGTCAGATAAATGACATCGAAACCTTAACACCCTGGCAAGAGCCCAATCAAATGAGTACAGGAACCAAAAAAATGGTTGCATTTATCGTTCGACTGATTAACGGAAAGAACCGATTGACAGCGCTGCGAAGCACAGCCGATTCCGTCTCTAAATAAATAAATAGCGGATCTGAAAGGCACGAGCGAAAAGCAATTTCAGGCGTGATTTGAACTTCACTCAGCGAATTCATCTGAACGGAAACACGCTAAACACCCCCACCCCCCCATACACACCCACAAAGAGCTGATAAATAAAACATTACCGTGGAGATGATGAAGAATTCATGGGATGATATTCCGTTTTGTCTCCGTTATGTGCACGCAGAATTGCTTGTTGATTTAGGTGTAATCCGAGATAATGTAGATTTGAAAACCTCAGCGAGTGCAGAGCCAGCAGGAAAGATCACCTGATTGAAAAGCCCTGTCGCTCTCAGCGCTTAGAAGGTTAAGGATGCCAATACCCCCCAGCCACCCCTGCTGCGGTCATCTCTGTGGTGGATCAGTTATAAAATTAGCGATATTAATGCCATCTAACCCTCCATTTACCAACCCTGTGCAGGTAAGCCAAATTTCAGGGGTACAGAGGTGGATGTAAAGCTGGAAACCCTCCCCGGATGGGATGCCAGGCCTTTGCAGCGCATGCCAGGCACTGGATGAATTATGGAGGGAACTGAAAACTTTAAAGGAGGAGAAAAAGATATTCGAGTCAAAGCAACAAACGATCAAACCCACATCAAAAGGATGAAGTGCGAATGGGGAGTCGTGCTAAGTAATATGGTGCAGTCGAACGAGGTACGAGACGAGGCCAAAGAATAAATGTTAGGCTGCCAATTTAAATAATGGTCTTGAAAACAAAAGAAGTAGCACTCGTTGTCGTGGATTTAAACAAAGAAACGACAAGGCTGCAGTGCCTCTTCTAGAAAAAGAGATGTTCACCTGAGTGGTGCATCTTGGGTAGAGCTCCGTTCTACGGCCAATGAGATGGAACCTTCCAGGAGCGCCTCGTTTTTAAAGTCCCAGCATTCCTGTGTGAATGGCTGGACTGCAGCTCGTGTTAAACTTTGGTCAGGCCTGAATTTAACAAAGGTGTAAGTCATAACTCTGCAGAGACTCCTTCAGGCAAAAAGGTGTCCAAGTGGACATTCATTTTAATCTTAAAACCACTAACTGAACTCTGGCTGGTTGTGATGCACAGAACAACGCACCTATAAGCAGGCCCTGGGACATTAGGTTACACCTTCCTGCAAAACTAGCTACATTCTTCTTCTAATTGCTTCAGCTATTACGGCATTGGTTGCTTGCACTCATAACTGAAAAAGTTATTTCCAGATGGATCCTGTGTTTTTCAACAAGATCTGGCCCCAATGTGGCACATCAAAACAAGTGAAGACATTACTCGATGAGAATCAAATGAACATACTGGAGTGGCCTGGAAACTCTCCTGATCTGAACCCAACTGAACATTTGTATTCACAGAATTTCAAAAGATATCTGGACTCAAAATTAATTTGAACAAAACTGTGCCTTTACCAGTGAATTCTTTAGCAAGCAACATTAGATTGGACACCTTCCCTTTTATCATTGCAGATCAGTTTAAATACCTAGGAGTCCACATCACAAGTAAATATAAAGTTCTTTTTCAACAAAACTGGTTGCATGGCCAAAATTACAGAAGACGTGCATAGATGGTTTACCCTCCATCTTACTTTAGCAGGGAGAATTAACACTGTCAAGATGAATATCCTCCCTAAGCTTCTGTTTCTATTTCAAAACATTCCTATATACATAAACAAATCTTTTTTTAACAAACTAGGGGGTTCTGCCCCCTGCTCACTTCGCTTGCCCACCCCCGGGTTTGGTTAACCAGATATACAATTTAAAGAGATTGTTATTTTCATGGCAATTGTTACATACAGACATCCATTACATGTAGAACTAAAGTTCAGTAAATCAGGAAGGATAGTTGCTTTGAAAACCCACACAAATAGCTCCAGAAACTCCTTTCTTCCTAGTGCCATACGACTTTTCAATAAGAAATATCGGAGATAATGTTTAAGGTTTTGATATATATCCTGTTACCTTTTTTTTTTTTGGTGTAAATATGTATTATCTAACTGCCTTACCTTAACCTTTCTTATTTCTATTTGTCTGTTTTATTTTATTCTGTCTGTTACCTGTACCATGTTTTCCTGTGTAAACATGACTAAATAAAGAAACCTAAACCTAAACCTAAACCTAGATATTCATTATTATATATGTATTATTATAGACATTACAGCTGCTGCTGCTGGAGTATGTGAATTTCCCCTTGGGATTAATAAAGTATCTATCTATCTATCTATCTATCTATCTATCTATCTATCTATCTATCTATCTATCTATCTATCTATCTATCTATCTATCTATCTATCTATCTATCTATCTATCTCCAGCCAGCCAGCCAGCCAGCCAGCCAGCCAATCGGAAGACAAGTTTCTGAGGGTAACCAGCTTGTGTGTATATGACATACAACATCCATTTTTACTGTTACTTTAAAATTTCAGTAGAAACAATATTTAATACTTTTCATCAAGATGGCATTGAATTTTGATTCCGAGTTTGGACTTTTATCGTGACAACGCAACGTACAACTGCCTGTGAGTGAATATCGTTTCTTACTCTCTAATAAATAAGCCGACTTTTTCGAATGTTTGTCCCTACTCTTTCTCCTTTGCTTAGTCGTTGACATGTCATCTAGAACGTATAAAATTATTGTCCTGATAAAATTTATAAGAGCTGAGAGGACAGGAAGTGTGTCTGACAAAAGCATTCACACGAATGAGAGATTAGATGACCGAGGTCTTGTTTGAAAATAGTTGTAAGTAGGGCGTGACTTGAAAGAATCTCATGGTAAAAGTCTCCGTCTCACGGGAGTTCGTTCCAAAAGTCTCTCTGAAAGTCACGTCTCGTCTCCCAAGATTTTTTTATTATAATAGAGATGTTAGATTCAAATCATAACCTCATTTATTTGAAATTTGAACAATCCACGCTTCCAAAAGGCGACCCTACAATGACATAAATCAGAAGGTGGCACGGCACTACCTAACTTTCAATTTTATTACTGGGTGGCAAACATACAAGCTATAAAATCCTGGACACAAATTGATGAACACACACGGGCTTGGTCTGCAATAGAAACAAAATCCTGCAGAACCTCTTTATATTCCCTGCTTTGTACCCCAATAAGTACAAGTTATTGTCAATATTCTTACAACTCAATTGTCCGTCATTCATTCAGAATACGCAACCAATGTAGGCAGCACGTGAAGTCAGAGAATATTTTATCTGTGGCTCCTCTACATGATATCCACCTTTTTCCACCCTCTCGAACTTACACAGTTTTTAATGTTTGGAAAATGTATGGGATTAAATCATTTAAGGATTTGTATATAAATAATGTCTTTGGATCCTGTGAACAATTACACTCCAAATTTAGCTTCTCATCAACACTTTTTTCCTCCATCTCCAAATTAGAGACTTTGCTAAATGAAATCTGCCCAATTTCCTCACCTCCCACCTACTTCTGTTCCAGTAGAGATATTGATCAGTCTGGGGGACTCAGACAGCATTTCTATACTATATAAAAACATTTTAAAGTCCCTTCCTTTTAAACATCCCAGAATACAGTGGAAGAAGGATCTCTCACTCAACATTTCAGAAAACGGAGTGGAAGGCAGCCACGCATAGAATTCACTCAAGCTCCACATGCGTAAAGCATTCAGTTAGTCAACTTAAAATCTTTAATCGAGCGCATTTGTCTCGTTTGAAATTGTCCAAAATGTTTCCAGGGTGAGAGCCAACCTGTGAACGTTGCAATCGAGCTCCAGCCTCATTTTGCCATATATTCTGGGCCTGCACCAAATTAAGAATATTCTGGACCAAAAATCTTTAAATGCTTATCAGAGAGCCTTGGGGTCACAGACACTCCTGACCAATGAACAGCTGTGTTTGGTGGGCTCCCAGAGGGGCTTAAAGTGCAAACAAACCGTAATTGCCTTTACCTCACTATTGGCACGTAGACTTATCTTGCTCAACTGGAAGAATCCTAACTCTCCTATTCTAAGTCAGTGGGTAACTGATGTTACCGTATAAACTATTTGAAATTGGAAAAAATCAAATTCTCACTTAGAGGTTCTGCTCAAAACTTTTTTAAAACGTTAAAGGATCTGATCGATAACATTTTAGAATAAGCATTTCTATTAGGGAGGAAGACTCCTTTCCCTTTTTACTACTCTCTAACGTTTTTCTGGCTGTTGGCCTTCCTCTCTTTCTCATGGGTGGGAGTTGAACTGAATTTAGTTTTGTGAAGTTTGACTTGATTGTATGGAACGTTACATGCTTTGAATAAATTAAAAAATTCTTGTCTGTTTGTAAGCAGCCATGGAGAAGATGATTCAGGCCCTAATCCAGGTTCGGCACAGAGACCCTCACATCCTTCAAGACTGTTCACAATCGATGGATTCTGTACCAAATTGCATCTAGATGCCTCTCAGGAGCCGAGGAGCTCACATCATGTATTGATGTGAGTATATGAATATTATTCATAGTACTATGGTGTTGTACCGTGTTAGCCATTATGGATGTAGTGAGAAGTCAAACAAAATGACACCTTTTATTGGCTAACTAAAAAGATTACAATATGCAAGCTTTCGGGGCAACTCAGGCCTTTCTTCAGGCATAACTGAAAAGATTTCGACGTCAGCATCAGTAGGCTTTGTGCCCTAGGAAGCAAGTTACCCAAACTATTCATTAACATTTCAGTTAATCTGATGCTGATCTTTTAAGGCCATAAAATAGGTCATTACGATAGCAATTGATGAGAAGAATTCATCATTCATTGCAGAATTACGATATCTGAGGGTTCCTCCTAAGCGCCTCTTTCTCTTGTACGATTTGGCTCAAAAACTAATCAGCACATCGTTATCTCATAACAGGCTTCAGTTTCGAGTTTGGTATTTTTCCATCCAGCCGTTTTAGTTCTGGACCGTCCTCAAGAAACTGTGACACACACAGAGAGACATACACACCCATCATTGAGATATCAAAGTTTTTGGTATCAGGGGACCCTAAAACATTGAGATCCGTCAAAAACCGGAGATCGGAATTTTGGATGAATCTAAAGCTTCCGCTTGTCCCCCTTAGACAATAGGTTATGGTGGGGGGCAGGGCGCAAAGCAAAAATGGGCAAAACTGATTTTTGTAACTTTCAGAGTTTATTTCACTTCATTTGCATAATGGTGTGTAATAAACACTTCATACGCAATAACGGTATTACCCCTAAATAACTAAATGACCCCTCGATCGCCTTTATTTTCTTTCCCAATTTACACTTCTGGTTCAAGTTCTTCCCAGGCAAGGCCTGTACCGCTTTCTTGCCACAGTCAGGTAGAACAGCCGAGTGGATGTTCATGACATTTTGCTTGTGTATTGTAGCTAACGTAACTCAACATACTAAGTTTATGGAGTTTGAATGGTTTCTTGGTGAGTGGTGTTTTAACAGAGGGAACAGGACCAAGAGCAGTGGGGTCACCTAGCTTACGTGCTGAATCAATGATTTAATTACCGTATATACTCGAGTTTAAGTTCTCCCACAGATAAGTCGGGGCTTGATTTTACTGTATAATTTCCAGTATTTTATACTGTTGGTCCTATATGTCGAACGCAGAAAATTCACACTATTGGTCCAAGAGATTACGATATGCTAACGTCCACCTGAGAGAGTAACCACGGAGCACACGGCCTTTTTTTTTCTATGTGGGTGCGGCAATGCGCTGTATCAGCGTGTGCTCCTAACATCTCGTTCTCTCTATTGTGCCTATGTGACCACACGGTAATTCCCAAACTATTCTGAAGTGACGTTTGCACTGATTTGTGTTTTTTATATCTCACATCCTCATACACCTTTATCATAAGAGCATCTCTTATCTACGATGGAGCGTTCAATTAGAAGAAAATACAAAGCTGGTGTAGCAGATAGAGGCTTTGTCCACCTCTTGAACCCCCAGGTACCACTCTGAACACCAGGTAAAAGTATAAATAGTATTTATTTTACTATTATATCGTGCACAAAGCACTCTCCACACTACACTCATATAACAATACTCTACTCAATAAACAAACCAAATCCTCCTCGCCCAGACACTTCGCCCTCCTACCTCCCAGCTCAGCTCAGTGTCTGGGCTTTCCCACAGTCCTTTTATATGCCCTGACCCGGAAGTGGTTCCTGGTCAAACCCACAAGTCTGTTTTCCTCCTGGGTCAGGGTAAACAGTCCTTTTATTCATCCCGGGAGCACGTCGCTCCTTCCGGTCACGTGATGCTGACGCACTCCCAGGTTATAGGGCACACAAGAGCCCACTAGCCCCCCTACAGCGACTCCCGGTGGCCCCCAAGGTATCCAGCAGGGCTGTGTATATAAACTACAAAGTCCATGAGGCCCTGCTGGAACTCGGGGCACCATCATGCTGTCCGGAGGGCTCCTCCTAGCGGCCTGGGGGTGGCGACCGGAGTCTGTAGCCGGTCGTCCATCACACTGGTTTTAAATTAAATGTCGAAGTAGCGAAAGAAATTGGTAACTGCGCTGCTGCAACAAAATTCGATGTGTTTGAGAAACTGATGCAAGACTGGAGGAGGCAAGAAGATAAATAAATTGGTCTGATTTTAGGATCAATTTTTCGGGTTTCAAGACCCCAACGTATACGTGAGTATATACGGTATTCAACAGGCCATCTGGTTTATTAATGCGGGATTAAACATTGTGGCCACTAAAGGGCCAAAACACCAAACACAACTCTCAGGTTCACAACACCTTTTATTGAACCGAATACCTTGTAGAGGTTTCATCTTCATAGCCACAATCAGCAGCACAGTTACAATCCTCTTCCTCCACTCTCCTCCCAGCAAGCCTCAGCCACCACCTCCCAACCTTTCCTTATTTTATGGATGACCCTGGAGTACGTCTGGTGTCATAGCGTTGGATGATGGAAGCACTTTGTCCCACAAAACAGCAAGGTCTTTCCACAGCAGCACCCAGGGAACCCCCAGACAGGGCCAAACTTCTGAAGTACAAGTCCCAGTCAACCCTGTGGATGTCTAAGCTGCGTGAACTGCCACTTGTCACGTTGGGCAGAAATTGTCCCCGACATCCAGTCCTTCCATTATGGCTTCTACCATACTGGGATTAAAACTTCACCTGTGTCCACAGACTCCATCCGTTTAGGAAAAGCAGATTGAGCAACGGCATCTACAACATCTGTTGCTGAAACCATGGCAAAGAAGTAACGTTCAGGGTTCAACCTAACAAGGAGCTGCGTCAAGCCTGGAGTCCAGTCGTATACAAGAAGAACAAATTCTCGACTCTTGAGAGCAGAGACATTGATAGACAGGTAGTGGAGATGACAGATGGGAGAGCCCACTAATGACACAAGGGTCCGCATTTAAAAAGCACGTAAATATTTCCTTTTTTACCTTAACCCATTATATAAATATACCTGGGTGCTGCAGCTCGTTATATTTAAGTCTGCTAGTGAAATTAAACGTATGAGAATGTTGAATACGAATCCAGCAGGATACAAAATCTAATTAACCTGTCTGATCTGACAAACAATAACAGCAGCCTATGCACTGAGGGAAAAAAAAGATAAAGATAAGTGACAGGGAAAAAAAAAAGAAAAATCTCAGAACGCTCACCCACACACAAAGCTGTCAGCCGAAATGAATATGCGCTTGAAACAGAGGCAGGTGAAATGGATCTCCGGCATCTTTGTCCTGTGCTTCACTCTGCAATCGGAAAGCTCTCAGGTTTGAATTGACTCCCTCTCGGCCTCATTCCTCCCTTCAAGACATCTCTCGGCTCAGCATCTTTCCAGTGTTTCATGGTAGTGGCCCACTTTATCTGACCTTTATGAGTTGCTTTTTCCTTGCCTTCTCATCAAAATGAACACTGGCTTCTCTTGGACATCTTTTCTGCACAGGTCCACCCAGTATGGGTGATCTTTCTCTGATTCATTTCAGCGGTTACTGTGCCCTTGCATTATGACCATTAGAACAATCGAGACGAGAACAGTCCATTCAGCCCAACATTCAATTCTTCCAAGATAACATCAAGTCGAGTTTTGAAGGCCCCTAAAGTCCTACTGGTCCACCACACTACTTGCTCGCCTATTCCATGCATCTATGGTTCTATGTGTACAGAAAAACCTCCTAACTTTTGTGTGAAATTTACCCTTAACAAGTTTCCAATCTGTGTCCCATTAGTTTTGTTGGAGATGTTAAGCCTTTTAATACCAGCGTTACCTCATATGAATGTCACAGTTTATAAATGTCATCGTCCAACAAGTCACAGAGCCATACTTGGTCGCTTATTTCAGGTCTCTGTGGTTCTCTTGGTGAAAAACTTGGTAACTAATTATGGCTGCTCTTTGATGCTTTCTTCAAAGTATGCTCCATAGGCCTTAATGTTTCGATAGTGACCCTCCTCGGTTTTATTTTTTTGGTTGGTTTTCCCTCCCACTCCTCCTGTCCTCCATGCCTTACACCTCCTCTGCATCAAACTGAGCATTCAGGTCCCTCAGCACCCTTGTGTCTTCATAGCCTCATTTTTATTCCAATGGTTAGGCTCTCCTGTTCACATTCACCACACACCAATGCTCTTTCAGTAGCTGCTGTCCTCATTGTAATCTCTGGTCTTGATAAGAACATAAGAGGAGACCATTTAGTTCATTTGTCACTCATTTCTTCAGCTAATTGCTAAGCCCAGGGTCCCCCAACTCCGGTGCTGGAGGACCACAGTGGCTACAGATGTTCATTCTAACCATTTTCATAATTGGTGACCAGTTTTAGTTGCTAATTAACTCCTTTTCCATTCCTTTAATTGACTTGTTTTTTAAGATTTGTTGCCCTGAATTTCTTCCTCGTTCCTCTGAATTGCTTAATTTCTTTCCTTCAATGGCACTGTAAAGGACAGCCGGGTCCCATGCCCGGCAGGGACGCCTCTGCTACATCTGTTCCGGGGGAGCAGCCATGGACTGTTCAATACCTCCCCCGGGACGCTTGGTGGCAGCCTCCCTGGCAGCCAATGATTCCCCAGCCCAGTGCATGGCTCCATGGGAGATGGAGTCCTTCACAGCCTGGTTGGGGGCTCGGATGGCCGCCAGGGGGAGCTGCGTGGAGTCAGCAGCCTGGCTGGTCATACCTTCAGCCCCACCCGGAAGGGCAATTAGGACCAGGTGTCCAAGCACCTGGACCGCTTCCGGGTGGGATATAAAAAGGGCCAGCCACCACCACTCAGAGAGCCAGAGTCGGGAGGAAGAGGACTAAGCCTGAGGAGGAGTGGTGGTGCTGAGGTGGAGAGAAGTGTGGTTTGTTGTAGTTAAAGTGCTTTTGGGACTGTGTTGGGCCTGTGGGACACGGGGAAGGCGTGCCCCACGGCTGAAGAAGAATAAAAAATGCATTTGTTTAAGTACGTGCCTCTGCGTGAGTCTGTGCCGGGTCGGGCGCTATATAGCGCCTTTTACAGCACCCAAACAGAAATGAAATGTGAAGTGAGTGAGCCAACAGAAGACCAACTAAGTCAGGGCCTCAAACTCCAATCAGTTGCTTAATTAGGTGCCGAGTCTTGTCGTTAATGAAACCCGTTCTTGAATTCCGCGGCTTGTTGCCGCACTCATTGTGTAACAGTAGACACGTCTAAAGTTGTTGATATTCTCTTGTTAAAATGTTTTGGGAACCTTAGCAGATCGACATTCCTGAGACCTTCATCTTTCTTTATTTTCAGATACTGTATGATGGACACGGTTTGCTGGTCCATGAAACAACTAAGGGGTCTGAGTCCATTAAAAGGAATTCTAATTAAGTTAATTAGGAGCAAAAACAGGTCACTAATTAAGAAAAGGGTTAGAATGAAAACCTGCAGCTACGGTGGTCCTCCAGGACCAGAGTTGGGGACCCCTAAGCTAAGGTGTCCCAACATCTCATCCAGATCCTTCTTTAAGGTCGTCAACATTTCTTCTTCAACTTCATGTCTTGGTAGGTTGTTTCAGATTCCTAAAACTCTTTGAGTAAAGAACAACAACAAAATTTATTTCTAGAGCAGGTTTTCATACAAATGATTTAGCTCAAAGTGCTTTACACGATGAAGAAAGAAAAATATAAAAATAAGATTAGGCAATACTAAGTAACAAAGAATAAAGTAAAGTCTGATGGCCTGGAGGACAGAAAATACAAAACAAATAAACAAAACTCCAGAGGGCTGGAGAAAAAAAATAACAAAATATGCAGGGATTCCGAGGCCAAAAGACCACCCAGCCCCACTAACATCAATGATCTCAATCAGTCCTCATGGTTTTTAGGCTTCACATGGAAGAACTTGATGCTGATGATCATGTGGACCTCTGGCCTTCAATCCATCAATGGACTGCACGGTGCTTTGATCATCAGCGCCACCACAGAAAACTGGAAAGAGAACAGCAGAGAAAGTAGGGGTTAGTACGGATCGCAGAGCCATGAAAAAGAAAGGTAATTCAATGAAGATACAGAACATCAGGGTTACACTAAAATAAAGCTACGAGAAAGCTATGTTACAATAATGTGTTTTTAGCAGTTTTTTAAAGTGCTCTACCATATCAGTCTGGTGAACTGTTCCAGATTTTAGGTGCATAACAGCAGAAGGCCACCTCACCACTTCTTTTAAATTTTGCTCTTGGAATTCTAAGCAGACCCTCATTTGAAGATCTCAGGTTACGATTCGGTGTGAAAGGTGAGAGGCATTCCGAGATACAGGATGGAGTGAGATGATCGAAGGCTTTATAAACCATAAGCAGTATTTTAAAGTCAATTCTAAATGGCACAGGTAACCATTGTAGTGACGCTAAGACTGGGGTGATGTGCTCAGATTTTCTTTTTTCTAGTTAAGATTCTGGCCGCTGCATTCTGCACTCATTGCAATCAATTGATGTCTTTTTTGGGTGGTCCTGACAGTGGTGTGTTTTTTTTTATATCTACTCAACTGAAAACAAAATTGTGAACTCAATTCTCAGCATCTTGCAATGTTCCCAACATTCCCAAGTTATCCTGGTGTCTCAATGCTGCTGTTCCTCACCACTCCACCTTTATACCCTACTAGCTATCCCCCACGGCTCCACCCGCGTAGCAGTGAAACAGACAGTGAGGAGGGTTCTGCCCGGCTCCCCACTCCTGAGGTCCCGCTTCCCCCTCCCCTCGGCCTGCAGCCGCTCTCTTAGATTAGTGTGAATATGTCGCTCCTGCAAACGAACTATGATTCTGAGAGAAGTCGCAAAGTCAACCGGAATGTTCAAGCAAATTCTAGAAAAAAAGCCCACTCTAAGTCCATTAAGTAGTTCTCTCGTGAAAAGCGGACAGACAGACAGACAGACAGACATTGGATTTTATATATATAGAGATGGCAGCTCTTGTTTGGCTTCATTCCAGTAGGCCTTACCCACGATGGCACCCTTTTCTGGTGGCTGCTCCGTCCACCTCACTCTTGTATTTTTATTCTGCTCTTCCTCGCTTTTCCTTCCAGACCAGTGTCACGCCCCTAGACCTCCAATCTTCTTCCAGCCCTTTGACTGGCACCTGCCCTTCCCTAACCCTCATTCCTTTCTTTTATCCTTTCAGGCCTTCATATTTTTGACTCTACCTTTGTTTCTTCAGTGGTCATTTCTGCCCAGCAGGAAACCGGAGCCCCTGCCAGCTCTCTATGTATAAGTTACACCCTGAACCACTGTAAAAATCATACCTCCAGGATGCTCATTTTTGGGCTAATTTTTAGAATTCTTGCGAAATCCCTTTGTTCACACACACACACACACCTTTCCTGCCCAGAGCAATGATCTTCTGTTCTGGCTTTATTTCCTTATATTGAAGGGTGTGACCACAGTGGAAACTAAAAACAAAATAATAATCATAGTGGATCCGGTATGTATCCAGACCCCTTCACTTTCTACACACTTTATTGTGTTGTAGATTGAATTTTAAAGGGTTAAACTGGCCTTTTTTTTTGCCCATCAATCTACACTCATTAACCCATAAAAACAAAGTGAAAACGTGTTGTCAGCAAGGTTTGCAAATGTATTCAAAATCAAAATATGAAATCTGTCATTTCTATAAATATTCACAACCCGGCAGAAGACCCCTTTGGCAGCTTCATGTCTTCCTGGGTAAGTCTCGGCCAGCATTGTGGTCCTGGATTTGGGCAGTTTACCCCATACTGCCAGATACTCTAAAGTTCCACTTGATTGGATGACAGGCGTCTATAAGCTGCCATCTTCAGGTCTCTCCACATGTGTTCGATAGGAATGAAATCTGGACTGTGGCTGGACCACTCAAGAACCACCATCCCAGTCTGTTTGCCAAGTGAAAGGTGCTATATAAATTAAATGTATTATTATTATTATTATTATATTAAAAAGTTTTCTGTTGTGTCCACATTATTCATCCATGACCACGCCCCTCCACACCACTCGCCCAATCATCACTCCTACTGCGCACATCCTCTCTCCGTGCCACCCCGTGACACTCGCAGTGCTGCTAACACGCCCTTCGATGCAGTCGCTTATATATAGAATGTAAGTTAGAGGATAAAGTAATTCATAATATTGTTTTTGATGAGGTATTAATGTAATTTAATTTTTTATTTACTTTTTATTATGTTTTACTTTTTTACTTCAAATTTTTACTACGTTTTTATTCACTGGTATTTAAAATAGACAGTTGTTGTGAAATACTCAAGTAACTGATTTTCTGCCTATAATAACTGTGGAACCTTGGGTCGTGTAGAGCCCCCTTAACCCCAACACAGACAGGCAGTCACAAGTATTGTCCAGCACACACATTTTATTTCAAGTGGGGCAGCACTTTCCCTTCGCTTCCCATTACTGGTCACAAGCACGGCCCTTTCTGCTCTCTCTCTTTCTCAGTCTGCTGCCTCCACTCCTCTCCCGGGAAGCTTCGTCTTGCTCCTCCCGACTCCTCTGGCTCCTCGAATGGACTGAGGTGGCTCCTCTTATAGGGCACCCAGAAGTGCTCCAGGTGCTCCCAGATCTCCTTCCGGCAGGACTTCTGGGTGTGGCGGAAGTGCTACAACCCAGGGAGCAGCAACTGTCCAGGTACCCCCTGGCGGTGGCCACAGGCCCCAGCAGGATTGAGCTTCTAAGCTCCAAACCTGTGGCCCCGCTGTGAACCAGGGGGGTTGCCCTCTCATGTTCCGGGGTGAGGTATTGCCCTGAAAATGCCCTCTCCTCTGGTCATTCCATTATAGGGGTGTCCAGGCCGGAACTAAGGGCCAAACCATCTTCCTCCCACGCCCTGCATACTCTTCTATTCTTTTCTGCATGGTGTGAAGACAACAATCTATCTCTCAATGTTGACAAGACAAAAGAGATCATCGTGGACTTCAGAAAATCACATCCTGCCCACATCCCACTCAGCATCAACGGTTTAGATGTGGAGACTGTTGGAGTACCAAGTTCCTCGGTGTGCACATAACTGAAGAACTTACGTGGACATATAACACCTCATCACTAATCAAGAAAGCCCAGCAGAGACGACACTTCCTGAGGCGGCTGAAGCGAGCAAGTCTTCCCCCTTCCATCTTCACCATGTTCTACAGAGGCACCATTGAGAGTGTTCTGACCAGCTGCATCACGGTCTGGTATGGCAACTGCAACATATCCGACCACAAGCGCCTGCAATGGATAGTGAAGACAGCAGAGAACATTATTGGGGTGCCTCTCCCTTCACTACAGGACATATTTCACAAACGCAGCATCCACAAGGCCTGCAGCATTGTGTAGGACCCCTTACACCCCTCACATGGACTTTTTACACTTCTGCCATCCAAGAGAAGATACTGCAGCATCAAAGCCAGATCTGCCAGGCTGCAGGAGAGTTTTTACCCCCAAGCTGTCAGACTCCTTAACACCAGGCTGCCCCCTGGGACCTTCCACACGGCCTCAACCACCGCTAAAAACAGAACTTTTATACATGCGAGCCACTGTCCTGTAAAGACGAGTGTACGGGGAGACAAGAACTGAAAAATCATACTGATCTTTAAGGATTTTGACATTGTTGTCATACTTCTTTGGCTTGTCTATGCACAATGTCTTGTCTTGTTTGTGTTTTAATTTTAAATTTTAATTTTAATTTTAATTCTAGGGGCGGCACGGTGGCACAGTGGGTAGTGCTGCTGCCTCGCAGTTAGGAGACCCGGGTTCGCTTCCCGAGTTCGCTCCACTCCCTGCGTGGAGTTTGCATGTTCTCCCCGTGTCTGCGTGGGTTTCCTCCGTGTGCTCCGGTTTCCTCCCACAGTCCAAAGACATGCAGGTTAGGTGGATTGGCGATTCTAAATTGTCCCTAGTGTGTGCTTGGTGTGTGGGTGTGTGTGCCCTGTGGTGGGCTGGCGCCCTGCCCGGGGTTTGTTTCCTGCCTTGCGCCCTGTGTTGGCTGGGATTGGCTCCAGCAGACCCCCGTGACCCTGTGTTCGGATTCAGCGGGTTGGACAATGGATGGCTGGATGGATGTATTATTTGCACGTCATGTTATTACACTGTGGACCCTGAGCTTCGCAATTTCGTCTATCTGTTGTGGAGACTGGCTCGGACACAGACAGGCAGACACGCTCATGTCACCCAACACACGTTTATTTACTGTATTTACAAAGTCCATATTGTGCTCACAAACCCCAAAGTCCTGGCCACACCACAATGCCTTCTCTCTCTTCAGGCCGCCTCCTTGCCATCCTCCCGACTCTTGTCAATGACTGGAGGGAGGCAGCCCCTTTTATACACACCCGGATGTGCTCCAGGTGCTCCCCGGCAATCTTCCACCGGCACTCCCCAGTGTGGCGGAAGTGTAGGCTGTGTATCAGGAAGCACTCTGGGTGTCCCTTCTTCTCTTCCCCCCAGCACCTCCGGGTGTGGTGGAAGTGCTGGGGTCCAGGGTCCCCAAGGCATCAGGGCACCCCCTGGCGGTGGCCACAGGCCCCTACAGGGTAGAGCTTCCAAGCTGTACCCGTGGCCCCCAATACAACCAGGGTGGATGCCCCCTCGCGTTCTGGAGGAGGAATGAGCTCTCCTCCTGTCCTCCTGGGCGTCCCAGCCGGGCGTGAACCCCATCCGGGTGCCACACTGTGTACTTGTATATGGCTGAGATGACAATGAAGATCACTTTGACTTTCACAATCACATTCTCTAATAGAGGGGCGCCCCGACACTCTTTGAGCAACTCAGCCTCGAGGCCCAAGGGGGTTGGCAAGTGAAGCGAGCAGGAGGCAGAACCCCCTAGTTCTTCTTCTTATTATTACATTGATTATTAATATTAAATTAAAATTTATACATTAAAAATATACATAGTAATTATTGATAATATCCTTCCATCCAATTTCCAACCCACTGAATCCGAACACAGGGTCACGGGGGTCTGCTGGAGCCAATCCCAGCCAACACAGGAACCAATCCTGGGCAGGGTGCCAACCCACTGCAGGACACACACACACACACCCACACACCAAGCACACACTAGGGCCAATTTAGAATCGCCAATCCACCTAACTGGCATGTCTTTGGACTGTGGGAGGAAACCGGAGCGCCCGGAGGAAACCCACGCAGACACAGGGAGAACATACAAACTCCACGCAGGGAGGACCCGGGAAGTGAACCCAGGTCTCCTAACTGCGAGGCAGCAGTGCTACCACTGCACCACCGTGCCGCCCTTATTGATAATATTCATTATTATAATGTTAAATATGAATTATATAATAATAATAATAATAATCAAAAACTGAAATCTCTCATTCCTGTAAGTATTTGGACCCTTTGTTTTGGCTCTTTAAATTGTGGAGAGTGTGGTGTTGTCAGTATTCTTCAAGTCATTGTCGTGCTTAAAGGCGAACTGTCACCCCAGTCTGAGGTCCCATGCACCCTGGAGCAGGTGGTCTTCACAGACCTCTCTAAATTTGACTGCCCTCACCCTTCCCTCAGTCCTGACCAGTCTTCCTGTCCCTGCTCCTGAGAAGCTGCCATCATCGTCCTTCAGCAGCGGGATGGTATTAGGTAGGTGAGGAGCAGTACCCTGTCTTCACCAGACATAGTGCCTGCCCCTGCCACTGAGAAGTATCCCCACAGCATGTTGCTGCCACCATCATGCTTTATGATAAGGATGGTATTAGCGGGTGATGAGCAGTGCTTGGTCTTCACCTGACATGGTGCTTGGAGTTCTGACCAAAGAGCCCAAAGTTTATCTCATCAGACCAGAGAATGTTTTTCCTCTTCTGCTCTCAGAGTCCTTTAAAGTGTCACTTTGCCTTTCCGTCTAGCCCCTCTAACACAAATGCCTGATTGACAGAGTGCTTTATTCAGCAGAGGACTTCTAAAGCTCCACTCGAGTGACCATTGGATGCTTGGTCACCTCCCTGACCAAAGCCCTTCTTGTCAGGTTACTCAGTTCAGCCACATGGCCAACTCCATAAAGAATCCAAACTTCTTCCATTTCACAGTCCTTGAGGCCGCAGTGCTCCTGGGGACGCTCTAAGCTTTAAATATGGTTTGATCCCCTTATCCTGATATCTGCTCACCACAATTTGTTCACAAAGGAGTTTAGAGAGTTGCATGGATTGGAATTGTGGGACCTTCTCTACACGGATACACGGGGGCCTTTCTAAATGATGTCCAGTCGATTGGCCACAAATGGAGTCCAATCAAGTTCTGGAAACATCTCAAGGAGAGTTAAAAGCAAGCAGCCTCTACCCAAGTGCCACAGCAAAGAGTCTGACTACTTACATGATGCAGAGATTTCCAGTTTTTAATTAGAAAAAAAAATGCAAACCTTTCTGCAAACGTGTTTTCACTTTTATTATTATGGGTTATGGAGAGTAGATAAATGGGCACAAATGGTAAATTTACCCTTCTCAGATTAAATATACAACACAATAAAGTGTGCAGAAAGTGAAGGGGTCTGAATACTTTCTGAAGGCGCTATGTACAGTAAACTCACTGATACTGCTGAAAAGGGTGGCACGGTGGCGCAGTGGTTAATGCTGTTTACTTCAGCATTGTGCATTCATGCTCCATGTGGAGCCGACATATCTGGGGGATTTTTTGATTTTTCTCAAATGGCTCCAAAGACACGGTGGCAAAAAAAATTGTCACTGCAGTACAAATGGGTTAGTTTGAGCAGACCCCTGAGTCCTATTCTGTGCTGGTTTCTCACTTTTGTTCAGTGCTGCTCTGACCCTCACTTCAGTTAAACCAGTTAGAGAATATTATGTTATTTTTTTAAATGTCTTCTACTGTTACCTGATAGGCTAAAGTCTGAATAGTTCCTGGCTTGGATTAAGAGGGTTAGAAAATGACATGACATGAAGAGTCGATTAAAACTGACGTATTGCCCTTCCGTCATGGAACGTATGTGACACAAGGGAGACGGCAGTCCGGGTTTCTGTCCACACTGGTCATTGACTACAAATCTGGCATGGCTAGTTATTTTATTTATATGATGGCAGACAAGTGGCTGCTGAACTACAGTATTCACCCCCTTGGATGTTTTCACATGTCATTGTTATACAACATGGAATCACAGAGGATTTATTTTGGATGTGTTTGACCCTCCTCAACAGAATAAAGTCCCTTTAATGCCAAACTGGTTGTTTACTTGTTGATGAGGACGAGACCTCCTGATCAGACAGACTGCGAACCTAAAGTGGAATCAGCATATTCGCAAATAGAGGGGTGAATAGCACTAGGCACAATTAATTTATATATAAGGAGCAGGCCCGGCCATAGGCATAGGCGAAGTAGGCGACCGCCTAGGGCCCCGGATCAACGGCGGCCAGGCCCCCGGCCCGCCCCTCCCCTCGCAATGCATTCCAAAAGTTTCAAATATCCCAAAAAATAAAAAAGGACAAAAAAACTAAAAAAAGAAAAAATACAAAAAAACTAAGCTGGGCTTAGCTACATACCGCCACGTGGTGCCCAGTGGAAACAGTTCAAACTGGCTAAATTGTAGCAGCTAACTACTCCGGGCGAAAAAGGGACGCAGGGTGATGACCTCGTAACGTTACAAGAAAACGTCTCCTTGGTCTAATTTTCACGCATTTCGCAGAGTTTCCAGGGGGCCCCTGGACCCCCCTTTCGCCTAGGGCCCCATAATACCTAAGACCGGGCCTGTAAGGGAGGGGGGAAAATCACCCTTACGTGCAAGAAAATTGCGAGAGTAAGAAAAGTGTGATTTCTGCTTTGGCAGAGAAGCAGTTTTGACCCCGCTAATCTTCCCGCCTCCTGAAGGGGGCGTTGTTTCACGCTAATTATCTAAAACCGGCGTGGCTAAATGGGGCGGGGTTTCGCGTAAATTGGGCGCGGAATATGCTAATTCAGTCTTTCTCGCTCACTCTCTCTGTTTTTTTTTAATTGTTAAAGAAAATCGAAGTTCTTTGGTGTTCAGATTTCATTCGGATGCTTGGCCGCCCACTTATTGCACATTGCGGTGTTTTTATGGAAGCCCGATGACATGACGACTGTGGTGCGTAAAATGCGTGAAAAGTAAACGGAGGTGTGAAGCGAAGAAGAGAAGGCGGACACCCTCGTGCGCTCGGCACGTTGTCGCCTGATTTACACCTATAGTAGAGGGGATGGCGCGTGCGACATGTCTGTTGCAGTCTTGTCAGTCCTGGGATGGTGTCTGCCGTAAATGACGCAATATAAAGTGAACATTGTGATCTGGCGTGTACACCAACGGATAATAAGGGCTCTTTAAGCATGGGGTGCCGAGCAGGATTGGATTAACACGGATTCAAGATTCGTTTATTTGTCACCTATACAGTTATACACGTACAACGTGCAGCGAAATGCCAACCTGGTTCGTTATTTACATGATGCAAAATAAAATAAAAAGAGAGATAGAGAAATAGAAACGCAAGTAAGACTAAATAGAACGACACACAGTAGGACGTAGTGGTCGGACCCCAGATTTCAAACCCTGAGGCTGCCACTGACACTGTGTGACCATAAGCAGACCACTTCACCACTTCACCTGCCTGTGCTCCAATTGGAAAAAATACAAAAGAAATGTAACCAATTGTATCTCTCAAACGTTGAAGTCGCTTTTGATAAAGGCGACAGCCAAATAATAAGTCATAATAATTTGAAATGCGCTTAATCCAGTTCAGAATTAAGGTGGCCCGGCATTATTTTGTTTGTGGGTCAATTTAGAATGTAATCGACTAACATTCATGGATTATGTTAACTCAAGATCAGTAGTTTAGTAGTTATCTGGGCGTGCATCTCAGAATCGCTTTAATTAAAACGCGAATGATATGTAAATTTAGAAGAATATTATCCGCTCCTTTAAAGGCCGATTATTGTAAAAGGCGCTATATTGCACAAGGGTTGATCAATAAAGTGAAAGCACATCATCCATCCAGTTCAGAGTCGCGGGGAACCGCAGCATATCGGAGCAGCACTGGTCACAAGGCAGGCGCTATCACTGGACGGGACGCCAAATCCACACACACACACACACTCGCTCACAGGGGGCGTCGTTAGGGCTGGCAATTAACCCGACGTACACCTCTTTAAATGTATTGGTTAAGGATGTTTTCTTAATAAGTGTTCATAAGTTAGGCGGGGATAGCAGCATCAGGCAAGTAAATATGGAACAATTTTAAATATAATCTGGCTAAACAGAAATAACTTAAAGTGTCAAAATAATCTAACAATATGCAAGGTGTAACATACAGTTGTAATATTATGTCATTTATTATAGTTATGACATAACTAGCTGTGCTACCCACCTAAGACAGTTTGGAATAGAAGTAATCAATGCAGACCTCAGTATTAACGTTTGCAATGCACCATCTATTGGAATGTATTTTGTAATGCATGTAGTAATAAAATGCATTGTATTTGTCATTGCAACAGTTGGCGCATCACAAAAATATGTAGTACTAAAGTGCAATAATTCAAACATTTGTGATGCGCCATCTGTTGGAATAACATATGCATATGTCTCTGTTATACGACGTTTGGCATGGAATTCATAAAACCAGTGTTAAAGTGTAAGTTGGGTCTTTTTCAAGTTAAAGTTCTTTCTTCAGAAGCATGAACGTTTTTGTGGATACCATGTTGGTTTCCTCCAGGTGCTTTGGTTTCCTCAAACATGTCCAAAAACATGCAGATTAGGTGGACTGGTGGGGCTAAATTAACACTATGCTGCACTTGTGAGTGTGCCCACCCTGTCCAGGGATTGGTCCTTCCTGCACCCAGCAACTACTCTGGATAAGCAGATATAGAAAATGGATGGTGAGACTAGTAGAGTATTGGACTTTATGTTCTTCACCAAATGTGAACTCCCAGTCTGTTTGTTCATGCTGGGTTAGTGTTTTTGGGCTATTGTTGCCCGATGTGCAAATCCTGCAGCTGGGCCATTGTTGGCTGTCCACCTAGGGCTGATATGTTTGCCCACACTGGGCCTACACTGGCCCAATGTCAGTTTGTTTGCTGAGTAAGACTGTGGGGTCCTTTTGGCAGATTTCAGGTTGTAACCTGACTTGCATCTGTGGGGTAGACAATGTGTGCCATGACGTGTGCGCTCTTAACAAATAAAGGTGGCAGGGTGGTTCTTCAGAGAAATGCCATAGGGGAACCATTTTGAATTCCCAAAAAGACCATCCACATGAAGATTCCAGCAAGAACATTTATTTAGGTCCATAACAGACTCCATAAAGAAATAGCTGATGAATAACTGATAAAAGATTTGTGATGTGGTGTGTACCCTTCCTTTGAATGCGGCTGATTTTGATTGTTTTGGTCCTGCTGCACTGCTTGGTGGAAATGTCCTGCAGGGTAGCGCTAAAAATAATAATGGATATTTAAATATGTGAAGAAAGGCAAACGCATGATTGCTGCCCGGCTGTCTTCTTTCTTTATTCCCAGAAGTGAAGCTGAAGCGTTGGTGAATGCCGGTCGAAGCCCATTCGGAGCGGGTGGTCAGAATCAGACTTCGATGACCGGGTTGAGGTCCCACTTGATGTCCGGAGCGGAGCGCGCGCCCCCTCAGTTTCATGCGTGGACTTTACGGAGCGCGCGCCCCTTAACTTTGACAAACGGCTCACTGATAGACGAAAGAAGCAGGGGGAAAAATGTCTGATGCGCTGTGATCACCTTGTGTGGGCGGGTATTGTGTCTTAATACCCAATAAATGGGAATCCCGCTTTTCTCCTGTAGTCCAAAGCCATGCCGTCATAGTGACTGGTGTGTCTAAACAGGCATCGATGTAGATAGATGTGTGTGTCCTGACGTGTCGCCCGCCTTGTGTCTCGACAAATACAATATGATTGGAAAGGCAGATTAAGAAAATCGATCGGTGCGTCCCGTCCAGAGTTCCTTTCTTCCGTTGCACCTGTTGCTGTCTGGGTAATCTCCGGGTCTCCTCCATAGCGAACCTATCCACCCAAAATATTTAGTAAATGGTTGGATGGCAGAAGGAAAGACTGGACAACAGCAGCAGCGAAGGCAGCAGCAGCAGCACCGTCGGTGTCCTTCTCTAGAGACGCTAACTGTTGACAGAAACGCTCCGATGTCACTCTGCGAAGAAGAGCATGTGGGAGGATGCCGCCGTAGGCAGGTGGGATCCGCTCCGTGTCGCTGCTGCAGCTTCACTTGCAAGGCGAGCGGCGCACATCGAGGAGCGAAGCTTACTAAAGAAATAAAAAAAATCAAATCCAGTCATCAGAAGAAAAAGCGGCAGAAGCAGAGAAGCTCTAGGACTGTTCAGATCAATCTTCTTTTCCACCGATAGCGATTACCGAAAAGGATCTGCAATCGTTCTCTTACTTTTTTTTTAAATTTTTATCTTATTATTTCCCTGGAGCACATTGGCTAAATGGCTAAGGAACGTGCGCTCGCTCGAAGCCGGAGAGAGGCTTTTGATAAAGAGGGAAATTAAGCTGCCGGCTCTCTGGCTGTGTGCGCGTGCGTGCGTGCGTGTGCGTGTATGTGTGTGTGTGCGCGTGTATGAGTCACAATCTCGTATTTCAGCCCTAGCTAGTGTGGCCGGCTGCTTGGAGCTGGGGCCCGATATGGACTCAAAGAAGAGATAATTCCAGGAGGAGGAGGTGGTGGTGGAGGAGGAGGTGTCGGTTGTAGTAGTGGAAGGGGAAACAATTTGAGTGCGCCGAAGAACTTTTTTATTATTATTTTTGAAGACAGAACTGGACTTTACAGGATTAAAAAAACAGAAGAGCCAGTGAACAAAGTTGGCGTCAAATACTTCTGCGTGAAGCTGGAGCCGTGGTCTAAAAAAAACTCGGAGGAAATGGGGTGAGTTGTGGCAAGTGAGCTTCGCCGGGTTATTGGGTAGAAGGGGGGGGGGGGGGGATGTGTGATTGACATTGTATTATTTAAATACTAAAACAGACTGATTTGTGTGTGTTTGTGCGCGCGCACGCGTGCGTATATGTGTGTGCCTTCGATAATTTCCCCTCGTCTTCTTAATGCTATCTTCAGTTGCCTGACGAGCAGTTCCAGTAGTTCACTTCAACGCGCTTCAGCGCAGGTTTCTTCTCCCCGATTTCCATAAAATCGAACGCGATCCACGGAATATACTGTAGTGTAGACGCGGGGGCGCGTACGGATGTGTGGAAGGCTCGCGCCCGCACGCACGGCTAATCCTACCAGCACTTTACAAAATAAAGGGGGTCCGCATTGGTTGAATCGCTATTATTGGGGAACTGTGGGAAACCGCCGACTGATATTGTCAAGCAAGAAAATGTCAAGTTATGCAGCCAGCTGATAAGACCTATAATGTTACACAGGACTTTAAAACCATCGTGTGCCGTCACCAGTATTGAATATGCACACCATTTCGCACTGGAGTCCAATCCGTACTGTTGAAAGAACGGAGCGTAGAATATTACGAATGACTGGCGTCCCATCCGGGTCTGGTTCTCCCGGATTCCTTCATTAAGCCCCGACTTCTCGCTACGTCAGCAAATAAATGGATAGCCATGCGAAGTTGTTTTTAGACAATGTGGAGTTTTTCAGTCCTAAACGATTATATCAACATTTCTAATAAAGACTGTCATGTTAAATGCTACTAACAGCAATTTAGATGAAGAGTGCAGCGCTGAAAAGTTGAGTATTTAAATCACATCGCTTGTACAGGGTTAACGGAATTTGAAGCTAACGTTGCAACCCAAAACCTATTGAAAATCATACTTTCTAACTAAGCTCTAAAGTTCATTGAAAGTTTAACTGGATGGCCTTCAATAGAAGGGGTTCTTCTGTACCGTCCCATTGTCGAACTCGTGATAGAAATACATTTAATCTGCGGGCGGGCAGTATGGTGTAGTGCTTAAGGCTTTGGACTTCAGACTGACTTTGTGTGACCATGAGCAAGTCACTTCACCTGCCTGTGCTCCGAAAAAAGAAATGTAAACAATTATTTCTCAAATGCCATAAATCGACCTGGATAAAGGTGTCAGTGTAATAATCGTGTGAAACCCGCTTAATTCAGTTCAGATTTAAGGGAGTCCGGCATTGTTGTGGTGCATAGTTCCGTTTGTGATGTTTGCGTTATCTTGACGCACGATCAGTAGTTTATTAGATTCCTTCGTATGGGCGCTCATAAATTCCTTTAATTACATGTGTCTGATGATAATTAAGACTTAATTTGTACCCGGGGGAAAACGGCCTTTTTACAGAAGCTATTTAATATATGTGTTTGTATATGTATATCTATATAGATATATATGATATAGATATAAGTATGTGTATGTATGTATGTGTATATATATATATATATATGAGAGAGAGACTTATAAAAAAAAACAAAAACATTCAGTTTCTTCAAATTCTGAAAAGGCGCTATATTGAACAAAGTGTAAGCACATCATCCATCCAATTCAGAGTCGCGGCGAGCCGCAGCATATCCCGTTAGCATTGGACACAAGGCAGGAACTGACACTGGCCGGGACGCCGAATCCAAGCTCAGTGGCTCACGCGGGACGTAATTGGGGTTGCCAAATAACCCAACGTACACTTCTGGAACTTCTCAGTTAAGATGTTTTCTAAGTAAGTGTTCGTCGCTTGTGCGGCACGGTGACGCAGTGCTAACCTCGCGACATGGAGATCGGCGGTAGACGAGCACGTCACGTGCTAAATTAACCCTTTCAGTGTGTCATCTTACACCTTTTTAGAGCTGTGCTTATATGTAAACACTTAACAACCTGTGTGAAGTCTGTATGCGCTCCCTGGGTTTTCTCCTGCAGTCCCTGGTGCACTCTTCAGAATAAGGGTGGCAAAGTGGTTTTTCAAAGTGATGCCATAGGGTGACCACTTTTTGGTTCCCCAAAAGAACCTCCTATGCACATAAAGGTTCCAGAAAGAACTTTTATTTATTTTGATCCATATCAGATTCCATAAATAACAATGGATAGATAATAATAGATCTGTAAAATGCCAATGTGTTCTTGGTTTTTCAAAAGACTTTTACTGCACACAGTAACACAATAAATTCAGGTTTTCTTATCTGTCAGTATCCTGCTTTGTAACTTGCTGTGAGAATTTAAAATATTTTTGTTTGTCCACATATTAGAACAATCTAGACCAGAACAGGCCATTCAGCCCATAAAGCTCACCAGTCCTATCCACTTAATTCTTCTAAAATAACATCAGGTCGACTTTTGAAGGTGCCTAAAGTCCTCCTGTCTACCACACTATTTGGTCACGTATTCCAGGTATCAGTGGTTCTTTGTGTAAAGAAAAACTTCCTGTTTGTCTGAAATTTACCCGTAACAAGTTTCCAACTGTGTTCCTGTGTTTCTGATTAACTCATTTTAAAGTCGAAGTCTCGATCCGCTGGACTAATCTCTTCATAATCTTAAACTGAAAAGATTCGGCTCTTTTAGTCTTTCTTCAACACATCCCCTTCAATCAGCCTAGTCGCTCTTCTCTGGACTTTTTCCAGTGCTGCTTTGTCCTTTTTGTAGCCTGGAGACAAAAACTGCACCCAGGGCCCCATATGAGGCCTCACCAGTGAGTTACAAAGCTTGAACTTGTACTCCACGCATCAAGGCGCTATATAACCTGACATTCTGTTAACCTCCTTAATGGCTTCTGTACACCATCATGTATTTGAAAATAGGAGCTCAAAGAACCAATTTCATAATCAATGAAGCCTTCAAAAATCGTCTTTGTCAAACAACGGTTCTGCAAGGAATCACAAAACTTAATAATAACGATTCTTTAATGGTACTTTACTAAGAGTTCCAATTGGCATTGCTAAATTGGCCCGTGTGCGCGCCCGTGCGTGTGTGTGTTTTCATCCTGCGATGGTCCGGTATTCTTTCCAAGGACTGTTCCTGCCTTGCGCTGTAGCTAGCTGTCATGGACTC
This sequence comes from Erpetoichthys calabaricus, assembly GCF_900747795.2. Taxonomy (NCBI): domain Eukaryota; kingdom Metazoa; phylum Chordata; class Cladistia; order Polypteriformes; family Polypteridae; genus Erpetoichthys; species Erpetoichthys calabaricus. The sequence continues at coordinate 87,810,251 of NC_041410.2, read as the reverse complement.
CAGCTTCCAAGTGACCCTGCTCTAGATAAGTCTGTTTGGAAGATGGAAGGATGTGATGGATAAATGGTTGTCTCAAAAGCACGTATATGCTTTAATAAAGATGCTATAGCATTGCATCTCGTCCAGGATACTCTTCAATGCCTGCGCGTATGCTTGAGGATTGGATTGCTAAAAGTGAGGGTTGATTTAGAAGGGCTTAAAATGACGGGGTACCCGATCTTCACTCTTCTAACCAATGAAATATAAAGCCGGGTACAGAAAACGAGCGGATTGGTTCGTTGACGTGCAGTAGGAAATCGGGTATGGAAAAATACATGCGCAGTAGACAGAAGAGCGGTCCTGTTAAGTTGGCAATTAATGATGTCGCCAGTGTGTGCATTTAAAAGTTTATTACGATTTTCTTATGCATTACTTCTTTTAGTATGCAAGATGACAATGTTTTGTTTTAGATTTTACCTTTCACGGAGACCACAATTACATGAAGAGCAAATCCGTTTTGAATATTTTTATTACAGGGTCACAGGGGGCCGGCTAATAACTCGGCAGCAGTGCGCACATCACATTGCCACAGTTTAGTGTCACTGGTCACCCTGACGTAGGCTGACCAGACTGTCATATTCATAAATAAAGAGCACAACTTATCAATCAAGCAATCGAGTACGTCAAATAATTTTGATGTGTATTAGAACTAAAAGTGCCAAAGGTGAACTAAAAGTGCCAAAGGTGATAAATAGATAAGACACTATATATAATATAAAGATTGATAGGAAAGGCGCTATATAACAAATATAAAAGGCACTATATGATAGATAAGGCACTATATAAAGGTATATAGGAAAGGAACGATATAATAGATATAGAAGGCACTATATGATTGTGGAAAAAGATGATTCGCTATGGCAACCCCTAATGGGAGCAGCCGAAAGAAGAAGCTATGATAAATAGATAGATAAGTCACTATAGTATCTATATATCTTTATACTGTATAATTTCTTGCGCATTGATTGAAATTACCAGCCTGTTAAGAACGGCACATTTTGTTATACAGTATTACACTTTTTCATCGGAACAGACTCCATAAATACGGGACCTCTGGTCACCCAACACTGATGACTCTTTTTTTTTTTTTTTTTTTTTTTGCATGAGTACATATCGGAGTCCTGTTATGAGACCGATGTGCACACGTTGAGGACACGCCAGCTCAAAGTAGTGCTGTACACGTTTGGAAATGGCGGCACTCGTGCGGTTGCTAACGACTCCTTAACCCCTCGGCCACGCTGCCGGTTTGGTTGCTACAGACTGCTGTCTTGCTTTGAGCGTAACAGTCACAGGATCTGACCTGCGATTTGAGGGCATGTTTGACGTCGGGAATTGCGTTACAAGGAGTTCCTCGGTTAATGGGGCCAGCAAGTTCAGCCGTGGTAATGGAAGTAAACTCATCCTCAGCAAGTCAACCCAATTCAGGGTTGTGGGAGATGTGGAGCTCATCCCAGCTATACTGAGCACAAGGCTGGAGACAGATCTATAGAGGGGGCACCAGGTCTGGTAGAAGTGAGAGTCACCAAATAACCCAAATTATAGGAATGTGGAGGAAAATCGTAAATTTCATCCACACACAAGGAGAACGTGCAAACTTGACACAGGAATCAAACAACATGGCGGATCGGTGAGGCAACAGAGTGACTTAAAAAAAAAAAAAAAAACCCTTACGGGATTGTTGATAGAACAGAAATCTCTAATATATTGGTGATCCTATAGCACGGGCTGCACTGTACAGGCTCAAATTCTGCCTGTAGGCTTTCTCTCTGGGGTCAAGTGCAGTGACGGACCTTCGGTACATTTTTGGAGCCTGTTATGGGGACCCCTTTGCAACCAGCAGCGATGTTATCTTCTTCAATGAGGTTCTTCTGTGACAGATCACCACTTTTTATGCTTTAGTAACCTTTTAATTTGTTTATTAGTATTATTTTGTATTGTATTACACTATATTATTAATACTACTGTTTTTTTAAATCCCCTTCTTAAAAAGTAGACACCCAAACTTTTTAAGCAATGTGGGCCAAAGTCACTTATGTGAACCCTCTGGGATGAGGGGACTTGAAGGTTAAACTTTATTAGATTTATAGTCCACCCCTACTGATATGAAGGGATCCAGAAATGTAAACCTATTCATCAACCAAAAACAAAAAAGTATTATTTCATAATAATTACATCAATATTTACAGTAATTAGTTATTTCATAAGTGTATTTACAATAATTATTACATAATTTCTCAAAAATATTGTTAATTTCACAATAATTCTATCTAAAAATTTAAAAACAAGTGCATTTTAGATAGATAGATAGATAGTGTAGTAGGCAAGATTATCATATCTATCTATCTATCTATCTATCTATCTATCATTAAATACATTTGTTGTTAATTAATCAAAACCTTTAATCTTGCCTACTACACTGTCTGTCTGTCTATAATAAAATACATTTGTTGTTAATTAATCTATACTTTTAATCTTGCTTACTACACTATCTATCTAATAGTTGTGTTATTTTGCAAAGACATTGCCTGCCGCCATCACTGTCGCATGCTGAGGTCGTCTGTTGACAGTAACTGAGGAAGAGATTAAGCCCCCATACACAGCATGTAGTAAGTGACATGAATTGAACAGACGTTACAGGCATATACTGTTTATTTAATCCTACGTTGCTGAGGGGAAAATTTAGTCCGCCCAGTTTAGAGTCACAGACAGCACTGGTTGTAAGGCAAAAAGCAGTCATGGTGGATGCTGGTCTCTACCCCTCTGTGACCAGGCCCAATAACCAGTATAGTATGTGATATTACTGACTGAGCTGTGAAATTCTGTCTTTTAGCAAATATCATTCCTGCCATTCAAAGAAAAAAATGTATCGGTTACTTTACAAAAGTATTGTGTTATTTTGTGAAGATCTTAGCCGCTGTTGCTGGTGTTGTCCTGAACCTGCCCGCTCTGGTCGTCTAGTGACAGCTAGTGAGGGTGAGATTAGGCAGGTGCGGAGATGCAGCTGCACTCTTATTAATAAAGGTGCCCAAGTGTTTCTTTAGGGCGTATCCATCCATGTGAAGGTTCTAGAAAGAACCTTTAAATTAATCTCTGACAGGCTACATACAGCAAGAAACCCTGAATAGATGGTAACAGATTTGTGAAATGCCAGTGGGTTTCTGATGTTAAAAGGACTCTTGCTGCGTATGTTCAGTTACACGAGGATTTCTTAATCTGTTAATCTCCTGCTAGGTTGCCTACCTTTTATTAAATATTTAGTTTTACTTTCTACATATTAGGTTTTCAAAGCAGAAACTTTCTATGCAAAGAACTCTTTCCAGAACAAAATGGTGCTTGGTCAAGCAATAGTTCTATGAGGATCCATACAACCCAGTAAAGCACCAGAGTGCAGGTGTTGTTGAATCGGGGTCCATATTTTGCTGCGATATTCCCCATTATCAACGGTTGATATTCTTCTTCTTCTTTTGGCTGCTCCCATTAGAGGTTGCTACAGCGGATCATCTTCTTCCATATCTTCCTGTCCTCATCGTCTTGCTCTGTCACTCCCATCACCTGCATGTCCTCTCTCACCACATCCATAAACCTTCTCTTAGGCCTTCCTCTTCTCCTCTTACCTGGCAGCTCTATCCTTAGCACCCTTCTCCCAATATACCCAGCATCTCTCCTCTGCACATGTCCAAACCAATTCAATCTTGGTTCTCTGACTTTGTCTCCCAACCGTCCCACCTGAGCTGACCCTCAAATGTCCTCTTTTCTAATCCTGTCCTAGCGGGACACTAACGAATTAAGAAAACCTGGACGCTGCCCGTCTTGCTGTATGCAGTGAGAGTCCTTTTAAAATCAGGAGCCATTGCTGTTTCACAAATCTGTTATCGTCTAGTCATGGAAATTTATTGTAAGGAGCCTGTTACAAGTCTAACTAAATAAAAGGTTCTCCCTGGGACCTTCACGTGGATGGGCCTTTTGAGAAATTTAAAAATGGTTTGCCTATGGCAGGGGTGTTGAACTCCAGGCCTGGAGGGCCAGAGTGGCTGCAGGTTTTCATTCTCATTCTTCTCCTAATCAGTCACCAGTTTTCACTGCTAGTTAACTCCTTTTCCCTTCATTTTCATAGCCCTGTTTTTAAGGATTCAATCCTCTGAATTGATTCATTTCTTCATTAAATGACAGCCAAACAGAAATGAGATGTGAAACGAGCCAATAGATGAGCAGCTGAACTGGAACGTCAAACTCCAGCCAATTTCACTCCAAACGATCTCTTAATGAGAAGCTAATTCTTGCTGTTACTTAAACCTGTTATTTAATTCCATGGCTCCTTGGTGCTCTCATTTTGCCACAGCAGATTGTTGATTTTTCTCTTTTTTTTCCATTGTTAAAAAAAATTTTGGTGACCTGAGAGATCAACCTTACTGAGACCTTCACCTTTCTTTATTTTCAGATATTGTGTGATGGGCACAGGTGTGCTGGTCATGTGGCGGCTCCTTTTGTGTCTCATTATTATTATTAAGGAAAAAGAAACAACTAAGGGGTCTCAGTCAAGTTAATTAAAACTGAGGGAAAAGAAGTTAATTAGCAGCAAAAAACAGCTCACTAATGAAGAAGATGGTTAGAATGAAAACCTGCAGCCACTGCGGCCCACAAGGACCAGAGCTGGACACCCGCGACCTTTAGCATCGCTTTAAAGAACCACTCTGGCACCTTTACTTCTAAGAGTGGAGGTCAGTGGACCTTCTAAAACAAACTGATTGAAATGTGTACATTTTCTCATATTTTTGTGTTGTATTTTTACTGCTCTGCTACTTTTAATTTAAACTGGAATTCTGATTTCTTTTGCATTTGACACCTGATATTGCCATTTTATAAATAGTTTCATTATTATTACTTGTTGATGAGCCTCAGCATGAAGTTATGGGAAAGAGTAGTGGAACCTCGGTTAAGAAGTGAGGTGATGATTAGTGAGCAGCAGTGTGGTTTCATGCCAAGAAAGAGCACCACAGATGCGATGTTTGTTTGATCTGAGGGTGTTGATGGAGAAGGATAGAGAAGACCAGAAGGAGTTGCATTGCGCCTTTGTGGACCTGGAGAAAGCATATGACAGGGTGGGGAGAGAGGAGCTGTGGTATTGTATGAGGAAGTCGGGAGTGGCAGAGAAGCATGTAAGAGTTGTACATGATATGTACGAGGGAAGTGTGACCGTGGTGAGGTCTGTGGTAGGAGTGACGGAGGTGGGATTACATCAGGGATCGGCTCTGAGCCCTTTCTTATTTGCAATGGTGATGGACAGGTTGACAGACGAGATTAGACAGGAGTCCCCGTGGACTGTGATGTTTGCTGATGACATTGTGATCTGTAGTGAGAGTAGGGAGCAGGTTGATGAGACCCTGGAGAGGTGGAGATCTGCTCTAGAGAGGAGACGAATGAAGGTCAGTAGGACCACCAGAACAGAATACATGTGTGTAACTGAGAGGGAGGTCAGTGGAATGGTGAGGATGTAGAAAGTAAAGTTGGTGGAGGTGGAAGAGTTTAAATACTTGGGATCAACAGTACAGAGTGATGGGGATTGTGGAAGAGAAGTGAAAAAGAGAGTGCAGTCAGGTGGAGTGGGTGGAGAAGAATGTCAGGAGTGATTTGTGACAGACGGGTATCAGCAAGAGTGAAAGGGAAGGTCTACAGGACGGTAGTGAGACCAGCTATGTTATATGGGCTGGAGACGGTGAAACTGACCAGAAAGCAGGAGACCGAGCTGGAGGTGGCAGAATTAAAGATGCTAAGATTTGCATTGGGTGTGATGAGGATGAACAGGATTAGAAATGAGGACATCAGAGGGTCAGCTCAGCACAGTTGGGAGACAAAGTCAGAGAGGCGAGATTTTGTGTTGGTTTGAACATGTGCAGAGGAGAGATGCTGGGTATACTGGGAGAAGGATGCTAAGGACAGAGCTGCCAGGCAAGAGGAACAGAGGAATGCCCAAGAGAAGGTTTATGGATGTGGTGAGAGAGGACAGGCAGGTGATGTGAGTGACAGAACAAGATGGAGAGGACAGAAAGATTTGGAAACTGATGATCTGCTGTGGCAACCCCTAATGGGAGCAGCCGAAAGAAGAAGAAGCCTTATTGAATTCTTAAGTGTACACTGTAAAAAAAATCCAGCATAAATTGATTACATTATACTGTACATATATTTTCACAGTAAAGCAAACTAATACAATAAACGGCTAAAATAATATCAAATAGATAAACGCATGTATATTTCCATTGAAGCAGGGCTTCAGCTGCCAGTATCAATGAATTGTTTAAATGTGGAGGACTGCTTTATGAATGATCGCTGCATTGCTGGAAACTCCTAATGGAATGGAATTCTACATTTGCATAAAGTTAGTATATTTGCCTAATTTTAGAATATTTGCATAAGGCAACACCCCCTTTTTGCAACGCTGCTGCACCTTTTTCCTTATACCTCTCAGATTTAATGAGGGTTAGCAAAATCATTTTTTAAGTGTGTTTTGAATGTTTTTCGTGGTTATGGAGGCTGACTTATGCTGCGTTATGTTCGATACACTGGAAAACTGTAGCACACCCTACTTCAGACAAACATTTCCTCATCCACTGGACAACGTGACTTACAGTCTGTAAACACTGGATCACATCCAATGACTGAAGTAGATGTTCGGTGACTTTCTTCTTATGTAAAAGATAAATTTTATTTACCCAGTCCAAATTGCAATCCACAGAGTAACTTTGTCTGGTTGAAAGTTCGTATCAATTCCTTTACACCATATCACAAAAACATTCTTGTTAAGAAACATTCTCCAAACCGAAACCATCATCCTACCAAAACATTGGACCAATGTTCATTCTACACACATTTATCTTTGACTTAAATTCAATTCCCAGTTAAATGCCCAATTTCTCATTCCCCACTGTCTCTCCATTGCAGTTGCAAGTCCCCACTTTTTAATTCCTCTCTTAACTGTCCCTTCTAGCTCCATTTCCAAACTCTTTCTGGTCATATTTCTCTTTTTCCGAATACACCCGGCATCCTATCTCCTCTTCTTCACCAGGCTAACAGTAAGCCAAAACAAAACAGCTTCCCTTGAACTTCTGTCATTCCCAGCGAGACCATCAGGAGAAGCTCTCACCATAGAAGAAGCAGGACTATCATGTCCCGATAGGGATCATATGGAGGAGGGTAATTTGTGGCTCTCGAATCAGAGTTCAGTTGTCAATAGGAACGACTTGGTGTTCTCGTCATGACAGGCCACTGGCCTTTCCAGTAAAGTCTAGCTGCAGACCTCTGGAGATCCACTCGACTGAGGAGGCCGGCGCTTTATATTATACATGAGTGATATGCTGTGGTTAAGACGAGGGTCAGTGGAGGGTTATCTGACTAGACTCAAGCAAACCAAGTGACAAAAATCTGCAGTCCAATTGGCTGGAGCTACTGAATGGTGGAGGTCTACAGCTGGACCTCAGTGACGTGCGGTGAAGTTCATGGCTGGTGACTCCTTCAGAGTGAGATTTACAAACATATGAACCCCAAAGAGTAGCTTATTCACTAATCAATTGGCAGCATGCACGATGACTACTGGTTATGTTTCATATCTCATCAGCATTTGTTTACAGGTAAGGTTCATATTTGGCTAAGCAAGAACGTTACATTCATACCGACAAGAGAGAGCGGAGAGCGCGCATTTGCTCGGCACCCTCCATGTGTTCTAAATTTACCGTTGCAATTCCACAATTCATACTCATTCAATACAAATGAAAGTATAGAGAGGTGTACAAAAATAAACGGATTTCAATTTTGACCTTAATTAAAATATTTAGTTGTTTTTAAAAGCTTATAATTTTGACCTTTATTTAATTCCGATGCTGTAATTATTTTTAATACAGACTGTTCAACAAAAGGATAACAAGAAAAACAAAAGAATATTTTATTTAAGGTCAAAATTTAGTTTTTAAATATTGAATTGTTTTTTCCTTAGTCTGATCCCATTTTTTTTTATAAAATTGAAAACTATTTATTGTCTTACCTTTTATTTGTCAATGAAGTCAATGCGCCTGTCCTTCTCCACAAAAATCGCCGTCACTTTCTTGTAAATGTCCTCCTTATTTTCCTTTAGTTTTGTCTTAATCTTCCATTTTGGCAGTCAGTCGGAACAAAAAAATAAAAAGAAACGGACCGCTGCAGTGCTCTTGACTTTCTGATATCGCTGACTTATTGGCGCATCCGAGTAGGAGAACAGCAGCAATGAGCATCTGTTGGGCTCACATGTGCCCCCTTCTGGACGGCACGGTACTGTCTGCCTCACCTTGTGCCTTTTCATTCTGGTTTTGTGTCCGATCAGACTGAGTATGTTACACACATTCATTAAAGATGTTAGAAAGTCAGGGTGTATAATAAACGTGTCTGCAAACATTATATTTGCGACATACAGAGAGACAGCGACAGGCACGTGCCAATCGCAGGCATCAGCCCTGAGTGTGAGGGAGAGCGCAGTCCGAGGGGAGGTGAGACTCATTGCTGCCACGCCTCACGTTTCTCTACAGTATTTGAACAGGAAATGTGCACATTCAGCGATTTTGACTATTAAAATGATGAAAATTATTGGAATCGTACAGAGAAACAAATTTATAGCACAGACCAGTGGAAGTATTTATTTCATATTATCATTGTTAGCCTCCCCATGAAAAGTAAGAAAACTCTCTCCTGACTGCACATCCCTGATGGACCTTTTCTCTGCCCTCCACCCTTTTTTTTCCTCAGACGGGTGTTATGATTGTTGCAAAGAGGTTTCATTACGCCTGTGACTGTACAGCCGCCGTTAAAGAAGCAGGTCAAGGGTCCAGATGTACACTCGTTCACGGAGCAGAAGCCGGGGATGGTGGTCAAGATCTTTCTCCCCATGTAGATCTATGATCAGCCTCCAACAGATGCAGGTCTAGTTCAAAGTCCGGTCAAAATCCAAAGTAAAACTGCTCACCATCAGGAAGTCCTCATTGAAGTCAAAGCCCTGAAAGAGATGGTTAATTTTTTTAAATAAAACAATCATTTAGGTAGGCACATATATTTATTTCCACTATAGATTTGTATTGAATATTTTGTTGAGGTGTCGTTCATGCTCATGCTCGTTCATTTTCTTTTATTATCTCAACTGTGTCACAAGTTAAGGAAAATTAAATTTGAAAATGGCATAAACAAAAACTGTTAGCTGGTAGAGTAGAATGTGAACATTGTACAAAATTTGTCGTGAGGCATATTGTCTGCAGTGCAAGGAACTAAATTGGCTTTTTGGTGGGTTTTTTTTTTTGTTTTTTTCAAATAAAATTTTGACTTCTGATTTAAAAAAAAAAAAAAAAGGAAGTGACCTGTATTATTATATTTTGGTGTTGTTAAGTGATGTTTGTAATATCATGCAGGTAATTGAGCTATATTATAAATTAAAGGCAGTCAGTCGTTTTCTAACCCCAGCCACCATAAAAAAACCTCCCACTGCTCCGTTCCAACTGAACTAGTGTGGTGCTGAGGTGTCACCTGTTGCATGGCTGCACTCGGGTCCTAATCTGGGATCCTGAGGTGGTTTGTCATATGGTGGATGTGGCAGTGCAGGCCCCCCAACCTCTGTCTCTCTCTCTCTCAGTCTCAAACAGGGTCTCCGGGGTCTGCTGGAGCCTATCCCAGCCAGCATAAGTCACCGGTCCAATGCAAGACAAATTAAAAATTACACCACTAAACTATTTAATTTGAATTGGTTTGATTTGATATAATGGTGAGATGTAAAAGCAAAACGAAAACAGTTTAACTTTAATAATGAAAGAATACTAATTGATGCCAGCATTCATTTTACTGAGACAGGCCTCACCCCACTCTCTGCTCCTAACTGTTTCGGACCGCTAATTGACGGCCACATTTATTTTTTGTTAAAGTGTCTCCAGTCCCAAACATCACATCTCAGCGTGATTCATTCCAGCGCTTCTTGGATTATATAATGCCGCTGGAATAGTTCGGCAACTCAAAGTAAATGAGTCACTGCACGAGCCGAGTTCATTGAATCTGCAGTGCCCACTGATGGCATCTGCGCGCCCCGGAAGTGTGGCTGAGCCGGCAGAAGACACGCAGCGAGTGAGCGCAGGGACAGCTCAGTGCTGACAGATCCGTGCTGACGTGCGTGTATGCTCGACTCTTTTTTTTTTTGTTTTGTTTTGTTTTTAACAACGTTAAGCACTGTTCGCAGAAGTCGATGTGTCTTTGTTAGCACGCAGTTGCAATTTTTGGAGCGCACTTGACTCTGTTTTGTTAAGAGGCTCTCCAGTCTTGAGGTTGAGGACACGCGGTCGAGATAACGACATAATGACATCCAGTTTGCCTCCGCTGTAAAACGTCGAAGCTGACATTTTTTTCACGATGACAAGTCATTAACTTTCTATGCCGTGCCATCGTACACTTGTCATAGTTTTTTTTTTTATCCCGATGAGTTGTTAACCGAGATGAGACTGCGCAAGCGCAAAAGCCGACTTTCTTCTGTCATCATTCGCAGGGCCGTCTTAACGCATGGACACTATGGGCACTGGCCGGGGGGGCCCCACGAGCAGAGGTGCTCACGATGCCATTGTATGCAGGGCCGGATTTATATGAAAAGAGGCCCTATAGGCTATTCCACTTATGAGGCCCTTTCACCTTCCATTTTTAAGTTTGTAAATTACATGAGAGATAATAAAATTTTGCTAACAATTTGAATGTAGGCCCCTCTTGATCTTGAGGCCCTAGGCTGAAGCCTAGTTAGCCTATAGGAAAATCCGGCCCTGCTTGTATGTTTCTATTTTGCTATCAAAACAGGAGCCCCAGCGCACTACTTTGCCCAGGGACGTTGTGGTTGGACACGTTCGGAATTCTTTGCTCAGTCCAAAAGCTGCGGTGTAAAACAGGCGGATTGCTTCCAAATGTTTTATTTTGGAAAATGCCCCATTATGGAAGGCGCTATATAAAACATTGTTTGTGAAGCACTAGATCACAGTAAAAAATTGCAAAAAGCAATCATTTTGTGCTGCATATATTTTAAAACACGTTCTTAAACATTTTTAAAAGTACTGCGTATTTGAACATATGCACCATTATAAGATTATACTTTTCCGATTCACACTTTCAGAAGTGTCTTCTTATTAGAACGTTGAACAATCTGGAGGAGAAAGCAAAGCTCGCCAGTCCTATCCACTTCATTCTTCCAAACTAATTTCTAAAATGAAATTATTTTCTAAAAGATTTTTTAAAGTGCTTTGTGAAAACGGCCAGTAAAATACACTACATCATCAACCGTATATTTTGAAAGTAAAACAACTGTAATACAGAGCAAATGGTTAAAACAATGATATTAAAAGGATAAATACTTGTACATTTGAGAAACGTTTTAGCTGTCAACATCATTTAATTTTTTCAACGGGCTAGACTATTTTATGAATAATCGATGCGTTGTCGTAAACTCATAATGGCACAGAGTTCTAATTTGAATAAAGTTAGTAGATTTGCATAAGGGAACGCCCCCTTTGCGCACGCTGCTGCAGCAGCACATTTTTCCTGTAACTCCCATATTTTTGCACCGTGGAAAAAAAAAAACTAATGATGGTTAGTAAAATAATTTTTCAGTGTGTTTTTTTTTTTGTGATTATGGAAGCTCATTTATGCTGAGTTATTCAATATACTACATTAGAAAAGCAACGTTTCATTCTCCGCTGGATAACATGAAGCCTATAAATGTAAGATCACATACAACGACTGAAAAAACTTTGCATTTATATTTATTTATTTGTCTGCTTCAGTGACTTATAGCATTTCAGATATAATTGGTTACATTTCTTTTTTCCAGTTGGGTCCCACAGGCAGGTGAAGTGACTTGCTCAGGGTCTCACAGTGGCAGTGGAGATCTATTTGAACCCAAAGCCTTGAGCACTGCACCACACTGCCTGCCTTTACGTGTTTTTCTACTTTATTAGACGTTGTTGTTAGTCTCATACGTGTATATGAACTGTGCATTGGAGGTATAGTGTAACAAGATATACTTTTAGAAGCAGAATGACGGAATTCAATTTTAATGACAATAAAGTTACAATTGCTGACTCCGTAAAGGCAAGCTGCATACCAGTCTTTTTTTTTAATGGTTACAGTCCTTTAACCACTAAGTTTTTACAGAGTGATCACTATAGGAGGATCCACTGGACTTGTTACAAATTTGAGAGTACTTTCTTACTCTTTTTAATTCGTGATTGAGACCCTTGACATTCCAGCTCAAAAAGTTCACTATTTTGGTTATGGAAATATCTCTTCTGAACATTTGTTGACATGTTATAGTCGTAGGTTAAGGTAGTGCATTTTACATACGATAGCTTTGACACAGAGTCAGGGAGGGGGCGGTCCACCCCGGGCGGCACATTTTTGGGGGCGGCATTATTGGCCGAAAGGTTCGGTACAATTCGTGTGTAAGCAGCAGGGTTCAGAAAAACACCACTCATGAATGAAAAAAGTAAAATTCTATGATTTTTATCCACAAATGCTTCAAAAATTATTTCCAAACTGTCCTCCTGTGACGGCAGCAGTTGAAGTGTATGAGGCAATAGCAAAAATGAACATAAATATTACACCGATAATAATTTCTAAGCAGATAAACGACTAATTTACCATTTATAATTTTGTTTCGTTATCAATCTCTGCGCAGAAAACATCCCCACCTATCACTTGTGCACTACACTGGTTCTGGTTTTCGCGGCGTAATTATATTAAACTAATCATCAGAACACGGCTTATCAGTGCGTCTATATGCTTGTCTAGTTGATGCTTATAATTAATTATATGTGAAAAACTATTGCTGTTTCTTTATATTTGAATAAATCTGTGCAAAATGTATCATATTTTTTCTCTATCCGTCATTTTAATTTTCTATTTAAATAGGTTAACGTATTCAGATATGTTGGAGGGCGGCAAATTGAAGCCCCGCCCCGCCCCAATCGGCACGAACTGCAGCTGCGCCACTTCGTAGATTTTCTATTATTGCCAAGTGGTACAGCTATGGAGCGTATTGTTATGTTGTCACTAATGGTTATTGGGGTATAAGGGATAAAGCAGAAACAGCACTGCCCTCTTTCTCTCCACCCCCTAGCCCCCCGGGCCCCAGACCCCCCCCCCCCCCACCATTATCCCTCAGCGAAGTCCCGGTCATCTGACATGCCCAGAGAAGGAGCGCTTCTAGAGCTAGAGACGTCCTGTGTCGATTTACTCCAAATACAACTGTTGATATAATCTTAAAAAACAAAAAACTAGTACTTGTTACAAAGTTGGACGCACAGTTGTGTTCTTTATTAAGATGGCATGAAATGGATTTAAAAATACGGTCCAGACATTACGAGTGTTGCAAATGGCTATTACTACTCGTACGGACTGATTTTTATTTTATTATTCGGATGTGACTGCAAACCCCCTTTTCAGCAGCCATCCCTTCAGCGTCCTGAGGGTCAACCGCGACACTCCGAGTGTTGCCAATGGCTATTGCTGATTGAAATGACGGATTTTAATTTTACTGTTCAGACCAAGCTGCTGACCCCCATTTTCAGCGGTCATTCCTTTAGTGTCCTAGCGGTCAATTCCCTTGGCTCATCTTCATTTGTCACGTCTACATGCCAAGTGGTTATTAGAGAAACCTTTGCAGTTGCATCACCACCCGCTGACAGTTGTTATTCTGGCAAAATTATTTAAGGCTTTCTACCACATTAGTAGTAAAGTCCGCTCTAACAGACCCAATTAACTGCCGTAATGACGCTAAAACTGGTCTAAACCCAATGGTGATGACTGAGGGATGTCATATTTAAAAGATATTAAAATAGATTGTCGTCCTTTTACAAAGATAAGTCTTTAGAGTCCTGGTGCTCCTGGATTGTGAGACATGGATGCTATCCAGTGACCTGAGATGAAGACTGAACTCCATCCATCCATCCATTTCCCAACCCGCTGAATCCGAACACAGGGTCACGGGGTCTGCTGGAGCCAATCCCAGCCAACACAGGGCACAAGGCAGGAAATAATCCAGGGCAGGGTGCCAACCCACCGCAGGATACACACAAACACACCCACACACCAAGCACACACTAGGGCCAATTTAGAATCACCAATCCACCTAACCTGCATGTCTTTGGACTGTGGGAGGAAACCGGAGCGCCCGGAGGAAACCCACGCAGACACGGGGAGAACATGCAAACTCCACGCAGGGAGGACCCGGGAAGCGAACCCGGGTCCCCAGGTCTCCCAACTGCGAGGCAGCAGCGCTACCCACTGCACCACCGTGCCGCCCTAAAGACTGAACTCCTTCAATACAATACAATACAGTTTATTTTTGTAAATCACACAGGAAGTGCCGCAATGGGCTTTAACAGGCCCTGCCTCTTGACAGCCCCCCAGCCTCGACTCTCTAAGAAGACAAGAAAAAACTCCCAAAAAAAAACTTAGTAGGGAAAAAATGGAAGAAACCTTGGGAAAGGTAGTTCAAAGAGAGACCCCTTTCCAGGTAGGTTGGGCGTGCAGTGGGTGTCAAAAGAAGGGGGTCAATAAAATACAATACAATACACAGAACAGAACACTTCAGCACTGTGTCCCTCCAGAGGGTCCTTGGGTATCGCTGGTGTGACTTTTCATGGAGTCCCAAATGAGGCACGTGACCTGCATTGTGAGGGGTCATCAGTTACGGTACTACAGCCATGTGCAGCGATTACCCGAGGGTGGTCCGGCTCAGAGGACCCTCATTGTTGAGGACCCAAGTGGGTAGACCAGGCCACCTGGCTGCGGTAGATAGATGGTCATTTTCGGAGGGTGGGACTGGACCACCTGTCTGCATGGAGTGTTGCCAACTGGGACCCCTAGCTGTTTCGTCATGTGGTGGGTATGGCAATGCACTGTGCCAGTGCATGCCCCCCAACCTTACCTGACCTGTAATTAATTTGCAGGGGTCTGTCCACACTTTGACATTAAGGTGTTTTTTCCTGTTGATCAGTGTCAAAAATCCAAATAAGATCAACTCTGATTCAATGCCATTTAACAATATAAATGTGAAAACATCCAAGATGGCGCATACGTTTTATAGGCACTTTATATAACTGTAGAGTATTTTGCACAAGTACAGTAAAAGCCAGCTGTGCTGTGTTGGGAGTTTTTCAGCATTGCTCACAAAGCATACCTGTTAATATAGCGCCTTTTTGCTCACTGGTTCCTTTCCAAAGTAATGACTGGCGGTGCCCGTTCTGAAACGATGGCATTGCAGTCTCCAGTGCCCTGCCCTAATCACAAATGTGCCCCGAGCCCAGCACTACTTCTTCATTTTTCTAACTATCTCATTTCACACCCACAGCTCTTTCCCAGTTCCGCTGGTTTGTTTCCACAGTCATGGAGACCGTGAGCACCTGCCTGCCTCGCTCCGACGGTCTCAGTAATTTGGAAGCTGATCGGGTCAGCTGATAGGCTTTCATCACGAATTTCAAAAAGGCTGCGGGCGAAGTTAATGTTTATGTAGGCCAGTTCATGCTCCCTGCCTGCAAGTGGTGTCGGACGGCCATAAGTCACCAAGCGACACGGCGCTTTTTTTTTTTTTTTTGCCTGAGCTCCATTAAGCCTGTTCTGCAAATACATAAATGGAGGGCACATTAATGTACAGTGATTGCACTTAAATGTGGGAGCGCTTTTACTGTACTTTGGAAGGGCAGAAGGTTATTCTCTGTGCTTGGCTGCCATCATAAACAGTGGATTCAGAACGCATTCCGACCCCCTTCACTTTCAGCACACTTTACTGTGTTGTAGATTTCAATTGAAATTGATAAATTTGCCATTTTTTTCCATCCATCCATCCATCTACCGTCAATGAACCATAATGACAAAGTGAAAACATATTTTCAGAAAGGTTTAAAAATTAAATAAATATCAAAAAACTGAAATCCCTCATTCATAGAAGTATGGGGACCTTTAACTCAGTATTTTATAGAAGCCCATAGGCAGCAATTCCAGCTTCAAGTCTTCACTATGAAATCTCTACAAGCTTTGTACTCCTGGATTTGGGCAGCTTATCCCATTCTTTCTGGCAGATCCTCTCAAGCTGTGATATATTGGATTAAGAAGTGTCGGCAAACTGCCATCTTCAGGTCTCAACACACAAGTCTGCCAAGAGCCACTCAAGGACCACCACCCCACTCAAGGACCACCACCCCAGTCTGTTTGCCAATTTATTAAAAATCAAAATCTCTCCTTTCTGTAAGTAGTCTGACTCTTTGCTTTGGTGCTTCAAGTTGTGGTCCGGTGCATTATGGCTGCTTTAAGACGTGTCTAGAGCTTGATGCAGGAGATCTGTAACAGAAAGAAAATGGAATCCTACTTATTCTTGGTGTTATTTTGACTATTGCGTCATCACTACATGGCATAACGACAACAAGCAGATATATATATATAATTCTTAGTTCTGAATTGCAATCTGATTATTTAGGTGGTTACCTACCAGGTAACACTGAAGTAGAAATGTAATATTGTACTCTGATCTTCACCCTGTCAAATAAATAAGCAAACCAGCCGACATGGCACAATGTCAGAGGCTCATGTGGCACAACCTCAGGCACTGACGTCCGAGGTGCGTACACCTGATGAGCCCCAATGAGGGCAAAACACGTCTTATGTACTTATTGTATTATTTGGCAGATACTGTAATCTATCTATCTATCTATCTATCTATCTATCTATCTATCTATCTATCTATCTATCTATCTATCTATCGTTGGTGCACCAGCTGGACTAGCCCATTTAATCATTTGTGTTTGAGCAACAGAAAAATAAACAAAAATTATATTCAGCACTTTTGCGCTCACGGCAGTAGTAAGATCACAGCAAATTAGCCAATGCAAGAGAACAAATCGCACAGCGTTAAAGGAAGCTCTGTCTCTTTTGCCATTTGGTTCCGCAATGAGCCGCCATCTTCTGGTGGCGGCCCATTTTCGTTTGTCTGCACTGGAAGGGGCGGCACCATCTTGGGGCTGCAGGCGGGCACTAGGCATCATTGTGGGGCTGGCTGTCTGAACCCCAGGAAGGAAAGAAGACTGTTAGTGACAGTGCCCCCTCTCATCACAGGGTGGTATCTATCTATCTATCTATCTATCTATCTATCTATCTATCTATCTATCTATCTATCTATCTATCTCGAAAGATAGATAGATATAGATTGATAAATTCTGCCTGTGCTACCCATCTAAGATGGGCTGAAACCTAAGTAACCCACTTAGACCTCAGTATTAACATTTGTGCTCCATTAATTGGAATGTATTTTGTAATGTATGTAGCAATAATATGCACCACCTTCTAGAATGACAAATGCAATGTGTATGTTTCTGTTATATGCCATTTGGTATGGCATTCATAAAAGTAATGTGATTGTTGGTGGTGCACCAACTGTTGGAATGACAAACACAATGCATGTTATTCCTACAAATGTTTGTGAGGCACCAAATGAGAGGCCATTCTGAATAATGTTAATAATGAACACTTGACCTGAAGTTGTGTTAAAGTTTAACTGCGTTTACAGTTAGCTGCGTATGTAACTCATTACAGGGACAAAAGCCATCAGTTTATTTATTTCCTTAGGCTTTATTTTATCATTTTTCCAGATGACTCAATTAACAAGACAGATTTCGTCAATGTGACAGGTGTGATTTATAAAGAAAGGGTGGAGTTAATTGTAGAGGACATCTTACTGTGCTCTTAAGTGACTCCTGTTTTTGCTGTTGCCAGTTGAAGTCGCTGACATTTTTTCTTTTGGATTTCCTTACCTTTAGTGGTTAGGCAAGCCGCTTCAGTCGCCACATTCAAATCACACCTAAAAACGCACTTCTTCACATTGGCTTTTAATTCTTAACCTGTCTTATTTCCACTTGCTTTTTGCTATTTCTCTGTTTTATTGGGTCCCCTGACCTGTTTTTAGTGTCTTTGTTTTAATTCTCTCTTAATGTTTGTTTTTAATATTTTGCTTTTAGTCTTGCTTGTTTTAACTGTACAGCACTTCGGTCAGTTGTAATGCTGTGTTTTTAAGCGCTTAACAAATAAAAATGGTATGGTATGGTATGCATTTCTGCACTGCTCGCTCAGGCTGAGGCTGATGCCAGTGCTTGTATGAGCAGTGGCTGAAACTTTCAGATGTGATCATTGAATAAAATAAAAATTAAAGTGCTTTATTATTATTATTATTATTATTATTATTATCACCAGAGTGCTTGGTATTTTTTTGGGGAGGCTCGTCCCCCGTCCACTTTATATGCCCATCTAGCTGCATATTTAGCACTGCTGCCATTGTCGGTGTGGCATCTGCTGTTTTGTGAATCTCGTTTGTTGTTTTTTTTTTTTGTTTTTTTTGTGCCTGTTTTTATTATAAGATGTTCCCCTAATTTGTAAAAATGGCCTACTTTTACTTAAGCTGCATTTTTTTCTTTTGCTCTCCTTTCTGGAACATCCATTTTAACCATTTGAGATTTACAAAGTGGGATTTTTTTTCCCCCACTGACTTTTCCATAGAAATTCATTGCATTCAGAAAGTACTGAGCCCCCCATTTTGTTATGTTTGCAGCCTTGTGCTCAAATCATTAAGTTCATTTTTTCCCTCCTCAAACAACACTCAACACCCCATAATGACAAAGCGAAAATAGGATTTGAGAATTTTTGTCAAAAATAAAATGAACCTGAAATCTCCCATTGCTATGGCCCTTGAAATTTGGCTCCAGTGCATCCCATGTGTTGGCCATCGTTGAGATGTTTCTACACCTTGTTTGAAGTCCACCTGTGGTCAGTTCAGTTGATTGGACACACACCTGTCTAAGAAGGTCCCACTGTTGAGCAAAAAGCCAAGCTGGGGGGTCCATTCCAAAAGTGCCTCCCAGCCAGGAAAGGGCACATCATCGATCCCAGGCTCAATGCCAGTCCATCCATGATGTTCATCTCAATAGGTTGGTATTATCCAATCTATCTACCTGATCCTTCACATTGAAGGTTCCCAAGAGCACAATGACCTCGTTTTTCTTTCTACGTGGCACACGCCTGTCCATTGAAGGTCCCAAGAGGCCGGAAAATCTCCAAGTCCAGGTGTGGGTGACGCTCGTCACGTCAAACCCAAGAAGACTCCAGGACTGGAGTCGCTGCCCTAGGGGCTTCAACAAAGTACTGAGGAAAGGGATCTGAATACGTGTGGTATCAATTGGATATTTCAGTTTTTATTTTTCCTAAATTTGCAAACAGTTTCAGTTTATTTCTAACTGTCATTCCGGGGTGTTGAGTGTTGCTTGATGAGGGGAAACAATGAATTGAAACGATTTTAGCACAAGGCTGCGACATAACAAAACGTGACAACACTGAAGGCATCTGAAGACCTTCTGAAGGCCCTGTAGACGACGTTGTTGTTGAGCCATCACTCGACGGGCTCAGACAGCGGTCTGAAGTTACCATCTCTTTTAGAGGGTCTGCTTGACATGGCTGACCGGCTCAGTGACGGGTGTCTGGTTTGTTTCTGTGTTACAGCAGGCGGCTAAACGTTTGGATTGACTGAAACAAATCCAAGTGTGACATTAAACATAGCAGAGAAAGCATCCATCCAGCTTTATTTAGCGTAGCATCTCTCACAAAGCTTATTTCATTGTAAAATATTTTTACACATCCTCCATCGGTGGGCTCCTGAGCTGGCCTTGCAGGTCCTTACCCACTTGGTGACGCCGTCCATGCACAGATTACAAACATGCAGTGACTTGAGACCGCCGTGGGCTTGGTCACTATGGTCCTTAAGCTGCTTGTGAACTCATTTGAAGGTTTAAGTTCAAACTGTTGTAATTATTGGGAATGCCATGGCATGGCATGGCATGGCAGGGAGCTGTCGTTCCCTCCAGAGGACCACACAGTCTTGGCTAGAATCTCTGATATTGCAATACGGATGAAGGAGCGGCATCTCCAGCTGCTCTTCTCGTTATCCCAGCTCGTCCATCTCTTCATCACTTCACCCATCTCTGTTCAGCTCCTTTCATTATCGCTAACACCCATCACGTCAGCCTTGGGGTGGTGATCGGTGACCACTGAGCAGGTCGCAGATGGTCTCTCTATACAACATCTGCAGCCAGACTGGCCCAGATTTCGATATTGTCACAGGAGGAGTACCGGCAGGTGTCACCAAGCCACTGCAGATGATTCATAATGCAGTGGCACATCTGGCATCTCACCAGCCGGGGTGGGCACATGTCACTCCTCTCTTCAGATCACTACATTAGCTCTCTGTAGTGGCACGTACTAAGTTCATATTCTTGATGCTTGCCCACAGAGTAGTCAATGGGGCAGCACCCATTTATGTGGAGGCATTTGGGAGTCCCCCTGCTCCTTGTTGACCACTCAAGTCTGCTGGTGATGCCACCTCAAATTTCAATCCAGACTCTCATCATGTCTACCTCCTAGTTAGTGGAATGAGCTGCCCACCTCCATTTGTAATTCTGACTCCCCCAATGAAACGAGCTGCCCACCTCCATTTGTAATTCTGACTCCCCCAATGAAACAAGCTGCCCACCTCCATTTGTAATTCTGACTCCCCCAATGTGTTTCAGAAGCACATGAAGACTCTCTTGCTCTGTAAATTTCTAAGTAACCAAGGAGTTGTACCCCACTTGGATTTTGATCTGAGCTCTTCCCTCGTCGTGATCAATTTTGTCCCATAACACTCAATCCCAAATTGTCCCCCAAGACTGATGTTTACTTGATTATGTTGAACCCTTTTGTATGTTGCTTTGGATGGAAGCGTCCGCTAAGTGAATAAATGGAAATGTGAACGACCAGACGTGAGTTTTAGCAAATTGGTTGCAATTCTCAAGTGAGCTTCAGCAGGTGAGCAGAAATTAGACCTGAATTTGCCCAGTTGGTCCAACGACGAGCATTTCTGCTTCACAGCACTTGAACCCTTCTGCCTCCTCTGTGGAGTGTGCATTTTTTCTCTGTGCTCTCATTGGTTCCCTCTGGAGTCTCCATTATTTTCTGTCATCGGTGTAATTACATGTTAGGCTGATTAAGGGACTGCATAGTAAATTGACCTAATGTGTGAATAAGCGTGGGTGGGAGTCTACCCTGTCATGAATGGCTGAGCCGTTCTCAAGCATGCTTTGTGCCTCTTGTCGTTACTAGAGATGATGGCTCCTACCAGCCTGAACCTGAAGTGATCCTCGAAAATGGAAATCTGTAAAAATGTACACTCTAACTCTAATTGAGGTTCCTTCAACCTCACAGCTTGCTTTTTGCCCAGCTGTGGGACCCTCTGTAGATGTTTCTCCCATTTCCACAAAACTAAGCCACAGTGATCATCGGGTTCTTGGTCACCTCTTTTACCAAAGCCCTTATCCCCAGATTGCTCAGTTTGGCTGGGCGCCCAGCTCTAGATGAGTCGTGGTTGATCCTAAAGGCTTCCGTTTAAGAATGGTGGAGACCACTGTGTTCTTGGGAGTCTTCAGTGCTGTAGATATTTGTGTGTGGCCTTCCCCAGATTTATGCCTCCTGTTTATCTCTGCAAGCAATTCTTTCGACCTCCTGGCTTGATTTCTGATCAACTGTGGGCCCTTCGATGGACAGGCGTGTGCCATTCATAGTAAGAACAGCAAGCTCTCTTGAACTGTCAGTGTGAAAGATCATGAATTGGGCAGATAGGACAATATCTACCTACTGTGATGGACAACATGGATGAACTGGCATCCTGACTGGGATGGATGATGTGCCCTTACCTGGTTGGGAGGCACTTTTGAATGAACAGCATGAATGGATGCTCATCCTGGTCAGGAGTGTTCCTATTTCCTTTCCTACTCATGAGGTTGACATAATGGATGGACAGGAAATGACTTCCATGTGTCCCCCCCCCGTCCACTAGGAGGCTCCATCAGTCTGGCATACCTTCCAATTGGACACCTGCAGGGCTGCATGGGAGTTGTAGTTTTGGAGGGTGGAGCTGGTGGGGTTCATGTGGCTGCTGTAGGATGTTGTTTGGAGGAATCTCTCCTGACCCAGAAGTGTTTCCTGGGTGCATTATGATGGCAGTATGCAAGTGCACCCAGGTCTGACATGAAGGAAGCTGGTGACTCAGAGTTTGGAGTGGAGATGGACAAAGTTTGTCTGGAGAAGAGTGGAGGAAGAGGAAGAGAAAAAGAGCGAACTGTAGGGAGGATTGTACTGGAAAAGAGAGCAACCTTGTGCTGCTCTGGGGTTTGAGGCCTTGAGGTGCCCCTAGTGATCTATCTGTCTATCTAATCTATCTAATCTATCTATCATAAATGCATTTCTTGTTAATTTATCTAAATGTTTAATCTTGCCTACTACACTATCTATTGATCTCTCTCCTGTCTTGTCTGTCTATTGTTACCAGTGGACAGACTGTGACAGTGGCATTGAGAATAGTTGGTGCTCTTGCAAATGTCCCCATCTTTTACCTCCATACTGCTTCTCCCTACTCCAGTCGTGCACTCCGAGTCAATGTGGCAGGTCAGAGAGTGGCAATATGAGAATTAGCCTGCAACCCACACAGCCCCCTGGTGTACTGATTAGCAAGGAAAAAGTCCATCTGATTTAAAGAGAAGACGTGGTCAGGGAAAACAAAGTCAAACCCAATAGTCAAGAAAATCTATCTATCTATCTATCTATCTATCTATCTATCTATCTATCTATCTATCTATCTATCTATCTATCTATCTATCTATCTATCTATCTATCTATCTATCTATCTATCTATCTATCTATCTATCTATCTATCTATCTATCTATCTATCTATCTATCTATCTATCGATCGTCACAGGGTGGTACTGTTTACCTACTGTCTGTCTGTCTGTCCTATGTAATGCCTTTGTTGTGACTTTACCTCATTTTTAATCTTGCCTACTACTCTATCTATAATAAAATCCCTATCTGGTCAATTTATCTAAATTTGTAATCTTGCCTACTATCTATCATATAGTCCCTTTCACTCTTTATCTATCTATGTCTGTCTGTCTATCCCAAAGTGCACTTAAGCTCCACTTCACTCTGCAGTAGATTAATAGCTTCAGGAAATGTAGGAGTGATATACCGAGGAACAGAGCGGTTAGCAGGTCTGCGGGTTCAAATACTGCTTGACACGCTCTGTCTTTGTGGATTTGCGTCTGTGATGGCTGCCGTGCTGTCACTCCATATTTCCTCCGTTCCTCCGCTGCACTTTAGATTTGTTGTCAACCCTAACTAACTCTTGTCTTGGAGTGTGTGAGTGTGTGTGTGTGTGTGTGTGTGTGTGTCATTTCTGAAACTAAACACTGGTGCCCCCTACAGAGCTGGTCCCAGCATTGTGCTGAGGGGCTGCAGGGTGGACTCCTGCTGTCCACAGTCCTTTAACAGAACTGAGAAGATGGCTGACAGATCTTTATATTTTCATTTAGGATTGCGTGAGCATCTAGAACGTGTACGGCTTGTGTATGGGGGGGTGTAATTACTGTATAAAATGCCTGCCCTTTGCATGCCCTTGTCCCACATTTGATTTTATTCTGATTGATTTTCTTTCTTTACTTCCTGTATTGGTTGTGTAGATTGAGAAAACAGACGAGCGGCTGAATTGCTCTTTGGTGTTTATGTTGACAGTTAAGCATTTTTCTTTGCTGGGTGAAAAAGATCTGTGAGCAGTAAGCTGTTATTTGACTCAGTCCTGGTGTACTGATTAGCAAGGAAAAAGTCCATCTGATTTAAAAAGAAGATGTGGTCAGGAAAAACAAAGTCAAAGTCTTCATAGGATGGATGATGTGCCCTTACCTGGTAGGGAGGCACTTTTGAATGAACAGCATGAATGGATGCTCATCCTGGCCAGAATGACTCATAAGGTTGACATAATGGATGGACAGGGACTGACTACGTTTTAGGTCCACATGTTCCCCCAGTCCACTAGAAGGCACCATCAGTCTGGCATACCTCAGAATTAGACACCCGCAGGGCCTCATGGGAGTTGTAGTTCTGGAGGGTGGGTTCATGGTGGCTGATGTAGGATGCTGTTGGGAGGAATCACTCCTGACCCATAAGTGTTTCCTGGGTGCAGTATGGTGACAGTATAGAAGTCCTCCCAGGTCCGACATAAAGGAAGCTGGCGACTCAGAGTCTGGAGTGAAGAAGGAGGAGGAGGAGGAGGAGAAAGAAGAGAAAAAGAGAGAACTGTAGGGGGGATTGTGATGGAAATGAGAGCAACCTTGTGCTGCTTTGGGGTTTGAGGCTGTAAGGTGCCCCTAGTGGTCTGTCTATCTATCAATCATACTGTATAGTGCATTCTATCTATCTATCTATCTATCTATCTATCTATCTATCTATCTATCTATCTATCTATCTATCTATCTATCTATCTATCTATCTATCTATCTATCTATCTATCTATCTATCTATCTATCTATCTATCTATCTATCTATCTATCTATCTATCTATCTATCTATCTATCTATCTATCTATCTATCTATCTATCTATCTATCTATCTATCTATCTATCTATCTATCTATCTATCTATCTATCTATCTATCTATCTATCTATCTATCTATCTATCTATCTATCTATCTATCTATCTATCTATCTATCTATCTATCTATCTATCTATCTATCTATCTATCTATCTATCTATCTATCATGCATTTCTTGTGAGAATAGTTGGTGCTCTTGCAAATGTCCCCATCTTTTACCTCCATACTGCTTCTCCCTACTCCAGTTGTGCACTCCGAGTCAATGTGGCAGCTCAGAGAGTGGCAATATGAGAATTAGCCTGCAACCCACACAATCCCCTGGTGTACTGATTAGCAAGGAAAAAGTCCATCGTGGTCAGGAAAAACAAAGTCAAAGTCAAAACCAATAGTCAAGAGAATAATCGTCGTACCACTAGCCAGTCATTTTCTAAGGTTTTTGGGGGTCGTGGGGAGCAGGGAGCTGGTGCCAATCCCAACTAGCATAGGGCAGAAGGCAGGAACAAACCCTGGGCAGGGCACTAGTCCATGGCATCACACACACACACCCCAAACACACACCAGAGCCTATTTCAGTATGGCCAGTCCATCTACCTCGCATGTCTTTGGGCTGTGGGAGGAAACCAGAGCACCGGAAGGAAAATCACACAGACGCAGGGTGAACATACAGACTCCACACAGGGAGGACCCAGGAAGTGACTCCAGGTCTCCTTACTGCCACTAGTGCTAAACCAAAAATCGGAGTCTTAAAACGGGGAGAATTTCCATCCCACAATCAAAAAGAAAGTCGCATGTAATTGCTGTATAATGTCAATTCATAGACGATTTAAGACCTCTGTAAGAGAAAACAGACAACTGTCAAATGTTGGGGCACCCATAGGCACACCCCGTATAATAGAAAGAAAACACGGGTAATAAAAACATTAAAAGGTTAAAGAAAACGTCGTCATCGACACAACCCTCCAAACAGACTGCCTCAAAATGGTGGAGCTACTGGTGATAAGGAAATTTCGGCAGGAAGAGGCAGGTCCATGCAGGTGGAAACTGGAAGTGACATCACAGGTGTTAAAGCCAACAGTCTTCTGGTCTGCAGACAGAGGCAGTGATAAGATATCAGTTAACAGCACCCTCTTGTGTTCTGGCGAGGACTTATCACTATTTGAGCCCTTAAGCTCCCCCAATGCACACGCGTGTGACTCCATATAAAGAGACCGTCATGTATTTGCACTAATGAGTTCACCATTGGACAATCCCAGTGCATCATGGGATGCCTTAACATGGTAATGGGCTGTGCGAAACTCTTAACACTTGAGGTGTCTGTAAACAAAACCAAAATAAATGTGAAAAATGAATCAACTTTTAAATAAACCCTTCGAAACTCAAAACTAACGTCAGAAGTTGAATCTCTGAGTTAGGAAACCCCAGGAGGGACATAAATGAAATGAAAACGTCAGCCGCAACACTGAGGTGTACTGTGAGTTTGAGGGAGTTCTTTTGGGCTGGGGTCTTTCTTAGTGCACCTCTCCCAGGTGTAACAATGGGAGTAGTCCAGGCATTTCACTTAACGTGCAGGAAGGAATGCGACAATTCTAACGCACAGAGTTTACGGTGGCTGTAGGCCATAGGTGGTCCTGCATATCTGATCAGAGTGAATGTAGAAGGAAAACTGGAGACCCGAGCAGACCCAGACAGGACCTGCAAAATCCACACAGCAAGCGACCACTTTGAGAACTGAACCCCGCAGCCGCGAGGCTTCGGAATTAACCTCTGAGCTGCCCTCATCCATATTTATTTTTCACCAGCCTGCTTTGTTTTTGCTTGCGTAATGTCTTCTCCTTTCAGTTTGACCACCTTTTCAGTTTGTTTCCTCAGACATTTAACAAAGGCAGTGAGAATAATGCCAACCTTTTTCCATTCAGGCTTATTTGCAATAGACGCAGATTGGGAAATACTGTTTGAACAACGTTCAGGATGTACTGTATTAGAAAGCCCGCGGTTTGGGGGGGATGGTTGGGCGGTGTGGTGTTTAATGCGCGGAACTCTAATCTGGATGCCTTAAGGAGATAAGCCTATGTTAGAATTAAGTTTATACCCCGACATGGAGTCTTGGCTCCAGTTTAGACCCCCCCAACCCCATACCCCGCTCCTGACTTGCTGCGCGGAGTAACATATGCTTTCTTTCTATTGGCGGACGTCGCAAAGATTAAGCTACATGGGCCAGGCCAGCATGTCAGTACTTAAAGAGTGATGAATAAATGATGTCGGATGATAGGCTTCTAAATTCTCCAACCAGATGGTAGGGCCAGGAGCCATCTGGCATGACATTCCACTCACTTTCAGGAAAAAATGAAAATTCAACAAGGGAATATGGAGCTCCAGGGAAACCCCACATGGAAGCTGTATTTTTTTGGGGGGGGGGTTAACCCTTTGCATTTAATATGTTAGCCTCCATACCACTTTAACGCGAGGGAGGTGATGAAGCCTTGGCTGGCATACATCAAATAATGTGCAATACACAGCCTCACTGGGTTTAGAAGACGGGTAGATGCAGCAGTCCACCCACCTTGAAACGATCGTTCATTTGTATTATTTTATTTAAGCGGCATGACTATAAAAAGATGAAAACATTTCAACTTGAGCCTAGGATAATCGGCCACAATAAATTTATTCCACAGATTTGCCATTCTCCAGCACCATGCTCTACAAGTCAAGTCAGTTTTATTTATAGAGCACATTTAAAACAACAGAAGATGACCAAAGTGCTGTACAGCTTCCGTAAAAACATTGTGGTCTGCAGGGGGCGCACTAGCTCCCCAAACCTGACACAGACAGACAGCAGGCACAAGTTCAGCAACACACAAGGGTTTTTATTCAGCCGTGGGAAACGCTTTCCAGCCATTTCCCACCAATGCACAGTACAACAAGCGCAATATTAACAACACGCAGCACTTCTTTCTCTTCTGTCATTCTCTGTCTCCTTCCACCTCCACTTCTCCTCCAGCAAGCTTCATTTTCTCCCTCCCGACTCTGGCTCCTTGAATGAAGCTGAATGGTCTCTTTTTATGCTGCACCACATGTGGCCCGTCAGCATGATCTGGAAGTACTCCTAGGTGTGTGGAAAGCCTGATGTAGTGAGGCTTTGCCGCTCCTGCTGCACCCCCTGGCAACACCCACTGAACTCAACAAGGCTGTGCTGAACTCCAACTCCAATAAAGTCCTTTGGGAATCTGAAGCACCACTGCAACCCGGGGGGGCTTCCATCTAGTGCTCCGGGGAAGGTAGTGCCCTTTGCATGTTTGCTCTTCCAGTCCTTCCATTATGGAGGCATTCCAGCCAGGAAATGGTCCCGGCCATCTGTCACATCACCAAAACATATATATAGTGGATAGCAAGGACACTTACCCAGCTACGATACTTCATATTGGAAAGGCCAGAGGAGAGAGCGCGTACAGGGTTTTAGCTCCCCCAGATCACTAGGTGGAAGTCCCCCTGGGTTGCTACTACGCCAAAAATTCCCTCAGGGCACACTGGGAATTGGAGTTTGTTGGCTCAGCCCTGTTGTGTTCCGGGTGGTGTTACCAGGGGGTGCTGTAGGGACTGGGGGGACCCTACTTTGTTGGTGTCCAACCTCACCCGGAAGTGCTTCCGAACCACACTTAAGGGTGTTACATAAAAGAAGCCCCCGGGGAGCCAGAGCCAGAATCAGGAGGAAGGAGGATGAAGCTTGCATGGAGGAGCGGAAGAGGCAGTGACCAGGAGAGGGAGAAAGAAAGACAGAGATAAGAAGATAAAGAGCTGCTGTGTGCTGCTTGCTATATATATGTACTTGTGGCTGTGACATGGGAAATGCTTACCTGAGAAGGGTTTCCCACAAATAGAAACTCTTTGTGCTTTACACTTGTGCCAGAGCCTGTCTGTCGTCGCGTGATTGGGGAGCTGGAGCATCTCCTGGTGGGCACAATATATACAGTAAATAAATAGATCAAAGTAAATACTCGCAAACAAGTTTTAAAAGCAGAGGCAAAAAGATCGCTTTCAGGTGGAATTTAAAAGTGTCCAAAGCTGGTGCTGACCAAATTTAAAACGGTCGACTATTCCAAAGCTTAGGGGCAGCTACTGCAATAGCACAGTCCCCGCTAAGCTAAAGTCAAGAATTTTGCACGACCAATAACTTCTGGTCAGAGGACCTCGGTGATAGTGAAGGAGAGTAACCAAAGATTAAAGGGGGCTAAGCCATTCAGGAACAGTAAAGATCTAAATTCAATCCTGTAGTGAACAGGAAGCTGGTGCAGAGAAGCTAAGACTGGCGTGAAGTGATTCTGTTTTCCTATGCCTGTTAGAAGCCTGGCAGGAGTCTTCTGGACGAGCTGAAGATGAGACAAGCGATGACTGATTAACTCTAGCATATAATGAGTTGCAATAGTTGAGCTGAGAAGAAACAAATGCGTGAATTAGGGTTTCAGAATCATCTGCAGAAAGGAAGGGCTTGACCTTAGCCAATACCCTGAGCTGACGGAAACGGGCTTTCACGATGGAGTTCATTTGTTTGTCACATTTAAGGGCATTGTCAAAAATCACAGCAAGATTTTGTGTGAAGGGTTTGCAGTAAGTTATCAAAGGGCCAAGATTATTTTTTGTAATACAAAGAAGATCAGAAGGTCCAAAACAACTAATCTGTTTTTTTTTTTTTTTGTCTAAGAAAATTTAGTGACGTCCATGTTTTAATTTCTTCCAGAACTTCCAATAAAGGTTTTAAGAGAATTTGTATTGATCTGTTTCAGTGGAAGGTCTATCTGTTGTACTAGTATTACTAGTCAGAGAGCTGAATCCCACCCTGAGCCCTCAGGATTCTTTCTTTTTCTTCCCAAAAATGTTTTTTTTTTTTTTTAAATCCAAAAAGTAACCTGGGAATGTTCACAATATTTGTCAATTTGTAACAATCGCCAATCTGAGGCTGCTCTCACATTGTGGCAACTCAGGAGAACTGAAAACACCCAATCAGCTTCTGTTAGGAACGGGAAACTCACTATCCGCAGAGCTGATCGAGTTCCCCCTTATTGTTTGTTCCTCTTTTTCTGAAGTTGATGGCCTGGTGACGAAGTGCTTAGTTTCTGTCATGCACATTGCTTTATGTTAAGTTTTGATTTTTGCTCAGACGAAACCTGAATTTACAGGACCCTTAAAAAGCCATTTAACTACTGAGGCAAATTTACAACTTGATGATAGAGAAAAGGGAAAACAGGTATGATGCCATAGAACCGGAAGCTGATTCGGTTTGTTTATAACCTTGGAAAGGAAAGCAGTACACAGATTCATAAAAAGATCAAAGACTCATAAGGACAGCCGGCCAATCAAATGTGTGTAATGCCACGTGTCCCAGAATCCCATTTGTGCATTTTAACATGTCCGAGGGACCAAAGAGGCAAAGACCTAGAAAGTGACGTCAAAGATCGAGATACGTGTGACCGTTTTGTCTGGACGTTGGAGAACATAACCTACAATCGCTAAGTCAAAATGCCACCCAGGACAACCACCACCATTAGCAGTGCTGATTTTCAGTAAGCTTTGTCAAGACTCTGTCCAGACTTTCGCTGTTGTTTTTCCGTGAGACTTTTCTTCCGTTGGTATTATTGTAATAGTTGAATCATCATCATTATACTTTAATGAATGCTACATTGCTTTTACATTTCTATACTTTCTCGTTATCTCGAGTGTTCTGTCAGTGAACCAGTAGACCAATTTTTTGAGCAAAATCAGGGAAGTGCTCTTAAAACAAAAGGAAACAAAAATGGTGAAAAGCAAAATGAAACCGAAGCCTAATATGAGCCGAGAGACAATAATCATGGTCACGAGAACGAAAAGGGTCAAAGTGCACGCAAAAAATGAGCACGGCAATACATTTTAAATACTTCAGAGGTTTAGCATCCGCAGATCGAATAAGGATTTGCACTCATAAATGTCCTGTGTTCCCGTCGTGCTGATCACGCATGGGTCACGACCTCAGAGGTCAATGCTGGAAGTGGATCCAACAATGGAAATAAACACTGGCCGCAAATGAGGACCCAAAATATAGTAAATATTAGGGCACCAAGTGTGGGAAGTTTGCCGCTTTCTTGCCCGCAGGATTATCAAGGCTGAGGTTTTGCACCTCGAAATATAGAACAAGTGTGGTAGCAGTAAGACACTGCTGGTGAGAAAGCGGCCCTATAACCAAAGTGACTGAGCACTCGTGTGGGTCATGAGGACACCCGTATGTTTGTTATTGTCACGATTTAGGCTGAAATTTGAGGTCTTATACACTCTTACTGTTATGGAACCCATTTTTGTGTACCGTTGTCAGGGTCACGTCCCACGTTTCTAGGGGCGTGATCTCCTGGGTCCTGGGTTGAATTTATCAGCAGACAAGGTAAAAGGTCGGCCTTTACTTATCTGAGCTTCCATTTCTGACTTCTCTTGTGATTGTTTGTCATGACTTGCCTGGATTTCGACTTTTTGCCTGAATTTTGTCTGTGATTTTTTTTGCCTCTCATTTGGGTTTTGGTTGTTTTGTTTTATTTTTATTTTCATTTGTTTTGCCATTTGCACGCATCTCTCGGTTTAACTCAAATTAGTTGTTTTCCTGCCAGGACATAGCAGTCATGCTGGTGGAATTGAGTCGCTATGTAGCATACTAAGAGTGACGGGCGTTTGGCCTCGATCTTTAACTTACAATGTGAAGGGGTCCTTTGTGGAACATTGCCGGGGTGACTGGCTTTGGCATCACCCGAGACCTTGTCTGGATAGGATCTTTGTGTAAATGTGTGTAAAGGGGGTCCTATGTGGAATATTGCAGGCTCACTGGTAATTGGCAGTGGCGGACAGCCAGGGTCTTTACGCTGATAAACTGGAATATTTACAGGACAGTACCTCCCTTGGGCCGCTAGATAGCAGTCCCCCTTGAGTTGCGGCAGCGCCGCAATTTCCCACAGGTCTTAATGGGAATTGGAGTTCTGTGACTCTGCCCTGTTGAGTGCTGTGGGTGCCACCAGGGGGTGCTGTGCTGACTGGGGAGCCCTGCATAGTGGAGCTCCAGCTTTACCCGGAAGTTCTCTCAGGTCAAGCCTTCGGGACGTACTTCCGGGGATCACTTAAAAGGAGCCACCTGCCTTCATTCCGGGAGTCAGGGTCGGGTGGAAGGCTTGCTGGAGGAGGAGTGGAGATGGACTGAGAGAGAGAGAGAGAGAGAGAGAGAGAAGGTGAAGAAGAAGGTGAAGTTCTGTATTTATCATATTATTGGTGCTTGCTGTACTCTACACTACAAGTGGGAAACGGAAGGAAAGAGTTTCCCACTAAATAAAACCTGTGTTGTTCTGGGACCCACCCTACAAGAAAGACAGAGCAGCACTTAATGCTGTGCAGAGGGGAACAACCAAGCGCATCCCAGGACTTAATGTCCTACTGTGATAAACTCGGAGAATTAAAACCTGTATAGTTTGGAGGAGAGAGGAAATTCCATGAGGACCTAATCCAGGTCTTCTGATTTGCTCCTTGATAAATCAGATCTGACACAATTCGTTCAACTTCATGGTGAATTGCATAATGTAGGACGTCAGGAGAAATGAAGGGCAAGTGCATTTTAGGAATGACGCCTGGAAGCACTTCTTTAATCAAAGAGTTGTGGGAATCTGGAACAAACTACCGAGTCATAGTGAAGCAGAAACCTCGACAGCCGTTAGGAAGCATCTGGATGAAATGTTGGGACGGCTTAGCTAGTAGCTAAACACCCAAGCCTGATGGTGTCACACACATGCAATTGGAAGGCAGCTAGAGGACCTGAATAATAGTAGTACCACACCAGACCAGGGGGTGGCGAGCTGCACTAACTCTCTCTCTCAATCCTCTGCAGACCATCCATGGGAAATCCTACTAGGTTCCGGCGCCATTGAAGACGTCACTTCTGGGTAATCGGCGCTATTGATGATGTCCCTTCCAGTCCTGATGACATCACTTCTGGTTCTGGTCCCAATGATGTCACTTCCTGTACTGGCCTTTAAAGCCGCCATCTTGCCTCCATACCATCAGTTCCATTTTGAACTCCAATCTATGCACATCAGTGGAATAACTTATACCCTTTTGCCACCAGTGAACAATATGTGGGTGGCAGCCCCAAACCTTTTTTTGACTTTTGTCTACTTATTGCAACAATGGATTGAATGGTCTCTCCTTGTTCATCAGATTTCTCTTATGTTCTGAATTGTGGGAGCGTGAGTGGGCCTTGTGGTGGTCTGGCTCCATTTCCAGGGCTGTTTCCCTGCATTGTGCCCAGTGCTGTCTCAGGTTCGTCTTAACAGCATTATAGCAGTGCACTGGGTGCCCTACCTACACAACCACTCAGCAAGTCACAACATACATGGATTAGCATGGGGCCCCCTGGGCAACTGCCCAGCGTGCCCATGTGTTAAGATGGCCCTGTGCTGTCTGATGATCGGCTTCAGGCTGGTAATGCTGAGTTGGATGAATTGGCGGTGAGGCTGCCATAAGGTTAAACAAGGTGGGGAGAGGAATCGCGAATATGGAGGTGTAGGGGACGGAGGAGAAGAGGGCAACCAAGGAGAGGGGCAGATGGACTGTGTGATGGGGGAAACAATATGAGGAAAGGGTGTCATGTCAGTAAACTTCACATGAAAACGGGGAAAAGCTTTCGAAGAAGTTTGGAAACTACCAGGCCAGTGACTGCAAGGATAGGCTCCTTGTGTTCTGGTAACCCCCTCAGCTTCTCGCCGACCACCTTCATAAACAGCTGCTAATGTATGCATTTTCTGCCCTAGATTTCTGTATAGCTAACGGTGGTGTTCTTTCTTTAGTTCAGTCAAATGTAATCCGCTCTGCTCATTCATGTAGGAGGATCTTCTCCGACGAGCCTGTAGTGCAGTAAAAAAGAAAATGTCACTTGCTCCCAGAAACCCTTTAGATTTGCCTGCCTTGGGGGCCTTTCTCTTTTCGTTCCTTTCCGTATACGGTGTGTCATTTAATCGTCGATGGCCTTTCCTTTCAGGATCCTCACTGGGCTTTGGAGGGTTTATTCACACATTGTTTACCTGTATATTTCTTTCTATTAAACAAGCCTGAGTTTTCTGTTTTCTGCTTGCCTTCTGGAACGCGTCTCATTGCCGGCAGTGTTACTCAGACGAGAATTTCCTCGGCTCAGCAGACGGGCGCTAGTTACAGTATCATGTGCCTGCTAATGTATCTTTAGCCATATCAATGTCACTGTGTGGAACAGAAGGAGTTCGCCTGGGTGGGTGTGTGTGTGTGTGTGGTCACATTTTTCGTCTTCCTCCTTGAGGGTCATGTCAGAGCTTCTCCCTTATTTATTTATTTTTTTGCACCTCCTTAAAGATGTCCTGTTTCGTGTGTAGGTGGTGACTTTTCCCACCAGCTAGTCACTGCCATGACACAAGCGTCATTCGACTAGTGTGCCCTTCTCATTCCTGTTTTGTTTTCTTTAATCTCATTCATCAGTTGGTGCCTGCTGATGCCATCTGCGTGCCTGCCTTTCTTTGCCACGTGCTTTCCAAAAAAGATCATCTGGAAGAACAGCGTTTTGAAGGTCTTGTTTTATTTTTGAGGCTAGCTGTTGAATCCAGATGGGCATGGGGTGAATGAGGCTGGCACCCGCGGCAAGGTGATCTGAAAACGCCTCCTATAGCGTCTCTACCTTTCCTCAGTCGGCGCCACTTTCTTATATGCGAAAAAATGGGTCAAAGAGACCTGCTTGTACATGACTATGAAGCCTTTAGGAATTTTTTAGCCCCCCCCCCCCCCCCCCCAATCATCTGGATCTTAGAGTTCCGTTCGTTTCAAAAGGCGTGTGTGTCATAAATTGTCGCCAGCTCTCACCGCCTGTGCGCTGTAATTAATGCATTTCGCGGACAACCATCTGACTTGCTGAGAAGATCAAAGGGGGGCATTAATCCGTTATTGTGAGTGCTATTTCTGATCGTGTCGATTGGTCAGTCACTCACCCCTCCATCCATTTTGCCAACCTGCTTTTTCCTTTTCAGATTTGAGGGGATGATGATGATGATGATATACTTTATTAATCCCCAAGGGGAAATTGTCTTTTTGCGTTGCACTTTTGCACCAAAAGTGAGTCTACTCCATTGGGCCGCCGAGCAGGCCCTTAATCTGCAATTGCTCCGTCCTGGGTATGACGTTTAACCTGCATCCAGCTCTGCAAGTAGACCCTCCAACCTGCAGTGAAAACTTGGGGGTTGGTGGCAGAATTGGCACTCCGGCCACCATATAAAACCCCACACTGTTCAACACCACCTGAACTAGTGGGGTGCTGAGGTGTCACCTGTTGCATGGCTGCACTCGGGTCCTAATCTGGGATCCTGACGTGGTTTGTCATGTGGTGGGTGCGGCAATGCTCTGTGTCAGCACCTGCTCCTAACCTCTTTTGGGTCAGCCTTTGTACCAGGACTTGACGAACCATTAAGCAATATAAGCATGTGCTTAGGGCATCAAGGTAAGGGGGCAACGCAGAAATTTTCCATTGCCGGATTTACCATGGAGCATATGGTGCAAAACTACAAATGCTGCAGCTGAACCAGGTTCTACAAAAAGGGGGTCCCACATTAAATGAAAAAAATGACATGTTGTGACAAGAAGAGACCCGCGACATTTTAAAGGTTTGGGGCAGCCATCCATATAATATGTTCCTTGCTGCAAAAGTAAAAGGTTTGGTAGCGAGTAATGTTTACAAGACAGAGTCCAGAACAGAACTGAATTCCAGAGGTAGGGAGTGAGGCTTTATGGGTAGTCTGGGGGAAGTGATGTCATCCTCGGGGCTGGGACTGGAAGTGGCGTGTCCCGAGTCGAGGCAGTGGCTCCTGGTGGGATTTCCCAGAAAAGGTCTGCAGGGAACTTAGAAAGAGTGTTAGTGCACCCCGCCACCCCTGGGCAGATGTGTTACCATTATTCTCTGAGCCCTTCAGCTGTCTCCTATTCACACATGTGTGACAGTGTATGTGTGTATGTATATATATATATATATATATATATATATATATATATATATATATATATATATATATATATATATATATATATATATATATATATATATATATATATACACAGTTAGGTCCATAAATATTTGGACAGAGACCACTTTTTTCTAATTTTGGTTCTGTACATTACCACAATGAATTTTAAATCAAACAACTCAGATGCAGTTGAAGTGCAGACTTTCAGCTTTAATTCAGTGGGGTGAACAAAACGATTACATAAAAATGTGAGGCAACTAAAGCATTTTTGAACACAATCCCTTCTTCATTTCAGGGGCTCAAAAGTAATTGGACAATTGACTCTTTGGCTATTTCATGGGCAGGTGTGGGCAAGTCCGTCGTTATGTCATTATCAGTTAAGCAGATAAAAGGCCTGGAGTTGATTTGAGGTGTGGTGCTTGCATGTGGAAGATTTTGCTGTGAACGGACAACTTGCACCTCAGCTTGTGTTTGTCCCACATCTTTATTATCGTTCTGTGTTTCATTCACACAGTCAAAAAAATCTACTTTATATATATATATATGATATATAAAATCGTAAGCCTAAAAGCGCAATGATTTTGTGCAACGATCTCATGTGACGTTTTTATGTGACGTTATTTGTCACGCTTTAAATCGGCATATTTTAAAACCTAAATATATATGTTTGGTATCATTCTTTTCAGAATTTATCGAACTTTAATGTGATGTTGTTAGATTTTCAGATTCTTATTCCTGTTTTAAATTATAAACTAACAAATATCAATTACTCGCATCCCGTAAGACAAGACTTTGTGCCAAGAGATTTAACCGCGCCCAGGGCCGGAAATAAAAGACAAAGAGTAGATGACAAAGTAGAACGTCGTAGAGACAAGGCATTGAGACAAAAGGACAGCTGCTCTTCAGGCTTTGAAATGTTCAAAGTGCTGCGCGAGATGCAGATCACTTGGTGCAGCAGCAAGCAGCGGCAGAGACATGAAGTGGCTTGTGCGTAGTGCAGGCCAGGGGGGCTGGTGAGCGAAGTGAGCAGGGGGCGAACCCCCTAGTAAGTAAATAAATAGATAATCCAGAGGAATTTTACAATCAAGAATCAAATAACTTTCACTCCTGAGAGTCCATCTTGTCTCGCCCCACTCAGTAATGGGTCTCTGCAACATGGCTGAGGCGCCAGTAAGCCTGGTCCACCAACAATAGGCTTTTCATCCCGGTCACCACTCAGAATCCCATCTTCATCATCCATCCACCATCCCTAGGCTTCCATTTCCAAAGGCAATCGTTCATCTTATTCACCGTGGGACCTCCTGTCCACTGCACTGGCTCACACTCCCAATCCACTTTCACTGTTTTTGAAGAGTAGGGATGGCCAGCCTGTTAAAAATGAGGCATTTTGTTATATTTGGATAATTAAACACATGGCCTGAAAATGAGACTACCCCACCAACAGACCACCCTAATTTTAACTGTATGTGTAGCAGGACAAAACTGGTCATTTACTTGTAATTGCTTTGTCATGAAATAAATACCAGACATTATGCATTTAACTGCTAAATTTGACAGGTCACAACAGATCAGTGGCTGTCCTTTGAATAATTGAATCATCATCTGCAAACCTCCTGAATATAACCGACTAAATATGGAAGGCCAAAAGAGACCTCTGAAGTCATCACTGTCATCTGAACAGCTGTCCGCCATTGGTGGGATTTAACTGCTGATTGCACCAGGCTGAAGCAGACTGGTGATTACATTATTATTATTATTAGTGAACAGTTGTCCACCATCTGCTTCTTCTGTGTTCATTCCTTCTGTTTTCTTGTTCAGGGTCGGAGCCTATAGTGGCAGATTTGCAATTTCTAAATTTCAAACCCTTCATGTATATATATTTGCATCAACTTGAGTGGCCACTTTATTAGGCACACCCAAATGGTGTGTGCAATTCACCAGTTGAGGCTGCAGCTTACTGTTCAGTATACAGCATTAAGACATGGTCTTATCTCAGTTTCTGAAAATGCTTTTTTCCTGGTGAAGGCCATGGTAGCAGCAGACCAAGCAGGTGTCAGCCCAGACTTCTCTGTCTCCAACTACAGATTCCATCTTTTCCCAGTCAATTTCTATGGCATTCTCAAGCCAACCAAGAGATGTACTCCATCCAGCGTGTCCTGGGTTTGCTGCAGGGTCTGGGACGTACCCAGAGCAGCTTCAGGGGGAATGTCCAGGAGACAACCTTACAAAATGCCCAAACTGCCTCAACAGCAGCTGTCCTGATGAGCTTCTCACCCTATCATGGAGTATCAGCCCAGCCAGACTTTGAAGAAACCTCATTTCTGCCACTTACCCCGGTGCTGACATTCATGTCTCTAGTGACTTTTCTTATGAAGTCAGTAGACGGATTGGGAGAGCATGGGGGGGTGATGAGGTTGCTGGAAAGGGACATGTGGTGCTCCTGATATCTCGGCAAAAGACGAAGGTCCAAGTGGTTAGAATCCTGGTGTCTCACAAACAGGGAGCATGGCCGCTATCCCAATGCATTATGAACATTATATAATGCATTATGAACATTAGAATATTATGAACATTATACAATGCATTATGAACATTATGAATATTAGAACATTATATAATGCACTATGAATATTATGAACATAATATATAATGCATTATGAACATTAGAACATTATACAATGCATTATGAACATTAGAACATTATATAATGCACTATGAACATTAGAATATTATGAACATTAGAATATTATATAATGCATTATGAACATTAGAATATTATGAACATTATACAATGCATTATGAACATTATGAATATTAGAACATTATATAATGCACTATGAATATTATGAACATAATATATAATGCATTATGAACATTAGAACATTATATAATGCACTATGAACATTAGAATATTATGAACATTAGAATATTATATAATGCATTATGAACATTAGAATATTATGAACATTATACAATGCATTATGAACATTTTTAATATTAGAACATTATATAATGCACTATGAATATTAGAATATTATGAATATTAGAATACTATTTAATACATTATGAACATTAGAATATTGTGAACATTAGAATACTATATAATGCATTATGAACATTAGAACATTATACAATGCATTATGAACATTAGAACATTATGAACATTATAAACTTTAGAACATAATGCATTATGAACATTAGAATATTATGAACGTTAGAACATAATGCATTATGAACATTAGAACATTATACAATGCATTATGAACATTAGAATATTATGAGCGTTAGAACATTATGAACATTATATAATGGATTATGAATATTAGAACATTATGAACATTATAAACATTAGAACATAATGCATTATGAACATTAGAGCATCATATAATGTATTATGAACATTAAAATATGATGAACGTTAGAATATTATACAATGCATTATGAACATTAGAATATTATGAACGTTAGAATATTATACAATGCATTATGAACATTAGAATATTATGAACGTTAGAATATTATACAATGCATTATCAACATTAGAACAATTGAGACGAGAACAGGCCATTCGGCCCAACAAAGCTCGCCAGTCCTAATTCTTGTAAAATAACAGCAAGTCGAGTTTTGAAGGCCCCTAAAGTCCTCCTGTCTACCACTCTACTTGGTCGCTTATTCCATGCGTTTGTGGTTCTCTGTGCGATAACAAATTCTTCCTAATGTTTGTGCGAAGTTTACCCTTAACAAGTTTCCGACGCCGTCCTGGTATTTTTGTTGAAGATGCTAAGCCTTTTGATGCCAACTAAACCTCATACGAATGCCACACACGGTTCAGGATTTTCATCGTCCAACAAGTCACGGGGGCGTACTGTAAATTTAACAAAATCTGTGTTTTTCTTGGAAATGAACAGTTTTTAGTAAGTGACAATGATTAATTAAGACAGGACCCTGGGAACTGAAGCATTAGAGAGACACAAGTGTCGGTATGTAGGGAAGTATATGATGACGTAAAGAATTTCATCACCCCGCTGTGGGCATCTGCGCCCAGTATGAGGAGGACCACAGTGACATTTGTTATGCCGCCTACAGTTGTTTTCCATCCATATTCAGACCCCTTCACTGTCTCGTGTTGTTGATTTAATTTTTAAATGGATGAATTTGCCATTTTTGCTCGTCAGTCCACACCCAATTTCCCATGCTGACAAAGTGCCAACATGTTTTCAGAAAGGTTTGCAAATTCAAAAGCTGAGATCTCTCATTCCTATAAGCATTCACACCTTTGCTGTGCCACTTCAAATTATGGTCTGGTGCACCCTGTTTGCTTTTATTTTTTTCTTGATGTGTCCAGACCTTGATTGGAGTCCACTTGTGGCAGATTGAATTGTTTGGTCATCATTTAGAAATTCACCCGTCTACCAGTCTATATGTTCGTTCCAACAGCAGGAACTTTTCTCAGGACCAAAGACTTTTTAGAAATTCTGGAACTTTTGTGGTCTTCCCCCACACTGTGGGAACTCAGGCCATTTGTAGTTCCTACTATGGAGTTCCTGGTACTTTTTACAGCTCCTGCCTGAGGGTGTGTGGTTTTCTTTCAATGAAGAACTATTGGGGGTGAGGCTCGGGCGATGCACTGTGCTGATTAGATGACCACAAGCACTGGCGCCATTTTACAAATCTGTTAGTTTTGTACTTTGGAGAGTTATCGGGGAAGATGGGGAGCCGTACTTCGCACCGCATCACTCTTCATAGCTGGCTTCCTGGTGCGTCACACCGCTCACCACATTGAAGCAATAAGTGGGGATCCCTCCTGAATACACCTCACTTCACATCACATCACTCCTCTTTGCAGGTCACATATTTTGCATAAAGGTTGCAGTTCCTGTTGTGCATCAGGAATTAAACACACGAGAGTGGCCAGGGACCACAAGAGGCCCAGGGCCTACATCATACAGGAATACCTTGGTCCCTAATAACAAAGTCCCTGCAGTGGAAAAACACCTTGCGTGTGTGCATACCTGGTCACCACTGTCCATGGAAAGCACATTAGGTAGGAAAGAAAATGCGTTACAAAAATGTAATTAATACGTGAATATAAAGCTGTCTGTTTAAAAATATGGAGCAAATGACCCCACTCCTTATGCACAACAGTATCTGACCCAGGTGGTCCCCATTTACACTGATTTGGTGGTCTCATGCAGCATTCCTGGACCAGTCAAATGGCTGGCTTTTTAACTGCCTTTCAAGGTTTTTGGGAACCAAACTGGTCAGTGAAATCTCGTTTTACTTGTCTTGGTTGTGATGTGCTTGGGGGTTTGGAAAAAGGAAAACTTGAAGTACTGGTACTCAAAAAATGTGAAGAATCAAAATGTGTCTGTGAGAAACGGCATTTAAAGCAGTAAACGTAACCAAACGAATGCTGGAAATCGGCACTAAACTTGGTCGAAAATCAATGTCGACTTTAGAGCCCCAGTCACATGATCAGGCCTTTTTAATCTACTTAATGATCCTTGGGCCGAGATTAGAGTAAACATAAATATCTATCTATCTATCTATCTATCTATCTATCTATCTATCTATCTATCTATCTATCTATCTATCTATCTATCTATCTATCTATCATATAGTGCCTTTCTTGTCAATTTATCTAAGTTCTTGATCTTGCCTACTACACCATCCATCCATCCATCCATTATCCAACCCCCTATATCCTATCTACAGGGTCACGGGGGGTCTGCTGGAGCCAATCCCAGCCAACACAGGGCACAAGGCAGGAAACAAACCCCAGGCAGGGCACCAGCCCCTACTACACTATCTATCTATTATATAGTGCCTTTCATATCTGTCTGTCGGTCAATTATATAGTGCATTTTTATCTATCTATATATAATAAAATGCCTTTCTTATCAATGTATCTAAATTCTTGATCTTGCCAACTACACTATCTATCTATCTATCTATCTATCTATCTATCTCTATCTATCTATCTAAATTCTTGATCTTGCCTAC
Organism: Erpetoichthys calabaricus; assembly: GCF_900747795.2. Classification (NCBI taxonomy): domain Eukaryota; kingdom Metazoa; phylum Chordata; class Cladistia; order Polypteriformes; family Polypteridae; genus Erpetoichthys; species Erpetoichthys calabaricus. The sequence goes on along the minus strand of NC_041410.2, from coordinate 87,768,657 downwards.
TATACTATCTATTATATAGTGCCTTACATATGTATCTATCATATAGTGCCTTTCTTGTCAATTTGTCTAAGTTCTTGAGCTTGCCTACTGCACTATCTGTCTGTCTAATTAGACGCTAACGTGTGTGTGTGTGTGCGTGTGTGCGTGTGTGCGTGTGTGCGTGTGTGCGTGTGTGCGTGCGTGCGTGCGTGCGTGCGTGCGTGCGTGCCCGGTCCCTCCAAGCAATCCGATTGGTCAGTTTGGATTTGGTCTGATTGGTTAGTTTCACTGTGGCTGCTAAATTAAAGGCATTCAAGACAGGAAGAGCCACACAATGCAGGTTGACACACACAAGAATACCAAAGAAAGAAGCAGGAGGAATGCTGAGGGTCCCCTTCAAAGATGGCAAGTACTTGCAAGAATACAAATGATGATTTAGCAGTGTGTGATGGGGGCCCGTCTACCATTTTTTGGTATTTAAAAAGCAGCCTGTTCTCCCCGTGTCTACATAGGATTCTTCTGGGTCCTCCAGAGAAGAAGACTCGTCAGAAATCACTTCTATTCAAGGGCCTCTAAAGCCACCAAATTCTAATGTCCCAGTTGCCCCCTCTATGTTAATACAGTGAATTCCTCTAATCAATGCGGCTCACTGGTTTTTTGAACTGTCATGTGAAGAGGAGGAGGAGATGGGAGAAAAGCAGCCTGACCCTTAGATGTATTTATCACGAATGGAGGAATGATAAACACATTTTGAAGTCTGTGCCATGATAATCAGGAGTCCCCTCTTGTTTATGGCCTGCGCACATTCCACACCTCCCATTAGTTCAGTTGTTGGAATGTTCTGGCAGTGAATACATGAGCAATAGGCTTCTGTTGATATGGTGCAGCTTGTCTAGGTTCCTGCTTGAGAGCCGGTAAAACTGGATCTTAACACACAAAAAGCCTCCAAAGTATTTGCTGGTCAGACAGGTTTGTTTAGGGCGCCATAGGAGGAAGACACAAAAGAATTCCCTGTGCTTTGGAAATCCTGATTTCATCTGATACGCTGATTGAACCGGTGTCTAGCCGTCTCTTTGTGGTGTGTTACCTGGGTAGGGTCAGGTTGGGGAGCATGCAGTGGTACAGCATGTGGCCACACCCACCACACGACAAAGCAGCTCAGGATCCTGGTTGGTAACCCCCCAGGCAGACAAGCGCTCCAATATAGAAAATGATCCTCTATCTGTCCCCTTGGCCTGGTCTAGCTACTCGGGTCCTCAACAATGAGGGTTCTGTGAGCCGGACCACCCTCCTGAAGTTGGAAGTTGTGTGTGCAGCATCATAATGAGATGTTAAACTTACTGCTTTTCAGAAAACTTCTTTAAAAAATAGTAATATAGGTTTGTGGTGTGCATTTTATGCTATTTTGTGGTTGCTGATCACAAGTTGAACATATCTTTGATATATGAGTTTTTACCGGTGGTCCTAGCCCTCTAAGGGCCACATCCATAAGGTTAAAAATGACAAAGTTCAAACATAAACATGTGGGGTATCATTTGAGACTAATTCAAGGTCAGGGATTATGAATATGATGTTATTTTTTTTTTATTTTTGACCGTTTACTAGGTATCTAGCCCCCCATGGACCACTAACAGAGGGTGAAAAATGACAAATTTCAAACATAAGCATGTGGGGTACCGTTTTAGACTATTTCATGGTCAGCGATTACAAATATGATGTTATTTTTTATTTTTAACCCTTTACTAGGGATCTAGCCCCCCCATGGACCACTATCAGAGAGTCAAAAATGAGAAACATTTCTACTATAATTCACAATATTTTGACTTTAAACATTTAAACTAAAGCACACATTTTAGTATTTCAAATATTTGGCACAGCTGTTCTTGTATATTATGTACCTCATGAAGTAACTCATTACAAGCTTACGTTAATTCACACACATTTTTAAATATTTTATTTTTCCTGTTTAGTTGAATCCATTTACATTACATCTATCTAACAGGCGGACAGCTCTTCTTAAAACACCCAGAATTAGGGGGGCTTACGCTAATTCAGATTTTTTTTTTTCTTTGCGCCCCACCATAACCGATCGTCTATGGGGGAGGAGGAGCAAAAGCTTTAGATTCATCAAAAATTTCGATCTCCAGTTTTTCGATGGATCTCAACGTTTTAGGGTCCTCTGATACCGAAAAACATTGACATCTCGATGATGGGTGTGTGTCTCTGTGTGTGTGTGTCACAGTTTCTTGAGGACGGTCCAGAGCTAAAACGGCTGGATAGAAAATGAACAAACTCGAAACGTAGGCCTGTTATGAGATGGCGATGTGCTGAGTAGTTTTTGAGCCAAATCGTGCAAGAGAAAGCGGCGCTCGAGAGGAACCCTCAAATACCGTAATTCTGCATCTCGTCAATTGCTATCGTAACGACCTATTTTATGATCTGGAAATCAGCATCAGAGTGATAAATAATTACTGAAATGTTTCAGAATAGTTCGGGTAACTTGATTCCTAGGGTGCAAAGTCCACTGGCGCTCACGTCCGAATTATTTTAAATTCCTTTTTTTCTTTTCCTGTTTTGTTGGGTCCATTTAGATCCCATCTCTCTCATATAACAGGCAGACATTTCTTCTTCCGGCTCACTGTGAGCACTTTCTGAACCCTCTCGCTCTTGACATAATCCAAATGACATGCTGATGTGCTCATCACCCTATGATGACAACACGAGGCCCTTAGGCTTCAAAGCCCCTAGAATTCCAAATTCTCTCTTGTTTTCAGACCTAGCAGATCGTCCAGACGAGCATTCCGTGTGAGGATGGGACCATTGTGTCCTGAGTAAAGAGAGCTTATGCAATGAATTTCAGCGGCCGACTGTGCGCAGATTTGAATCTGTGGCATGCCTGCTATTCACCCTACCAGTCGGGCTTCCATTGTTCACTCCTGAGCCAGCAAAATACTTTGAGAATTAGCTAATGGATGGCTCATGGGTTTATTCACAAAGGTTGAGATGTGGAATCGCTCTGCAGTGACGTTCCAGAGATTTCGATTCACTGATAATCACTTGACTTATGAAGCACTTTGTGTGCAGGCATATTTAGACAGAAGGGGCCGTTCATTGTAAAAGTGAAATGTGTCCACAGCTCTAGGAGGCTGAATTAAAACGCATAGAGCTTGTATTGGGGGGTCCCTTTTTAGGTTGTGACTTCATGAATGGAAACCTGAGCCAGCTTATAGTTTAGGCAGTGACTTGAAGGTAGCAGACAGAGACAGATGAAGAAAGAGGTGGTGAAGAACATGAGAACGGGTGAAGGTCCTTAGGCCTTGCATATAACGTGATAAGCACGGTGGTCGGGAAAGGAACCGCAAGTCACCACTGGAAAATGTTGGGGCGCCAACCTGGACAACCAAAATATGTGGGGGGAAATCCTCAATGAAAATTAGGGTGCACCATCAGAAAGAGCTTTTTAAATAAGATCGCCTTCAGGCAAAGTAATAGACAGGCAGTTAGGAAGGAACTCCGCCCTGTGATTGGCTCGGTGCAAGGCTGAGCACCTCCTTCTGGGATTTGTAGTTCAAGGACCAGATGGGAGTCAGTTGACCTCACTGGGCAGCTTTTCTGCGCTGCTGAGAGAACAAGAAAGGAGAATGTTAGCGTAAGCCCAAAACCCGGAGTGGTATTATATACCTCAGATGAGTCTGGAGAGGGGTCCGCAAACCTGCATGTACGACAGCACCTACTGCCGCGATTGCCATGTCTGTCAATCAACATGACACAATACAGTTTCATGTTGAAATGTGTTGGTAACCCTCAGTTTTCATTGAACTCCATTCACTTTTTGTTGATACCTTGGATAGAGTTGGCCGTACCAAGGTTTGAAATCACTAAATCTCCCATTAATTTATCTATCTCACCAAGACAAGGAGAGATTTTATAACAAGGAACCGGGAAGTAGAGACGTGTTCAAAATAATGGGCCGGGTTTGAATGCCCAACAGTCTAGCTGATCTTTCGGCAAACAGCTCTAGGTGTTGTGGTCGGGTCAGTTGCCCCCTCCTGGTGACTTCTTGGAGCTGCAGGTACATTATTTCATTGTGGTACTGCTTACCTCAGCAGAGCCAGGAAGGTAATCCTCAGGCGCACATGCGTGACAGTGCGCTCCAGATGTCTCTGCGGGGTGTCCTCCAGGTGTTCCAATTTACCTTTCACATCCCCAGAGACGTGTGTGTGTGTGTGTGTGTGTGTCAGGTTAAATGGGAGATTCCTAATTGGCCCAGTTTGACTGTGGGTATGAGTGGGCCCTGAGACGGACTAACAGCATGGATAAGGTTGGTTTCTGCCTTGCACTCCCCAATGCTGCTGGGATTAAGTGGGTTTAAAAATGATCTATGATATGTAGTATGGGCGTCACGGTGGCGCAGTGGGTAGCGCTGCTGCCTCGCAGTTGGGAGGGACCTGGGACCTGGGTTCGCTTCCCTGGTCCTCCCTGCGTGGAGTTTGCATGTTCTCCCCGTGTCTGCGTGGATTTCCTCCGGGCGCTCCGGTTTCCTCCCACAGTCCAAAGGCATGCAGGTTAGGTGGATTGGCGATTCTAAATTGGCCCTAGTGTGTGCTTGGTGTGTGGGTGTGTGTCCTGCGGTGGGTTGGCACCCTGCCCGGGATTGGTTCCTGCCTTGTGCCCTGTGTTGGCTGGGATTGGCTCCAGCAGACCCCCATGACCCTGTGTTCAGATTCAGCGGGTTGGAAAATGGATGGGTGGATGGATATGTAGTATGTATTCATGTTGGCATTAGCTGTGCTACCAGTCTGGATTTGAAATCTAAATAATCAACATAGACCTCAGCGTTCATGTTTGCATTGTATTATGCAATGCATATATCTCTGTTATGTGCAGTTTGGTATGGGATTCCTAAAAGCAGTGTTTGTGACACACCATCTGTTGAAATGACAAATGCAATGCATATTTCTGTTATGCCATTTGGTATGAGATTCGTAAAAGCAGGGTTAATGTTTGTGATGTGCCATCTGTTGGGATGTCAAATGCAATGCATATGTCTCTGTTATATGCCATTTGGTATGGGATTTGCAAAAGCAGTGTTGTGATACACCATCTGTTGAAATGACAAATGAAATGCATATCTCTCTGTTATATGCCATTTTGGTATAGGATTCCTAAAAGCAGTGTTTGTGATGCGCCATCTGTTGGAATGACACATGCAATGTGTATGTCTCTTTTATATGCCATTTGTAAAAGCAGTGTTAATGTTTGTGATCTGCCATCAGTTGGAAAGACAAACACAATGCATATGTCTCTGTTATATGGCATTTTGTATGGGATTTGTAAAAACTGTTAATGTTTGTGATGCACTCTCTGCTGAAATGACATGTAGTGCATTTTATTACTAAAAATGTTTGTGCCATCTATTGGAATGACAGAGACATATGAACCGCACTGATTCACAGATACACAGACTTTATCATTTTATTAAGGCAGATGTATGCGTGTGTACAGTATATTTATGAGTATACCCTTTTATTTATTGATATGCAATCTAAATTGTGTGACAAGCAGCTCTATGTGTTTGTCTATTTATGACTGCATCTAGTTATTTATTTACATGCAATTTAAATTACACCCGCTGCCTAAATTATGCGAGAAGTAACCCGCTGATCAAGCAGGCATTTTTTTCCGTGTCTGTTCGAATAATAAAATGCCATTCTGGCAGGTCACCAGCTTGAACTGTCAATAAAAATAAAAAAGGGAACAAAGTCTTGGGACAAAGTGCTCGAGTGTATTTACGTCATCTAAAAGTTCCCCCTGCCACTGCCTCAATAGGTTTTATTGTTTTACGGCGTGTTTGGTTATTTGATACGGCGTGTAGCCAACAAATGGAGGTTTATATTACGACAATTTGTTCATGCGGCTTGCGCGTTTGGTGAACGCGAGTTTTAAGTTCATTTACTCTTCTCTATCTATCTATCTATCTATCTATCTATCTATCTATCTATCTATCTATCTATCTATCTATCTATCTATCTATCTATCTATCTATCTATCTATCTATCTATCTCAATGCTTCTTTTGGTTTGAATTCCCAAGTGTTGCGGCGTCATCACTCTGGAAGAAACTCCACGTGCTCGCTGACAGCAGTCGGTCGTCAAGGGCAGGTGTGAACGGGTGTGCGATTTACGGAGACGACGGCAAGGTGACAGGATCACGTGAGGCCCCCTAGTGGCCAAAGTGTTAGGCACTAAACAGTCTGAGCCCAAACCAATCAGTTTCGCTGTTAAGAAGTAGAAAGTGAACCCTTTGGAAGGAGCTGATATGCAGCATTCACTGGACATAAAGTGTGATCTGATCTTCATCCAAGTCACACATATAGACAAACGCAACATGTTTGTGCAGAAACACTGGTCACTGCTGTGTAGACGGAACCATCAGCACGACGTTGAAACAGTACTCAGACGTGATTTTAGAGCTGACAAAACCAGGCCTGTCATCGAAAATGATATCTGAGCGTCTGTCATATGAACATGGAGAAGCGACAGGGTTGTCTGCGAGAAATGTTAGAAAGTTTTGTGCTGAGCAAATCTCGGGCTGTCGAGTCTCTGACACACACTTGGAGACAGAGGTGACAAAAGCTATAAATGGATCTGTTTTGTTGTTTTAGAGCTATTACACTTTAATCATTTGAATCACAAATAACTCCAGAAAAGTATGTGTAATTTTAAGTTTATGACTGCTATTTGTTACCGTAGAATTTAAAAGTACCTTATTTTCCCTCATTTTATTCTTTAATCAAAAATCAAAATCTGAAAATTCCTTTCATTTTCGTTTTTTCATTTTTGCTTCTAAAATGAAATTTCAAATATCAAAAAGTACACAGACTGAAAAGCCGTAGAGAAAAAAATATAAACGAAGCAAAGATCTAAACCGTGAGACGAGAACAAGGAACAAAAAGGTTTGCAGAGTTCAAAATCCGTTAAACAAATGAAACACTAATTAATTAACGAAATTCAAGAACAACAAGGGTTTTGGAATCTGAATAGTCGGACAGGGAAGTGAACCTGGAATGACCCTGACGGATAGGGTGATGACCTCTGAAGCCACGCCCCTGACTGACTGGGCAAAACTGGGCAATTTAGCCAAGCGGAACCAAAAAAAAAACATGGCAGTGGAAACACGGCCCAAATTAAAAATGAAATTTAAAACGGAGCGCTGAATCGAAAATCAGTTTCATTAGAGATCCCTCCGTGTCGAAAAACCCCCATAATGTAAGGAATTTTTAAGGATAGGATTGAGCAGCATGGGGCAAGTACAGGAGTGATAGTGAACAGTCAGCGTGGGGTCAGAAGAGGGAGGTCTTGTTTTACTAACATGCTGGAATTCTATGAGGAGGCAACAAAAGGATACGACCAGAGTGGAGCTCATGATATTACTGATCTTGACTTTCAAAAAGCATTTGATAAGGTGCCACATGAGAGGGTGGGCATCAAACTAAAAGAAGTGGAAGTTCAGGGTGTGGTGGGGTGCAGAATTGACTCAGACACCAGAGGGTGATGGTGTGAGGAACCTCATCAGAACTGGCTGATGTTAAGAGTGGCGTCCAGTAGGGGTCAGTGCTGGGGCCGCTGCTATTTTTCTTCTTCTTCCTCTTCCGGCTGCTCCCGTTAGGGTCTGCCATAGTGGACTTGACACTATCAACTGACACAGTGTTCAGAAGCCATTAAGAAGGCTAACAGAATGCCAGGTTATATAGCGCCTTGATGTGTGGAGTACAAGTCACAGGAGGTTCTGCTCAAGCTTTATAACACACTGGTGAGGCCTCATCTGGAGTCCTGTGTGCAGTTTTGGTCTCCAGGCTACAAAAAGGACATAGCAGCACAAGAGAAAGTCCAGAGAAGATCAGCTAGGATGATTCAGGGCTACAGGGAATGAGTTATGAAGAAAAACTGAAGGAGTTGAACCTGCTAATCCTTTAAAATCAGTAAATGTGTAAAGTATTACACGTAGGGAGTAAAAATGTGAGGTTTGTATGCACAATGGAAGGCCTGGAAATAGAAGGATTTAGGAATCATAGTGGAGTCATCACTATCAGCTGCCAGACAGTGTTCAGAAGCCATTAAAAATGTCAGGTTATATAGCGCCCTGATGTGTGGAGTACAAGTCTAAGGAGGTTCTGCTCAAGCTTTATAACACACTGGTGAGGCCTCATCTGGAGTCCTGTGTGCAGTTTTGGTGTTCATATAAGAAAAAGGACATAACAGCACAAGAGAAAGTCCAGAGAAGAGCAACGAGGCTGATTCAGGGCTTCAGGGGATGAGTTGTAAGGAAAGATTTAAAGAGCTGAGCCTTTACAGATATAAGAAAAGGAGATTAAGAGGAGACATGAGTGAAGTGTTTTAAAATGACGAAGGGAATTAGTCCAGTGGATCGAGACTGGGACTTTAAAATGAGTTCATCAAGAACACGGGGAAACAGTTGGAAACTTGTGAAGGGTAAATTTCACACAAACATTAGGAAGTTTTTCTTCACACAGAGAACCAGAGACACTTGGAATAAGCGACCAAGTAGTGTGGTGGACAGGAGGACTTCAGGGACTTTCAGAACTCGACTTTTTTTAGTAGATAGGACTGGCGAGCTTTTTTGGGCCGAATGGCCTGTTCTCATCCCGATTGTTCTAATGTTCTAATAAACAATATGCAGCTCAATACTCGAGCCAGAAGATCACCTGTCAAAGTCCCAGGATCCTAATATTATTGTTGCAAAATTTCTAAGTGGACCCCCAAGTTGTGTGATGGTGTGTACTCATTCTAACACCCTCCAACATCTCTGAGGGGACCCCACCCCCTCGGCTTCAAGGGTATGTATCTAATCCTCTCGCTATCAGCGCTGCCCTATACTTTATGGTGTGTCATTTTATCTACGTCATCTATTTTTTTAATGGGAAAATTTTCCATTTTTAATCTGACCGTAGACTATGCATTTTTAAGGACCTGGCAACCCTGTCCAGTTATCCTTTTTTTTTTTTTTTTCCCGTGAGGATTGTACATTCAAAAAATCTAAATCTATGCCACCATATTAACTGCTTCAAGAATTCAAAGTGTTGCCCAACATGGTGGCACAGTACAGACACACACAAGCTTGATCGCCGGCCCTTTGGGGGTCTCTGCTTTCTTCCCAATGCCAAAGACGGCCTTATAAGTTGATTGGCGAGTCTAAATTTGCTCCATATCAGTGAATGAATCCTGGCGGTAGCAGCCAGCTGTCGTCAAGGCTGTCTGTCGTGATAAACAGATGGATAGCCCTGCAGTTTTTAGGACTTTGCACAAGGAGGTGTGATGACAGGAGCGAAGTGATGGCAGTGCCATCCTTTGAGATATTGAGACTCCAAGCCCCTCGTCCCTTTTGTGTGTGCGAATCAACCTGCATCTGGACTCGAGGCTGACGAGCGTCCCACCAACCCTCCGCACGCCATCTAAAATGTGGCACTTCCACACTTTTGGATTGCGTGCACAAGGTCTGGTTTGTCACCGAGTGGACACGGGGGTGGTGTTTGTTAAAAAAAAAAAAAAAAGAAGAAGAAAGCAGGGAACAAACTGGCACTTTAAAATGATTTGAATTTACAGTTGAACACAATCTTGCAATTTGTGTGCGTTTAGAAATGTTTCACTTTTTGCAAATTGGGCATGTTGTCGTGGTTTTCACTTTATGAAAACTTCCTGTTATTAAAATGTACTGTATTTATGATCGGTTTTCTTATATAGCATACAAATGTGTGCATTTTTATATGCACTCTCTGAGCGAATGATCAAGAACACCTGTGCACCTGCTAATCCACGCAATTATCTAATCAGCCAATCGTGTGGTGCAAGGTATAAAAAACATTAAATTGGGGCCTCGGTATGGGCGGGGCCTCAGTATGGGCGGGGTCTAAGATACAGCATTTGGTGGCCCCACCCCCCTTGGCTTGGCATACAAGAAACATAATTTAGAGGACAAGGCACCAATAAGCATTCTTAAATACAACTTTATCAATAAAGTAAATGTTCATCAAACATACAACAAAACAGAACAACATCAATAATATTTTTAAAATAATACTAATGGGTAGAGCTGCTGCTTCACAGTTAGGAGACCCGGGTTCACCTCCCTGCATGGAGTTTGCATGTTCTCCCCGTGTCTGCATGGGTTTCCTCCCACAGTCCAAAGACATGCAGGTTAGGGGCATTGGTGATTCTAAATTGTCCTAAGTGTGTGCTTGGTGTGTGTGTGAGTGCGCCCTGCGGTGGACTGGCGCCCTGCCCGGGGTTTGTTTCCTGCCTTGCGCCCTGTGTTGGCTGGGATTGGCTCCAGCAGACCCCCCATGACCCTGTAGTTAGGATATAGCGGGTTGGATGATGGATGGATGGATATAAGAAAACAGAAAATGCACTTGAGTCAGGGGTAAAAGCCTGGAGATTCACACCAAATGTGTTTTATATGCACACACAAAGCCAGGATAAGGTGAGTAACCTGCTTAAGGCAGAAACCCGATTTTCTTAAAAACCTCCATTTACGTGTGCGACTCTACGGTATTTATGGAGCTGTCCTTTGACAAAACGCTCCAACACCATTACACCGCACAAAAAGAGTTAAACGTCATCAACGACTGCCATGGATCTGAAAACAAGCATGAAGCCTGTGATCATTTTGTTTTGTTTTATAAATACATTTATTCTTTTTATTCTTTATTCTCTAAAGTTAATAACATCCATCCCTTTTTTACTTCCTCAACCAGAGCCACTGATCACTTGAGGTTATGAACGCTAACCGCTGTGTCATCCGATCACACACTTTCAACATGGCTATAGAAAATAACTGGATGAAAATAAACTGACACCCTATTAATATATTTCTGCTACTGGATTGCATGCAGCACACACTTTTCTGCTTGACTGTCTGACTGAGCCCTGCAAAGGGGCGCCATAACAGTCCATGTGCTTAAACCCAGGGCTGCTAAAATAAATATTGCATTAGGTGACTCACTAATTTAATAAGTAATCAGACTACGTAAAGCATATTACTTTTACCCTTCTGCTGAAATTGTGCTGCTGAGCTTAGCATGGTACACTCGGCTCATCGACGTAACTTTAGTGATTTCTGAAACATTGAGAGACATTCTGTCTGTCTGCCTGTCTATCTACCATATAGAGCCTTTCTCTGTCTATGGTATCTATCATATACTCGTGTCATTTTCAAACCTGCTAACTCCAGACTAGAGTCTTTTTTTTCCGGGGGGGGAGTAATGGGAGCTGGAGCCTATCCCACCTTTTTCCATTTTATTTCCATTCCATTTCCATAAATGTACAGTATTTTAGTTCAGTTTTTGTCCTGTTTGTCCATTTTGGAAATCAGCCTATTCCCAATCTGTTGTAAATTGAAGTTCCAAAGGGCTCTTGAGACAAATGAAGTATCTATCTAGAATAAAATGCATTTCTTGTTAATTTATCTAAATGTTTAATCTTGCCTACTACACTATCTATCGATCTGTCTCCTGTCTTGTCTGTCTATTGTTACCAGTGGAAAGAGTGTGACAGTGGCACTGAGAATAGTTGGTGCTCTTGCAGATGTCACCATCTTTTACCCCCACACTGCTTCTCCCTACTCCAGTCGTGCACTCCGAGTCAATGTGGCAGGTCAGAGAGTGGCAATATGAGAATTAGCCTGCAACCCACGCAATCCCTGGTGTACTGATTAGCAAGGAAAAAGTCCATCTGATTTAAAGAGAAGACGTGGTCAGGGAAAACAAAGTCAAAACCAATAGTCAAGAAAATGATCATCCTTCCTGTCTGTCTGTCTGTCTGTCTGTCTGTCTGTCTGTCTGTCTGTCTGTCTGTCTGTCTGTCTGTCTATTGTTACCAGCGGACAGACACTGACAGTAGTGCCTTTCATATCTGTCTATCTATCCATCTATCTATCTTAAAATGCATTTCTTGTTAATTTTACTAAATGTTTAATCTTGCCTACTACACCATCAAGTAGTCACTGGTGCACAGACTGTGACAGTGGCAGTGAGAATAGTTAGCCCATTTAATCATTTGTGTTTGAGCAACAGAAAAATAAGCAAAAATTATATTCAGCACTTTTGCGCTCACGGCAGTAGCAAGATCACAGCCAACGTAAGAGAATAAATCACACCGCGTTAAAGGAAGCTCCGTCTCTTTTGCCGTTCGGTTCCGGCAATGAGCCGTCATCTTCTGGCGGTGGCCCATTTTCATTTGTCCAGACCAGAAGAGGCGGAGCCATCTTGGGGATGGAGGCGGGCGCTAGGTATCATTGTGGGGCTGGCGGTCGGAACTGCAGGCTGGAAAGAAGACTGTTGGTGACAGCGCCCCCTCTTGTCACAGGGTGGTACTGTTTACCTCAACTGAGCCAGGAGGATCACCCCCTGGCGCACATGCCTGAGTCTATTTCTCTGTCTGTCTGTATTCAAACAACTAATTAAAAGAACAAATAACCTACCATAACATTAAAAAAGTTTTAAAAGAGCTGCTGCAAATACAGACCAGTAGTTTTCTTTTTTTTATTGAATTTATTAAAAGCAAAGTAACATTCCACACAATAAAGCCAAACTTAGCAAAACTAAATTCAGTTCAACCCCCACAAGTAGTTTTCTTCATTGAAGTACGTAAGGTTGGCTTCTGATGCTGGTTAATGGAGTCCTTCCTTCACTTTTGGTTCAGCAGAGCATTATGATATCGGACCCTTTGTGAAGTCTTTATTTCTCTTTATTTTGTACTCATTTTCTTTTATTTTTTTCATTTGTTTTTTGTGTTTCTGCATTGCCGCCTCCTGTCTCCTGAATTCCCGTCAACCTCTGCGACTGCTAATCACTTGCAGCAGACCCAGCTCATGTCCTACGAGAAATCCTCGATGCTGTTTGCATAAACCCTCGCACCCCTCCCCCCACACCCCCCTACTGCTCATTTAGCTGAAAATTCTTAAATCCAGCAGTGTGAGGAATATTGAAAAGGTCACATGCAATTTTGGATTTCATTAGCAAAAATAATAAGAAAGAACAACACAATAAGCGCTTCAGGAAAGAAGTGACAGCAAACCGGCTGCCGTTGGCCTGGCAGATGTTGAACGTTGCTGACGATCGGAGATGGAGGTCGTTCAGCTTCCACCATTCAACGTGGCAGATTCCATCAAGGATGGGGGGCTCACGGAGTCTCTGAGCCCGAGGAAGTCTTGCAGATTCACATTTCAGCAGCTAGTCATGTCGGGAAGGGTTTCAACCGCAGCTTATTTATAGAAATGGTGGGATGTGCTTGGTGACCCAATACCTTTGAGAAAGGGTGAAGACAGCTGGCATCCTCGGTGGTGGAAATTTGGATTATAAATAAAAATACGATTTCACGAGTGCCCACTAGACTTTGCTTTTTGCGCCTTGCTCTGTAGGTTCAGATCTGGTCCAGTGGTGGCTCCGAATGTGAAGGTCAGGATGCTGCAGAGCTTCTCAGCCCCCGTCGTGTATGGTTGAGAATTTGGAGTAAATGGCGGCGGATTGTCTAATGTCCATCAAGTTTAGGAACTGATGTCAAGAGTGGAACTCAAGAACGCTTTCTCCATGAAGCTTTTTATATCTTTTTTTTTTTTTTCAGATATTTGGTTGATTTGTTAAACATTTCAGGTACTTGAGTGGACGTGTCTGAAGGGCATTTTGAAAAAGAAGAGAGAAATAGGAGCGTGTTGCAGGTGGAATATCACAGTGGGATTCGGACTCCTTCACTTTCAGCCACTTCATTGTATTTTAGATGTAATTTTACATTTTTAAATTTGCAGTTTTTGTCTGGCAGTCTAAACTCGATAACCCATAATGACAAACTAAGAACATGTGTTCCGCATGGTTTGCAAATTTATCAAATATCAAACCCGGAAATCTCACAAGTATTCAGATACTTAATGTAGTACTTTGTAGAAACACCTCAAATCCAGCTTCGAGTCTTTGGGTCTTCTCCAGTCTTCTTGTGTCTTCAGGTCGTCTCAAGTCTTCTCAGGTCTTCTCCACAAGCTTTGCACGACCTGGATTTGGGCAGCTTATTCATTCATTCATCCTGGCAGATCGTCTCAGGCTTCATTAGATTGGCTAGGAAGTGTCTGCAAACTGCCACACTTCAGCTCTCTCCGCAGATATTCCATGGAGTTTGGAGTGGACTCAATCAAGGACACTTGGCCTGAAGACACTCCAACATTGTCCTGGCTGTACGCTTCAGGTCGTTGTCACACTGAATGGTGATCCGTCATTGGTCTATCTGTCTCCGCCAACTTTGCACGCCTGGATTTGGGCACTTTATCCCATTCTTCCTGGAAGATTCTCACACACACTGTTAGACTGAACGAGAAGCATCTGTGAACTGCCATCTTCAGGTCACTCCACTGATGTTCTGTGGTGTTTAAGTCTGAGATTTGGGTTGGACCACTTGAGGACAGTCAGACTTGTCCTGAAACCACTCCAGCACTGTCAGGTCTTTGTCATGCTGAAAGTTGGACCGTTGCCCCTGCCTGAGGTCACATGAACTTGGGAGCAGGGTGTCCTTCAAGGACCTCAGTGTCCCCGCCTCTGAGAAGCACCTCCATAGCGTGATGCTGCCGCCATCATACTTCACTAGACGGAGGTTATTAGACAGGTGATGAGCAGTGCCAGGTCCTTGCCAGACACGGCGCTCAGAGTTCCATTTTTTGTTTCATCAGACCAGAAAATCTGATGAAACTGAGTCCTTTAAATGACTTCTACTCAAGAGTGGCCTCCATGTAGCCACTCTACCGTAGACTCCTGATGGATGGTGAGCTGTTGAGATGCTCATCCTTCTGACAGGTTCTCCCATTTTAGCCGAGGACTTTGAATAATCTGCTATTCATTCAATCCACTAATGGAATCCTCATTTGTGTCGCTTTCCACAGGTTTAAGGTCGGACCTTTCATCAGCGAGGGCACTGGCAGGAGTTGAGGTTTCTCCCAGTGCATGTTAGCCTGGAGGACTGTGGGGTTTATTAGTTTTGTTTGTTGGCCTTGATGTGCGCTGAACCTCGAGCTCCTCTTCGGATCCTTGGTCTCCTGCCTTATTGACTCAGGAGTTCATTCGGTGATCGGCCTACCCAGGCTTTTCCACCAAAGAAATGAATAAGTATTTATTTATTTGTGTTTTTGAGGAATTGCGACAGCACACAGTTTGGGATCTTCCCGTGACTTCCAGCCCCTGCAGTGGCCTTAATAAGTTTTGGTCATTTTAAAAGGTTCCAACCTGCCTACATCCCCAGAGAAGAATCTGGTGAACGTCGTCATCTATTGACACCCACTGCATGCCCAACCTAACCTGAAAAGGTGGACTCTCTTTGAACTGCCTGTCCCAAGGTTTTTTCCATTTTTTCCCTACAAGGGTTTTTTTGGGAGTTTTTCCTTGTCTTCTTAGAGTGTCAAGGCTGTTAAAGCCCATTGCTGCCTGCCTTGTCTGATTTTGGGCCACAATACAAAAAAAAAATTGTATTGGATTGTAATGTGAGATGAAGCCTACAAAGGACGTGAATGTAAACGAGGAGCCAAGACAAGAGTATGTGCCTCTGTGGGACGGCGTTGGCACATTTTTCAGTGTCGCGTAGAACATTATAAATGAAGGGAGTGATTCCAAAGAAAAGTGCGGCCGTTCATATAAATGTGTCAACCTTAGAAAGCGACATGAGTCGGTATGTAGGGAGAGATGCATAGCCTGCCTGCCTGCTTGCCCGCTTGCCCCCCTAGTCGAACAGACTCATTGCTAGTTACCCCAGAGAAATGCTTCTCAGGAAGCTCAATAACACTGTTTCTAGCAAAGGAGGCTTTGAGAAATGCGACATCCTTAACCCCCCTTAGCGTTATGTTTACCCCCAAAAAAACCAGCCAAAAATGTTGAATGTTTTTCAACAAGAAATAAACGTCCTTACGTGTAACAGAAACGTGTGCAGTAATGACAGGTCACAACAACGTAAGATAGTTGGAACACCAACCGTGTCGTCCTGTTTTAATACATCTCTCTAACTCAAATTATACAGCCCTCTCAGGGCAAAACAAAAGGAACTCAATAGGCTCATATGGTAGCGGCACTACTGGGGAGTGAAAACTTCAACTCCCAGCAGTCTCTGCAGTCACTCTGATTGGTTGTCTGCTGAGGGTGCAGGGGCTGCTGGGGACAAGGAGGCCGGCGTGAGATTTAACAGGAGGCCAGTTATACAGAGAAGGGGGGAAGACTTTTGTTGTTTCGTGTCTGGAGTTGCCTGTCTGTTTGCCTTCCTGTTTTACTACCTGTGGATTCTCGTCTTGTCTTCGATCGTCTCCTGTTTGGTGTCTTCCTGCTGCATGAGGACTGTCTTAGGATTTGTTGTCAACCTGCGAAGAAAGGAGCTGCTCCTGATCCCATCACACGTCATCATCAGGACATACCAGTAGGACTGAACTTTACATTCATATACAGCGAGCTCATCTCTGGACTGTCCATCTCCATCATTTCATTCCATCAGTTGTCGTTTTTCATGGACTTGGTAGTCGTTTGTTATTGTTGAATTTGTGATAATTGTATAATCGCCATAAAGGTGGCTGGGGTGAGATTGTTGTAGTTTGTATAGTTCTATATTGTTTAATACAGTCTTCGATTTCTGTTTTATTACCGGTTGCTTTTTTGTCTCTGTGAGGGAGTGTGTGTGAGTCGGGCCAAGGCTGGGTGTGTTCCTGGGATCCCCACCGAAAAAAATAATTAAATCGGTGAGAATCTTAGCTGGGTTTTTTTGATCAGCTACAATATGCCTTCACGGGAGCTCAGTTTGTAAAAAGACGCCTCCTTCCGATGCGGCTGGGCTTCTTATATCATGTGGGATGGAAGGGGCGGGGCTAAGGGTTTCAGAGAGAAAACGATAAGGAACAGTTAGTGACAGCGCCCCCTCTCACCCAGGCGGGTTATCACCTACCTCGAATGAGCCAGCAGAGGAGTTCCTCGGACACCCATGGCGTGAGAGTAAATCCCGAAACATCAACATAACTCCAGTAGGAAAGGTCTGTCTAGTGTCCACTGCCATACCAGACGCAGATTTGGTATATTCATATAGACGCGTGTCTCTTTATGTACTTATATTTTTTTTACTTTTGCTTGCACATGAGTGAGTAAAATGTCAGCACCTGAACCGCACGATTGACGTACCCCTCGTGTCATTCCCCCCTCACATTGTTCAGGGCAGCGGACTGAGGGAGCTCTCCATTTCGCTCACTCTGCTAAGTTCTCACCTCTGAGCTCACCACCCACACTTCACCACACTGCGAATCTTTAAACTGAGATTCAATTGGCGACGAGGGTGGGATTGGCACTGTTCAATGGGAGTTGTGTTGTGGTGATGCTGTGTGGAAAAATAATAGGAGATGACACATGCAAGGGAAGGCTGGCAGCTGAACCCAGCCGGGACACCCACGAGAATGGAAGGATGGGCAAAGGGCAGCTACTTTTGGAAACTGCCTCCCCCAAGAGGCTAGATGGCAACTGCCCTGGAGTATAGCCCCCACAGGGCATCCTGGGACTTGTAGTTCACTATTTCAGCCCTGTTGGGTGTCGTGCTGTGGAGTCGTGCTTCCCTTATAGCCCGGAAGTACTAGGAAGTCGTGAGGACGGAAGCCCCGAAGTACTTCCGGGCTGACTAAAGAACTTTAATTCTCCGTTTGACCCGGAAGTGCTGACAAGTCACGTGGACGGAAGAGAGGAAGCACTTCCGGGTCAAGAGCTATATAAAGGACTGCTGAAGCCACAGCAAGTGAGCCAGAGTTGGGAGGAGGTAGACAACGCTTGCTGGGAGGTGTGGAGGAGAGAGAGAAGAATATCGTACTTTGTGGTGTTATTTGCCTGTTTATTGTGGCTGTGGCGCTTTAGGCACTGTTTTTGAGAAGAAAAGAATGAAAAATACTTCTCAGTGATTTTACTTTGTGTCCTGCATGTCTGTCTGTTGGGTTTAAAGGGGCAACAGTGCCACCTAGCATCCACACACAGTAAGAGATCAGCTGATGTCACTAGGAAGCTCATGGACTGCACAGACTTCGGTCCTTCTTGAGCTCCAGGTCAGAACTGACAATATCTTCCCAGGTCAGGTGGTTTTTATGGAGGCAGATGGCAGAGGGGGCAGAATGATGGGTACAAGTGATTCCCGTATCCCTTCGGCTGAGTCCCCCTTCCATCTGGGAAATACAGAACTCTGGTTAGAGCAGGTGTTACATTCAAATTCTTCCCCGTGTTTTTAACCGATCCCATACCCGTAAGGTGTTTGACGGAGTCCACAGCAGTTCTTTTGGTGTCAAGGGTGGGATTTGCACTGTGAAGGGAGGGAGTGTTGTGGCGATACCAGGCAGAGAAGGTAGGGGTGTTGAAGGCCGGATTTGTTTGGTTTTATTCCTTAGAGTTGTTGTGTGTGTGAACGATGTAAACACATTTGTATACAGCATTGTAAAACAGCGATACCCCAAGTCCCCGCTCCCCGATTACCCCTCAGTTCCTCAGAGGGGCCGCCCTCCACTCCTCCTAAACTCAGATGTTGTGAAGAACGGAGCTTATCTTATCAGCAGCGGGCACGCGGTAGGAACCAGTCCAGAATTAGTGTGACAGGTCATGGCATGGCGCATTCACACACTCCTAGTCTGAGTTCAACTTTATTGTGTCATTGAATATTTGCCTAATTTAGGTTGGAGGTGCCCTCACAAATAAAGTGCCACATGTAGGTGTGGAAATTTCTGCCATCAGGTGCCAACTGAGAATTTTTCTTAATCTCTATTAACGCCTTCTGGTAGCAGTCATCTGTCATGTCTGCAGATTGCCGCATGTGTTTATAATCACAAAGTCCTAAAGATGCCCACCGCCCTCAGCTGCCAGCTTTGATTGGCACAGAGTGATCCAACTGGGATCAAGTTGGCGGCTGGCAACATTTCACTTTATCTTTTTTCACTGGTCAGACTGTGTATTAAGGAGAGACAGTTGTTGTCCTGATTGTTTTTAATGGGATATTCCACCCTAAAACATTTCTTTTGTATTTTACTTACCCCATGGGTCAGTCAGTCAGGCATTTTCTAACCCGCTTAGTCCTGAACAGGATCATGGGGGTTTCCAGAGCCTATCCCGGCCAGCACAGGGTCCCAGGCAGGAGCAAATGCTAGCCAGAGAGCCAGTCCATCGCAGTACTTCATTTGTACAAGAAAAAAAATTTGAATCGGATGTTTTAATAGGCCTCTCAGGTACGGCCATCAGCAGTGTGCCTGTCTGCGGAGAGAGTGTCGACATTGGCAGTGGCATTCATGTCTCTGGTGACTCTTCCTATGAAGTCAGTAGATGGATTGGGAGAGCAGCAGGGGTGGGGAGTCTTGAGGTCACTGGAAAGGGGTGTGTGGTGCTCCCAATATCTGTGCCAAAGGACAAAGGTCCAAGTCTTTAGAGTCCTGGTGCTTTCTGGTTGTGAGACTTGGACGCTATCCAGTGACCTGAGATGAAGACTGGACTCCTTTAGTGCTGTGTCTCATCAGAGGGTCCTTGGGTACCGCTGGTTTGACTTTGTGTTGCTCACGGAGTCCCGAATGAGGCACGTGACCTGAATTGTGAGCGAACGTCAGTTACGGCACTACAGCCATGTGGCGCGATTCCCCGAGGGTGACCCAGCTCATTGCTGGCTGGACCAGGCTAAGGGGTTGCCCACGGAACACCTGGCTGCAACAGATAGAGGGTCATTTCTGGAGGGTGAGACTGGACTACGTGTCTGCCTGAGGGGTTGCCAACCAGGATCCTGAGCCGTTTCGTTATGTGGTGTACCAGTGCATGCTCCCCAACCTGACCTGACCCTGACCTGTTTTAATAGAAAATGAAGATTAAAAAAATTCATAAAATAATACAAGCCAATGGCGACCAATACTGCACCATAGGAAACGATGTGAAAAACATCAATGGGGAAAATACAGTATATTAAAATCTCACATTACTCATGATGTATAATCCACGATTGTCAGTTATCTAGCCCTTTGCTCACAACTAGTTATAAGTGAATCTATGGAGTTTGCTTTACGAAATCACGGAAATGTTCGTGAACTTCACCGAACTTGGCGAAATGCATTAAAGTCAATATGGGATGGAGGACCTGAATTAGTGTTGAGTGGATTATAATGGAGTAGTGGTCATTAAAGTGTCCCTGTGGGATTGGAGAGCATCTGCCAACTATGCTGGACTGATTATTGTGAGCAAAAATGTGACCTGAGCTGTGAGACAGCCATGCCAATCACTGCTCATCAGACAACAAAAGATGCAAATGGAATGATAACCACAAACAAAATACAATAAATGGGCACAAACTAGCAGTAAGTAAAACAATAAAGTTATTGTGCTCACAGAATTCCAATCTTCTGGGCATTGATTGGCTGTGCCACGTAGCAGTGGCGTCAGATTGGCTTGTTTCATTTTTGTATATCGTACAGCTGGCACCTGTTTGCTGTTTCTGATCTACAGGTGCAGAAGCTTTCCATCCAGACATTAGAAACACCTTGTCCATAACAGAAAATCTTTCATTGTTTTTATCATTTCGGAGGGTCTCGCATGCTTTTGTCTCTGAGACGGAGAGGGGTTGGGCTTCTTTAAGGTTTGTTTTGACTCGCTGCTGCTGCGCCTCGTGGCTAATTTATACGTGCATTCAGTCGGCTTGTACAGTTAGCCACGAGACACAGCGTCAGGTAAGTGAGCACACAGGGATCAGTGTGACATACAGCTGCCACCACGTAAATAACGCTGATCCCTGTGGGCTCACAGAGCTCTGATCTTTGGGGCACTGATTGGCTGTGCCACGCAGCGGTGGGGTGAGATTGGCTCATTCCAGTTTTGGAAGACGTGAAGCTGCCACCAAGTAAATAACACTGACCCTGTGGGCTCACAGAGTTCTGATCTTCGGGGCACTGATTGCCTGTGCCATGCAGCGGCAGGGTGAGATTGGCTCATTCCAGTTATGGAAGTCGTGAAGCTGCCACCTCTTTGCTGTCTCTGACTGACCTGTGCAGAAGCTTCACTTTTTTTTTTTTCTTCCATCCAGACGATAGAAGCACTTTGTCCAAATTAGACAAAATTTCATTACTTGTATCATTTCACATGCTTTCTTACTTTGGGATGGAGAGGGGATTGGCTGCTTTAACCTTTAAACTGCCACATACTGTACTTGGGGGGGGGGGGGGGGGGTTAATGCACCCCTGTACGCCAAATACTTTTTTGCTGCACTTTTTAAGTAAACGTCACAATTCACAGAGAATAAGTGACATTTTAATAGAACACCTATTTTTTTCATGCACAGTGCATCACAATTACTGCAACACTGATCATTTCACACACTGCTAATGAACTGTAAAAACTATTAAAAATACTACTGCAACAATCTATTACATGTACAAGGTTCAACTGATGCCATTGATGAAATTCAGTAAATCACCGACTGTGC